>NC_084820.1:47617414-47920991 GCF_958449725.1 Rosa rugosa | reverse complement strand
GAGAGAATACAATTAGAGTTTGATGATAAACTCTCTACCCAAAATCTCAATACACCAATACCTAGTTAACTCTCTCTCTCTCTCTCTGCAATACTGGCGGCATATATGTGTATTGCCTAATTAATTAATCTAGACATATATATATATATATATATCCTATCCTAATTGACCAAGGGTGCCTTGTCCACGTGATCACCATAGGCCATTCAAATTGGATTTTGTCCACCAATATAATAAAGCCAATATTCAATACCAGAAGCCACTCTCAATATTTGCATAACATTGGGTCCTCTACTGCCTTGTCTCAATGTTAGTGATTGGGCGACGAGACTTGTCAAGAACTGGGCGACGAGACTTGTCAAGAACTGCAAGAGAGAATAGCAACGACAATACTAAGAGAATTTGGATTATAAGTGGAGAAGAAGACCTGTAAAATATGTCTTTTAAATTTCCAAGTTAAAGCCCCAGAGAGAGACGGGGAGAGAGAGAGAGAGAGAGAGAGAGAGAGAGAGAGAGGGGAAGACAATTTTGGTGTTTTTTTCCTTTTTGTTTTTTTAGAAGGGCAACAATGGGATTAAATTTTTACAAAAATTATGAGATGTCTAAATAGTAAATTAGGATGTCTAACTAGAATCACTCAATATTAATTAGACGAAAAAACAAAAAAATGCAGTTGTCCCAAAAATAAAATTTTTCCAGAGAGAATAATTTTATTGCTGAATTCTTTTATTGATAGATAAGTGAATACATACACATACAACCCCACCTCATGTCTGCAAAACACACACAGATTTGTTGCAGATGCGTACCCAAAAGAACAAAATCAACACTGCAGCGAGGTCGATCACACAAACATTAAAAATAATAATGATAATTATATTGGAAAAGATAAAAACGAAGTAATGCACACGCATACGTACGTCCACAGATAGCAACACACGCGCGTAGATCAGGCTTTGAAGAAATCAGACAACATGATTCACTCAGCTGACTTAAACCGGTAGTTGGCATAGGAAATAGTATGCCGGCTAAAGCTATGATGAATGAGCTCCGCCTTGGCTTTTTGCCCTCCGGCGGCCCCGATGGCCGCCAGTAGGGGATAGAAATGCACTGGTCCATCCGGGTGAGCCATCTTGGCGTGCGGATGTTTCTCCAAAGCCTGGTTCACCTCATCGTACCTTCCGTTGAGCAGCGCGTCCTTGACATAGTCGTCGAACTCGAGAGCCCAGTCGGCCACGGTGCCGCCGACGTTGTTGACGATGAGGGACTCCATGTTGTGGGTGACGCTTCCGGTGCCGATGATGAGGACTCCTTGCTCCCTGAGAGGAGCCAGGGCCTTGCCCAAGTTGAAGTGATAGGTTCCGTTCTCGTGGGACTGGATGGAGAGCTGGCACACCGGCACGTCGGCTTCGGGGTACATTTCCATGAGTGGGACCCAGGCTCCGTGGTCGAGGCCTCGCTTTGTGTCCACGTGGAGAGGCTTGTACCCGGCGGCCACTAGGACGTCGTTCACCTTGGTGGCCAGTTCTTGAGATCCCGGAGCTGGGTACTGGAGCTGCAGGTGAAAACAGAAAATATATTATTAGCCTTATATTCTTGAAACTCATTCGAATCAAAGCATAAGAAGCTTCAACACTAGGGTACGTAAATGCAAAGCCTTGACCTATATGACTTGGATTCGTTCAAATCAATACTAACTAGCTATGTAACGTGATCCATTTATATATGAATTATGGATATCAAAGCATGATCTATGTACGTACCTCGTACATCTCGGGCGGGAAGTCTTCGAAATCGTGGATTGTTTCATGGCGGACTACGACATTGATGGAGGGTTCGTTGGTCTCCCAGTGACCCGAAATCACGAGGACATATTTGGGCTTCTCCGGCAAGATCTTCTCCCTCCACGACTTCAAGAAGTTTCTGGCGGGTAATGTGTCGTCGATCAGCACCAGCGGTGCTCCGTGAATCAAAAAGAATGTATCAAACACTTCCTTACCCATCTTCTTGGAATTAAATAGAGTTATAATAAACTAATAAAGCTCGATCGGGTTCGAGAGTGAATGAGCTTTAAGCCTCTATATATACACACAGCACTGAGATCATCATCAACTTCAATTATTTGTTCATTATTTTTATTTTTGATCAAATGAGGAAATGAGGAATTCAAGATATTATTTTACCTGTTATTGTGACCCACATGGACCGACTAGCTTAATGAGTTGTAACCAAAGCCTTTTTTTGATAATTTTTTATAATAAAAAGATAAGCAATATTAACGTTTTCAGTGCCGGTTGATTGTGTCAAGCACCACTTGCTCACAATTTAAGAAAAAAAAAATTAAAAAAAATACCATCACATGTGCGAAATTACCGCCCGCAGCTTTTAAAGTTCATTTTAAAAAAATAATTATCAGAGAAAACGTTATTCATAAACCTTTTTCGATAGAATAGAAACAAAACAAAAATAATCATTGAATAACCATGTGTGCCACGCATCCCTCCATGTGGCCGTTTGGTATCTATTAGGATTGCATCAGGAACTAATTTGTTGTGTACCTTCAATTGACCCTTCCCTTTATAAGCTTGCCCACGTATAACTAAGGTTTTAAATATTGATATCTTCATATGTATCGGTATTTTGAAAAAGGGAGATATCGGAAATATCGGGGATACAGGGTAACAAAATGTCGTTTTTGAAAAAAATCAATTTATTAGAAATTTAGAACTACATATAAATACATATGAATGTCAACTTCATCTACATCCAAAAAGAGACTCTAGGCGGTTGAAAAGCCGCTCGCTGGTCTACGAAAATGCAATAATCAGACCAAGACATATGACCCATATAGTGCGAATTATAGTGATGAACATGATAGTTATAGATCTCTTTAGAGCTGTCGACTGTTTCCCCTATAAGGGGATAATAATGATGAACCCAACTGAATGACTGATCATATACTTCTCCATATTGATTATATCCATAAGCATCATAACCAAATTGATTGTTGCCTTCATGAGATTCATTTGAGATCCTACTGCGCTCTGTGCCTAAACTGATAGAGTCAAAACTTAAGGCAATTGAAGAAACATCAGATGAGGTACTTTGATCATCAGTTGCACCTCTAGTCCTCCTCCCATATCGGGTCTTCTCTTGAGCACCATGACCAGCTGTTCTCACTCCGTGGTCTTCATCTTGGGTGGTATGATCAAAATTACCTTCACAGGTAAATTGGAATCCTCCATCCACAGAAGATTGTCCATATTCATATCTTTCACCTCCACCACCTGTTCCGCTTCCACCCACTCCACCATCATCAAAACTATTTGGAGTTGCTGTACCACCCCACACATCATCACTATCTGAATTATCTTCTGGGTTTTTAACAACTTCTTCAGATAAGACTCTCTCTACGTTGATTCCAGCATTAGTTGCAGTTTCTATTTTTACCCCAAATTTTACACCAGTCTTGCAGTTTTTTTTTTTTACCTCAAATTTTACAGATATTTCTTCACTTTATCGGGGATATATCGCAAATATCTAATATATCGGGGATATTTGACGATGTCGGAGAAATTTCACAGAAACGGTAAAAGATAAGATATTTACCTCCCTAGATATATCGGTCCGTCGAAAAAAGGAGATATCGGAAATATCGCAGATATTTAAAACCTTGCGTATAACCATGTTTTATTTTAGGGTTAATGCTTATACACCCCATAATCCTGAGAATACTTCTCATACACCCCACTGTATGATTTTTCTTCCTCTCTACACAAGTCTTTCCCCTTTCTATTCCTACCTACCCGTCTTGTCGATTTCTCTACCATCAGTAACCCTTGTTGCTTTCCTTTTCAGTTGTTGTTTGTCTGCCTTAGAGTCTGCATATTTAATTTTGTTTTGAAACGTGGTGGGCCCATCAGAGTTTTATTCGTTTGAATATATATACAGATGTTGCAATCATCCTCAATTTCAAAGGTAAACAGTACACTTTATTATCCAGAATTTCGATAGTTGACAGACTTGAGTTAAATGCTATCTGCAAAAACACTAGCAAAGAATTGAATCAGGAAAGAGAAAAATTGAGAAAATTGAAAGACTATAGAGAACGTCTTTCTAGGGAAACTCCCAATTATTGGGATATCCTCTATAGACTTCAGACAAGAATTTATAAACTAGAACAAGATATTGATAATCTTTTATATGTTCTAGAAGAGGAACAAAAACCTCTTGATTATTTGAGCATTGGTTAGATCCGCAAATCACTGGTATCAGAGCTTGTAAAATAGCTCAGCAGAGGAATCCCCGATGGGGATAATGTCTGATTTAATAATAGAGAGACTGAATTCTCTATTAAAATCTTCTGATGAAAAATATCAGATCCTGCAGCAAGAAATATCTAGATATCAAGAACATCTAGAAAAAATTCCTGTTATAATCCACCAGTTAGAAAAACTGGAAAACAAACTGGATTATATCAAAGGGCTTCCAAAAACGGAAGAAGAAAAGCTAACAAGTGTTAGTAAAAAAATCAATGAACAGCAAAAAACGTTGGATTCTATGAAAAATATACTGAAGGACAAGAAAGTGCCTACAGTAAAAAAGAAAGCTAATGGATTCAAACCATTAGAAAGACCAGAGAATCCTGTTCCAAACTTGATTTTTCTGGATCCCTCAACTAGTTCTACTAGTATTCGGTATGAAAACCCGAAAGAAACTCGAGATGTCAATATGATGAGCATCTTCGGGAAAAAGAAAGGAGTACAACTCCTAAATTCTGAAGAATTTGAATACAATGAAATCGAGCATGAGGTAAAAAACGCTTCAATTCCAAAGCTAGATTTCAAGCAAATATACAAAAGGGGAACATTTGACCTGATGGACAGCCATCATTTCAAATTGCTGGAATTTACAACCCCCTCTACAACAGGAGAAACAGATCTACTACTAATCACTCCTGCAGAAGTTGCCAGAGCAAAAACCAAAAATTATCAATTTATGCATATTGGAGCAGTCCAAGTAGGCATAAAACTTTTAGCTCGAGAAGGCATAAACTGTTCAGTTCTATGTGTCTTACAAGACAATAGACTGGAAAATTTTCAAGCTAGTCTTTTGGGAACCCTTGAAGCTTGTCTGTGCAACCAAGTAACATATTTCAACTGCTTCCCCAACTTCTCTACCAGCTTGAAAGATGCAGCTCACTGTCTCCGAATGAGAGTCAAGACAGATGGCATATCTATGAAAAATGATATGCAAGAATTGGCAATAGTATACAGAATATACTATAAACTGATGAGTACCACAGTAGAGCCAAAGACAAGGATATCAAACATCCCTGGTCTTACTACTGGATTCCTCACCAGTCAGAAGAACCATTCACAACAGATCCACAAGGTTACTTGGAATGAAGTAACGTTTCCTATTGAATGGAAATTATCTGGTCCGAAGCTACCAGCAGAAAGTGCAAAAGCTAAAATTTATGAAAGCAGAAAGACTGGAGAAATCAGTCTAAATTTTGACAATCACAGAAAAAGTGATGTCTGTCCTGAGAATATCAGGATAAACAAAAATCTTCTCAGAAGAAGCTACAGCACTAGAGAAGCTAGTACTAGTAGCACAAAATCCACTATTGAAGAGCCAATTACTGAAGAAGACCTTGAAGCTGATCTAAACAGACCAGTCAATATGCTTGGAGCACAAAAGCTCTATGATCTCTATGAAGAAGCAGAATTCTGTGAAAACCCAGAAAGATTAGAAAAACTAATCGAAGAAATGAAAAATTTCAATCCAGGAAAGGAAAGAAAACTCCTTCCCTACCAGGATGTTGAAATGGAAGAAGGAGAAAGCTCCAAAACTTCCATCACCAGAGAAAAAGGAAAGGTGAAACTCCCTATACAGAAGGCCCCTACGGGCAGAGATGGAGAAAGAAATTCTCAAAGATTTGTCCCAGAGGACAAAATACCCAGAGTACCAATTACCAATTTTGGTATCTGGTTAGATCTGGATACAACTCTAGACAAGAGAAAAACTCTTGACCAATGGGTAGACAGCCTGATGATGGCATCTACTCTCACCTTTGGAAAATTTGAAGCTCCTGATCTTCAGATGTACTTTGAAACTACTCTCACAGGAGTAGCCAAGAAATATTATTTCTCTTTCAAAGAAACGGCCAGAGGAAAAGAATGGCTTGAAGATATCAAAGCTTCAAAATCTCCGTATGATTTTGCAGTACCCCTGTACGATCAGTTCTGTGGAGATTCTGCAAATATGAGTGAAAAGGCTAGAGAAACGGCCAAATCAAATATCTACGCTCTCAAAATTTGTGACATGAGATATTTTGAAGAATACTTGAATGAATTTCAAGAATATTACTGTACAATTGGTGAACTAGAAAGCACTGATCTAGTCAACCTGTTGCACAGGAAACTCCCTGAACCATGGAGAACAGCTGTGCGAGAAAGCATAGCAGAAAAACCAATTGAAAGATTTTCAGTTGGAGGAATTGCCGACAGAATCCGGCAATTACTGAAAGAACAATGCAAAGCCAATCTTAGAGCAAAGATGGCTAAGAAACAACTCAAAGGAGTTGAAAATTTCTGCTATGGAATATTGGATGTACCCACTAACTGGGGATGTCATGAATCCAAATTCCTCAGAAAAAGAAAAGAAAAATATTACCCCAAAAGATTCAGCAAGGGTAAAAAGAAGAGAGATTGGCAGTTTAAGAAAAGCTCCAATCACAAGAAACAACAGGAGAAAAATCCTGAAAAGAAATTCTTCAAGAAAAAGAAGAATACTCATCAGCATAAACAACAACCCAGCAAGAAAGCTTGCAGATGTTGGTTATGTAAAGCTGAAGGGCACTATGCCAATGAATGCCCGGAAAAGGGTAAAAGGTCTACTAAGGCTCTCTTTGAAGAATATGAGCATATAGTAGAAGTAGCAAACATGAAAGGCTACGAAATAGCCTATTCTGATGATGAAGAAGATGACAGGTCAGTATACTCTGCCTGGTCTGATGAAGACGAATCATCTGAGTCTGAGACTGATTCTGAAGTAGAGTACTTCGAATCCAGACAAATGAATGTTTTAAAAATAAAAAACTGTGAAGAAAATAAGACAGAATCGTTAATGTCTTCTTATCAGGTGAACCCTGGTACATTCGTTTGTGACTACTGCTTATGTCACGAAAAGAATGGTCTCCCTATGTTTTGTGAAGAGTCAAAAAAGACTTATCACAAAGAATGCTTCATAGCTGAAGCAAGAAGAAAAACCAAGAATGGTCTTGTCTGCCAACTGGTGGAACAAGAATATGAAGAATATTTCTCTGAGAAAAAAGAGAAAGAAGTAGAAACTTCGTTCCGGGAAACCATGGAACCATCTTCCTCGAAAAAGGAAGACATCATCGAAGAAAAAATTGATGACGATATTGAACTGGTTGAAATACCAGAAAATGTTGAAGAAATGGTGAAACCACCAGAAAATGTTCATCTTTTAGAAAAACAAGAAGCAACCACTGAAACATGGGATCTACTTGGCCAACCTTCTGGCAAGTTTGACTATAGAGTCAGATATGACCCTCCCTCATGGTTCAGAAATCCAGACAGCAAAGAGATAATTCCTACAGACTGGGATGATACAGAACCCAGGAGTTCTGATAAATCTCCCACTCAGGAAAATGTTCCAGAAGAATGTCAACCATTCATTCCAAAGGAACAAGCTCAAGAAAATGAGCTTCAGCAATCGAAAGTCGTCTCTACGAGTAGATACAGCAACTACATAGAGATTGGACTAAAATTCCCTGATCATAAAAAATATCATCTACATGCTTTTGTAGATAATGGATCAGGATTTACAGTTGCAAAGAGATTTGCAATTCCAGAAAAACTCTGGAAAGAAGAAAAGAAAACAGCTACTGGTGTTACTTTTGATGGAAGCCATCTCACCATGAAAAAAGTAGCAAAAAATGTTCACATCACCATTGGTGGAGGAACATTTACCATCCATAACGTCTGGCAATCTGAAGGCCAAGGCGCAGATTTCTTGTTGGGTAATGATTTCATTCTCCAACAGAGATTTATTCAGGATGAAGAAGCAATAGGCTTCAGAAATGGAGAACGGGTGTTCTGGGCTGATAGGCTTACTCAGGCCAAAAGTGTAGTAAGTCCTCACTTTACTACCCAATATCAGAGATCGCAACAGAATAGTGGTGATCTTAACCCCTACAAACCGAAAAAATTTGTACCCATACTCCAAATCAAACAACAAGAAGAATTACTTGTTGAAGAATCTTCTGAAGAAGAAGTTGAAGAATCTTCTGAAGAAGAAGAAGAAGAAGAATCTTCTGAAAAAGAAGAAAAAGAAGCAGAAGCAGAAACTAGTAAAGAAGAAGAAGCTAGTTTCCTCCATGAGCATTACCTCAAGCACTTTCAGAATAAGCTTGAGTCTCAGAAAATTCCCACTCTTGAAAAAAGCAAGAAACTACTCGAGCAGAACATCGATGATGTAAACCCTCAGAAGTTTTGGGAAAAAGACCCAGTGGTCTGTAAGTTGAAAATACACGACATAAATGCTATCAAAGCCATTCCTCAATACAAAGAGGAAGCTCAAAAAGGATTCAGAACAGATATGAAAGATCTCCTGAAAAAGAGATTAATTCATCCTCATATCTTTGAAAAGATCTAGAAGTTCCCAGATAGAACTCCTGATGCTAAGAGTCTAGAGAGATTCCTTGGTATCCTAAATTATGGGAAAGACTTAATCCCCCAAATCTCAGGGTTAACAGCAATGTTATCTCCTAAGACAAGTTCCAAAAGAAAATGGAACTTCACAGAAGATGATGAAAAGACCGTGAAGCAGATAAAAAATCTCTGCAAAAACCTCCCTCCTCTTCAACAACCAGAAGAGAATGATGAGATTATCCTCCAAACAGATGCGAGTGATAATTACTGGTCCGGTGTAGTTTTGGCGAAAGCGCCTGGAACTAACATTGAAAAGATCTGCAAATTTTGTAGTGGCAAGTTCAGCCCTGCAGAACTAAATTATCCCACAGGGGAAAAAGAAATTTTGGCTGTCAAGAAAACAATTTTAAATTCTCCAGCTTTCCTTGGAAAACCCTTTACTGTCCGCACCGATTGTGCCAGAGTAAAGAATTTCAAAAATTTCAAACTTGATAAAGCTGCTGACAGAGGAAGACTAGCTAACTGGCAATTATTCCTTAACCAATATGATTATATTGTTGAATTAATTGCAGGAAACAAGAACTATCTTCCAGACGCCTTGACAAGAGAGTTAGCTATGTTCAATAAAAGAGAAGACGACGAAGGTCGCAATCCCAGAAGCAGAAGAGCTGGGAAAGAACATGAAACCTCTGAAGATCCCAAAGAAAAGATCCTCCAAAGATTCTTGCTAAGCACAAAAGACTTAGCCACAACTGATCAATCCCAGGGTAAAGGATTGACTAGCCCGTCTCAAACGGCAGACGGTAAAGGCTCATCAAGACCGTTGACGGCTGTTGCTTTGCCAAAAAGCAAACCTACTCCAACTGGAGTAATTACTGTCTTCAATTATGAACTTCGAACTTTCGATACTCCTGTGTTCAGAACTGGCAGCAGACTTGCTTACCACCAGAAGGCAATTCTGGATAATCTTTTATTTGCCTTTCAGGAAAGAAGCAGTGGTCTAATGTTTCCAGCCTTATTTGCATTAGCTGAAGAACTATACGAGAATGCTAGACCACAGTTCGAAGAAATACAGCAGAGTGCTGTCAAGAAAGAAAAAATTAACTTCCTTGAAAATCCAGAAAGTGCTAGGGTTCCTATCATGGCACTCAATGAATCAGATTGGCATGAATTCCACAATCTGATAGGAAGGCACAATTCCGAAGACCTAGCTCCTCCAACCCTCTTCATTGTCTCAGGATCATATGTTGGAAGATACTTGGTTAATGTTCAGAGTGAACATCCTCAAGAACACAAGCTTTGGCTTGTTGAAAATGGTTTTGTCCATAACCTATGGAGCAAAACAAATGATGATCTGAAAGGTTTGCCGCCCATCATTGTCAACACAGTCAAAAATATCAGGAAAAATGACTGTACACTTAGATTAAAGTTCAGATCCACTCCTCCAGAATGGATCCAGAAGGCAAACGGTGAGGTTGAATATATTCCCCCATATCATTATGTGAGAATTATTCAAAGAAAATATCTTCAACCAGCCTGTGTAGCATACAATGGCCAACCAAACTCAAGCATCCCGTGGATGAAAGCCATGGCCTTAGACTACATGAAGAAGATCATCTCTGAAGATGTCAACAATACCTTCCTGGCAGCAGGAGAAAAGACAATCATCACTGCTTACGATCATTCTGACGTAGTCAGCAGTGACCTATTCCTATCTCTCACCAGAAAAGAAATAGACTCGACGATGGCATGCATGCAATGGGTGGAAAGACTTGAAAATGACAACCACTACAAGATGTATGTTGATACAGACGTCGAGGACAATGCGACAACCACTCGTATGGCCCAGGCAGACAACAACTCCTTTGTCTTTGGCCACCACTTTGAAACAGATGAGAACATGTGAAGCAACAGGTGAAGAATCAGCACCAAATTTGCAACTGTAGACCTTTAGACTTTTCTAAAGCTACTTTTGCTTTGTCCTTTTTCAAAAAAGGAACAAGTAAAAAACACTTCACTCTTCACCTAACATCCTTTTGCTTTTCCCGAACGACCTCTACCAACAAGAGCACTCAGAAAAGCAGAAGATCACGGAGTTGTCCTGTACATTTTGTGTTTTGAATTCTAGTTTGAGTTCCGCTCTCTATATAAGGAGCATTAGTTTCATTTGTAAGGCATTCGAAACGGAAGACATCAGTCCGATATTCGAAAATTTCCATATCAGTTCTAAATTCGAAAAACAGAATTAGAAACTTGAGCAGAAGAGTCTTCTCTCAAATAATAGTGTAGCAGTGTGCTTCCCTTCTTGTCTAAGTGTGAAGTAGTGTGCTCTCAGTACAAGTAAGTACCTGTTCTTATTCTTATGGATAGCTAAACAGCCTTTTGCTGTTTACCTGAGAATGAGACTCTGAATGTTCAGCATGTATGTATATTTGAATAAATGAATTCAGATGGTTGCTCACCCACTTCTTCAACTAATATAAGTCAGCATTATATTTTCATAATTATAGATGTTGTTGTCATAATCATCGTTGTCAATCATGTTTCTAAATGCATGCATCCTATAGAAATCCAAAGTCTTAATAGTATTGTTCATCTGGAAAAAATCAGTCTTAGAACCAAAAATTAGACCAAACAGCAGTGATTCCGCCTGTTAAAGTAGCCGTTAGGTGAAAAAACTTGGGCATGTTGAAGGCTAGTTTTGTTTGAATTTTTGTCGTCTAGGGCAAAGTTTTTTTTGGTCGAACAATATTGTTAAAATCACGGGTCAACATAGGATACAGAAGACATTTTTTCAAAAGAAACCATCTTATTAGTCTTTTTCTATCAGCAATAGTGAAATACAAAAGTTTTGGGCAGTTGGGAAAAATACAAGAGCTTTTTGGGTATATGGGAAAAGACCCTTTATTTTATTTTTATTTTTTAAGAAACAAATATTACGACTTAAAACCTCTCAAACAACCAACATTTAAGAAATTAGAAAGGAAAGCCTGAGAAGCAGTAAAGGAGAGAGACGGGTTCCAAACTCGCGCAGGGTATTGATGGTCTGTTAGTGCGTGATTCCGTTGAGGACTTTAGACTAATGGATACTCCAAGAATCCCCTTTGCTGAGTAATGTTTTTGCCAAGGTTTGTAGACAGAAAGAGATATCCGAACTTCACTTCTTTGACGCTCAAGTTAGAAGATAGTAGAGCGGAAGCCATATATGAGATTGAGAAGAGTGAGGAGTGATTAATACCTTGAGCATGGAGGCGAGGCCCTCCTTATATAGGCATTGGAGGTTGTTGAGGTCCATACCAGCTGTCTGGCCGACTCGGCCTGGAGGATTGCACCAGTCCACGTTTGCGGATGTGCGTGCTCCTCTTGCGTGGTCGCCACTCTTGTCATGTGGGGCAGTCTTTTGTAACCGCATGGGCATGCCCTTGTAAGCTCAGAAAGTGGGCCCGCTAACAATAGCATCGCCGCCAAGAAGTTTGCCTCTCTCTTAACATGTTTGATAGCTATGATATGTAGCTTCTTGGTCAACCGCTTGATATCATAAATAATGGATTTGAGACACCAAGGACTTATATAGTACCAGAAATAACAACGATTAAAAGTTTGGAGTCACCCTCAATCTCTCAATGCGTAAAACCATGGATCGGAGCTTCTGGAAGTCCGGCTCTTAAGGATAGAGACCTTCTACTAGCAGAACATCGGCATAGTTTAATCATTTGCAGGTTGCTGAAAGAGGAAGCCCTTCTACATTCCTAAATAGTAAATACAAAACCTCTAGCTGCATTTGAAGATGATAGCACATAGCCATCAAAGTTAAGTTTGATATAACCTTCCTTAGGCGGACACCACTTAATTATTCTGATATAAAGGACTTTTGAGTAAAAGTAGGATTAGACTGGATATAACTTTTATAAACAGAAGCTGTAGCATAAAAAATGCGAGTTGGAATAAATGGCTTATGCCTAAAAATAAGGGAAAATTTTGCTAACAGTACACCAACTAAAGGTCACTAATACTTTCTATACATAAAGTTCCAAATCTTAAACTTTAGTACACCAATTTAGAACCCCAATCAATTATTTGTACATGCCGTGACTAACGCCGTTAGTAAAGGTGTCACCTGTCATAATTTAAGGGGTAGTTTAGTCTCTTTGGACTTTTACTCTAAGCACCTAGCTCTCTCTCTCTCTCTCTCTCTCTCTCTCTCTCTCTCTCTCTCTCTCTCTCTCTCTCAATAGAGCGCATAGCTAGACGGCTCGTAGCTCGCACGGTCGCACCCATCTTCTTCAGACCCAATTTCTCCGCCACAACACCACCGCAAACTAACCCACCTCCGTCGCCCAAAATCCCATCTTTCACAATAGTTTCTTGATCTAGAACTTGCCCACCACCACCCACATCGAATTTTCCATGAGCTTGTCCACCATCGTCGCCCAAAATCCCATTTATATTAATCCTGGCATACTTTGTCTTCCAATATTTACTGGAGATTCTCCAAATGACGTTGTAATCTTCTTCTCCAATACCATAGCCCTCTCACTTCCTCTTCGAGCTCAACCAAATAGTTAGAATCATACACACCCACCAGATCAGGAAGAGAGAAAAAGATAAACACAATCAAATCAAAAGCAACCCATCTGAGTAAGAAAAAAGAGAAGGGCAGAGGTTTCAATCCATCTCAGCCACCAACTGTTCCAGATCAAGCAAACGAGAACCAAAGGAGGAAGAGGAGGAAATGGAGGCGGAGCAACGACAGGGAGATTTCAGCGACAGGAATTATGTGATTCTTCGATTTGGGGTTAGGGTTCTTCATTTGGGGCTTTCCATTTTGGAAATTTCAGGGTCTGAGAGAGAGTGAGAGTCATGGGCCTTCTGAAGGTGGCGGAGAGGTATGGCGCCGGCCTTCTACAGGTGGCCTATCTCTGGCTTAGTAAGCTTCCGGTCGCGGCCATGGAGGAAGAGAGTCCAGAGAGAACTGGCTAAAAAAAAAAAAAATTGGAGATTGGAAACTTGTGAAATTACTAAATTATCCTCTGACAAATGAGTAATGACATAAGAGTAAACGGTGTTAATGATGTCATGTCTATATAGTGGGTCGGGTTTACAGTTGGTGTACCAAAGTTCATAATTTGTAACTTCGTGTACACAAATGAATAGTGGGTCTAATATTTTTCCTAAAATTTTCCCTAAAAATATTATCATTTCTAGCCTTCCATATAAAATAAGCGGTATTCAGGGCTATGCTAAAAGGATTAATTTCTTGAGAGTGAATACAAAAGAAAATCAATCGAATCAATAAACGAACCCTGCAAAGCCTGAGGATGGAGACGAGAGAAAAGAGAACACCAAATCTGGTTAGCTTGAGAACATTTGTAAAATAAATGATCAAGATCCTCCATAGTAGAGTTACATAAAGGGCAATTCGTGAGAGTTACGTAGAACCATAGTTAGACGCTAATAAAATAAGTAAATATGAAATCAATGTCATAAATAACTCATAATTAAGAAAGACCTGATAATAAAATTCAAAAAAAAAAAAAAAAATGAGAACATTCTCTCTCTTCCATAACCGAAACCAGTCTTCATCTTCAAGATTTGTTTCTTTTTCATCTTCAGAACCCAAATCCAATTGGCCCAACAAACCTCAAAACCCAGAATAAAAAAAAAGGGAAAAATCTTCAAATGGTACCTGAAATATGGTCCGATGCACATTTTGGTACCTAAACTTTCAAAACTACCCTCGTAGTACCTAAACTATTGCTCAGTTTCTCCATATGATATTTCCATCCAATCTGCCGTTAACTTTGCCTAATTTTTGTTTTTGGAGATGAATGTCATCCTATAAGAAAAGGCCACGTAGGCAAAGTTAACGGCATATTGGATGGAAGTACCATATGGAGAAATGAAGCAATAGTTCAGGTACCATCAGGGTAGTTATAAAAGTTAAGGTACAAAAAAATGCAAAATACGATAGTCCAGATACCATATGAGAATTTTTCCCAAAAATTTTTTTTTAAAAAAAAACAGGATAAAGATATTGAAGAGTTGAGAGGAATACTCAATCTAACAATCAGGGATTCTTCCCTATACAATTTTGACAAAAGAAATAAAAATATGGGTTTCAAACTGGAATCTGGGGCTTTGGTTTTTGAGTTTTTCTTTCTTTTGCCAATTTTCACTTCTTAGTTTTCTTTGCTGGGTTTCAAGGATTGAGGGATATAGACAACAACAAAAAAAAGGTTCGAGGGATGAAAAAGGGGTTATTTTTGCTGGGATTTAGTTTGAGCTTTTGCTGGTATTGCATTTTGGAGTATACAACTATAAGGCTGCTGGGTTGTTTCGGTCATAAAGGAAGAAAGACAGGGAGTGTTGAGAATATATATATCCCACATGAAAAAAATGGGACATTATTTATAAGTTTATAAAGGTTTGAGCCACTTCATCCATTGCCAATTGGTTTTGGATATGAACCTCAGATTACTTTATCATGGTATCAGAGCGGGTTATCACACGTGTGCATGCCTTACAGTCACATGGGCTCCATGTCACCTAAAGTTATCCACATATATGGCTTGAAAATTCATCACACGTGCGGAGGCGTATTGAGAATATATATATCCCACATGGGAATAATGTTTTAAGTCTTTTTTGTTTTTTGTTTTTGTTTTTGTGAGATTTATTATTGGCAGGCTGGACAGCAAATTTATTCCCTATTGCATCTTGCCAAACATAACCCTTCAGACCAGAATTCCTAAAAGAGCAAACTGCTGGAAAAAGTCATCCCTCCAACCTATGTCGACAAGAACAGTACAAGAAAAGTGAAAGTGACCCTCAAAACAACTAAATACTGAAAGCAAAAAAAAGAAAATCTCATGGGGATTGCAGGTTGCTCGTCCTGGTCCTATCACTTCTCAGAGCTTGAAAAAGTGAAGGTGGTGATATTACCAAAAATAATCACGTGTGCCTATTGCCAAAAAGAAAATGGACCAAGGTCCACCTGCACCTAGGCAAAAAAATCAGATAATTTGCCACCAAATGCCCCATTTTGCCCTTCATTTTGCCTATGGTCCACCGTCCACCTACACTTGGGTCCCTATTAGAATTTTTGCAAAAAGAAAAGTAAAATTCCTAAAGCTACCCGATAGGTAAAGTCTCCATCACGGGTAATACCAAATATTCCACTATATATTTCACCGACTCATACATCATGAGTGGTGTCAAACCACTGAAAGGTTGTGTGTGGTTTTGATATCAACCGTACAGTACTATATATATGGACAAGGAAAATACTTGGCTGACCATATGTGGTCAGCCCTTCCTAACCATGTCGTACGTGGCTCTCTCACAACCAGACACCTGTTCAAAGTTCTTCTCTTCTTCTTCGGTTCCTTCTTCTTCTCAGCTCTTGGTTATGGGTTCCTCCACCAAGAGCTTTAGTTCTAAAAAACTTTAGTTCTTTTTTTTTTCTTTTTTTTTTTCAAAAAAAAAAAAAAGTTCTTTTTTTTTGGTCAAATATATAAAGTTCATTTAACAAAGTGTCTAATGTTTTAGAAAGTAAATTTTTCTTTAGATTTTGACCCAAATCAAAATTTCCAGCCATTGATTACAAAACATTTAGCATTCATTAGTAATATTGTGTTTGTTGGTTTGTTTATCTTTTTATTTTATTTTATTATTATTATTATTTTTAAGTTGAGCTGTTGAAGTGCTTTCTTTTTTGTTAAACATGAACCATTTTTTGAGATCTCACCTGCATCCCACCCTATGTGATAACTGATGTGACATTACCACATCATTTAATAAAATGTTCCAATAAGTTGGAGTTTTGTGCTACATCAGCTGCCGCATAAGGTAGGATATAAGTGGTATCTAAAAATATAGTCCACCTAACATTGTTCAAACATATTTGGATCTTAACAATTTGAATTTTTGTAATTTAATTAAGGGGCACAAGGATCACAAGGGCCTTAAACATGCATATATACACCAGCTATTACGAAATCATGCTAACCAAACCTCAATTATTTGTTAATCATACTATTATTTAATAATCGTAACATTTCAGTGGTGATGAATATACACTAAGATAGCACACCTCCTACTTGTCCATATGTAACGATGATCTGTCTAACAAAAACAATGGAAGGATATACGACGCTGATCTCCACTTCCAGATTTCAAGGCATATATTTTATTTATTTTTATTAGTAGATCAGTATTTGGTAACAAATTATTTAAATAACCAAAGTTTCTTTTTATGATATTAGTTTATTATTATAAGTGGTTGCTGCCTGTTATATAAGCCAGACTTCGTTTCTCTTATCCTTGGGATCGGAGATATTGAAGAAGATTCGGAGTCCGACCAAAAAAAAAAAAAGAAGAAGATTCGGAGACCTGAGGCCCGACAAAACCATCTTCTCTCCCCTCGCATTTGAAACTTTGATATGCTTCAATTCGCTGTTCACATGGAACCAGGTATAATTTATAATTATTTTAGACCTTCAAGAATTTTGTAATAAGCTTGTTGCTTCCAATTGTTGCAGATTTTATGAAGAATATTGCTACTTTGAACAATTTGCATATGGAAATAGTTTCCAGGACACAATTACTATTTGAAACAATTTGCAATTTGATTTGTGCCTCGTGGAGACATTGCTCAGTGGATTGACTTTAACAGTACATTATTGCCTGTCCTCAACTTCTTGGTATTCTTGGGCTAACGAGCAAGAGGTAGATGATGGTTGTCCATGGTGCGTCTTTAGTTTTTTTTTTTTTTTTTGAATAAAGGGTGGTGCGGCTGCCCTCAAGCCTTCATTAAAGAAATGGTTAATGCTTATACACCCCATAGTCCTGAGAATACTTCTCATACACCCCACTGTATGATTTTTCTTCCTCTCTACACAAGTCTTTTCCCTTTCTATTCCTACCTACCCGTCTTGTCAATTTCTCTACCATCAGTACCCCTTGTTGCTTTCCTTGTCAGTTGTTGTTTGTCTGCCTTAGAGTCTGCATATTTAATTTTGTTTTGAAACGTGGTGGGCCCATCAGAGTTTTATTCGTTTAAATATATATACAGATGTTGCAATCATCCTCTATTTCAAAGGTAAACAGTGCACTTTATTATCCAGAATTTCGATAGTTGACAGACTTGAGTTAAATGCTATCTGCAAAAACACTAGCAAGGAATTGAATCAGGAAAGAGAAAAATTGAGAAAATTGAAAGACTATAGAGAACGTCTTCCTAGGGAAACTCCCAATTATTGAGATATCCTCTATAGACTTCAGACAAGAATTTATAAACTAGAACAAGATATTGATAATCTTTTATATGTTCTAGAAGAGGAACAAAAACCTCTTGATTATTTGAGCATTGGTTAGATCCGCAAATCACTGGTATCAGAGCTTGTAAAATAGCTCAGCAGGGGAATCCCCTATGGGGACAATGTCTGATTTAATAATAGAGAGACTGAATTCTCTATTAAAATCTTCTGATGAAAAATATCAGATCCTGCATAAAGAGATTTCTAGATATCAAGAACATCTAGAAAAAATTCCTGTTATAATCCACCAATTGGAAAAATTGGAAAACAAACTGGATTATATCAAAGATCTTCCAAAAACGGAAGAAGAAAAGCTAACAAGTGTTAGCAGAAAAATCAATGAACAGCAAAAAACGCTGGATTCTATGAAAAATATACTGAAGGAGAAGAAAGTGCCTACAGTAAAACCAAAGAAGGCTAATGGATTCAAACCATTAGAAAGACCAGAAAAGAATCCTGTTCCAAACATGATTTTTCTGGATCCCTCAACTAGTTCTACTAGTATTCGGTATGAAAAGCCGAAAGAAACTCGAGATGTCAATATGATGAGCATATTCGGGAAAAAGAAAGGAGTTCAACTCCTAAATGCTGAAGAATTTGAATACAATGAAATCGAGCATGAGGTAAAAAACGCCTCAATTCCAAAGCTAGATTTCAAACAAATTTACAAAAGGGGAACGTTTGATCTGATGGACAGCCATCATTTCAAATTACTTGAATTTACAACCCCTCTACAACAGGAGAAACAGATCTACTACTGATCACTCCTGCTGAAGTTGCCAGAGCAAAAGCAAAAAATTATCAATTTATGCACATTGGAGCAGTCCAAGTAGGCATAAAACTTCTTGCTCGAGAAGGCATAAACTGTTCAGTTCTATGTGTCCTACAAGACAATAGACTAACAGATTTTCAAGCTAGTATTTTGGGAACCCTTGAAGCATCTCTGTGCAACCAAGTAGCATATTTCAACTGGTTCCCCAACTTTTCAACAAGCTTGAAAGATGCAGCTCACTGTCTCCGACTAAGAGTCAAGACAGATGGCATATCTATGAAAAATGATATGCAAGAATTGGCAATAGTATACAGGATATACTATAAACTAATGAGTACTACAGTAGAGCCAAAGACAAGGATATCAAACATCCCTGGTCTTACTATTGGATTCCTCACCAATCAGAAGAACCATTCACAACAGATCCACAAAGTTACTTGGAATGAAGTAACGTTTCCTATTGAATGGAAATTATCTGGTCCGAAGCTACCAGCAGAAAGTGCAAAAGCTAAAATTTATGAAAGTAGAAAGACTGGAGAAATCAGTCTAAATTTTGACAATCACAGAAAAAGTGATGTCTGTCCTGAAAATTTCAGGATAAACAAAAATCTTCTCAGAAGAAGTTACAGCACTAGAGAAGCTAGTGGCAGTAGCACAAGAAGCTCTGAAGAACCATCAGAGTCCATCTCCATCACTGAAGAAGAATTGGAAGCTGATCTAAGCAGACCAGCTAATATGTTTAGAGCACAAAAGCTCTATGATCTCTATGAAGAAGCAGAATTTTGCGAAAATCCTGAAAGATTAGAAAAACTAATCGAAGAAATGAAAAACTTCAATCCAGGAAAGGAAAGAAAACTCCTTCCCTACCAAGATGTTGAAATGGAAGACGGAGATAGCTCCAAAACTTTCATCACTAGAGAAAAGGGAAAAGTGAAACTCCCTATACAGAAGGCCCCTACGGGCAGAAATGGAGAAAGAAATTCTCAAAGATTTGTCCCAGAGGACAAGATACCCAGAGTACCTATTTCCAACTATGGTATCTGGCTCGATTTGGATAAAGCGCTAGACAAGAGAAAAACTCTTGATCAATGGGTAGACAGCCTGATGATGGCATCTGCTCTAACTCTTGGAAAATTTGAAGCTCCTGATCTTCAGATGTACTTTGAAACTACCCTCACAGGAGTAGCCAAGAAGTACTACTATTCTTTCAAAGAAACAGCCAGAGGAAAAGAATGGCTAGAAGAGATCAAAACTTCAAAATCTCCGTATCAGCACCACTGTATGATCAGTTCTGTGGAGATCTTGCAAATATGAGTGAAAAGGCTAGAGAAACGGCCAAATCAAATATCTATGCTCTCAAGATTTGTGACATGAGATATTTTGAAGAATACTTGAATGAATTTCAAGAATATTATTGTACAATTGGTGAACTAGAAAATACTGATCTAGTCAACCTGTTGCACAGGAAACTCCCTGAACCATGGAGAACAGCTGTGCGAGAAAGCATAGCAGAAAAACCAATTGAAAGATTTTCAGTTGGAGGAATTGCCTACAGAATCCGGCAACTATTGAAAGAACAATGCAAAGCCAATCTTAGAGCTAAGATGGCCAAGAAACAACTCAAAGGAGTTGAAAATTTCTGTTACGGAATACTAGATATGCCAACCAACTGGGGATGCCATGAAGCCCAGTTCCACAGAAAGAAGAAAGGAAAATATTACTCTAAAAAGTTCAAAAGGAGTAATCAAAGAAAGAATTGGAAATTCAAGAAAAGTTCCAATTACAAGAAACAACAGGATGAAGATCCAAAAAAAGAAATTCTTCAAGAAAAAGAAGAATACTCATCAACATAAACAACCAAGCAAGAAAGCTTGCAGATGTTGGTTATGTAAAGCTGAAGGGCACTATGCCAATGAATGCCCGGAAAAGGGTAAAAGATCTTCTACTAAGGCTCTCTTTGAAGAATATAAGTATATAGTAGAATCAGCAAATATGAAAGGCTACGAAATAGCCTATTCTGATGATGAAGAAGACGACAGGTCAGTTTACTCTGCCTGTTCCGA
Organism: Rosa rugosa; assembly: GCF_958449725.1. Classification (NCBI taxonomy): domain Eukaryota; kingdom Viridiplantae; phylum Streptophyta; class Magnoliopsida; order Rosales; family Rosaceae; genus Rosa; species Rosa rugosa. The sequence continues at coordinate 47,900,158 of NC_084820.1, read as the reverse complement.
AGAAGAAGATTCATCTGAGTCTGAGACAGATTCTGAAGTAGAGTACTTCGAATCCAGACAAATGAATGTTTTGAAAATCAAAAACTGGGAAGAAAGTAAGACAGAATCGTTAATGTCTTCTTATCAGGTGAACCCTGGTACATTCGTTTGTGACTACTGCTTATGTCACGAAAAGAATGGTCTCCCTATGTTTTGTGAAGAGTCAAAAAAGACTTATCACAAAGAATGCTTCATAGCTGAAGCAAGAAGAAAAACCAAGAATGGTCTTGTCAGCCAACTGGTTGAACAAGAATATGAAGAATATTTCTCTGAACAAAAAGAGAAAGAAGTAGAAACTATGTTCCAAAAAATTACGGAACCATCTTCCTCAAAAATAAAGGAAGAAATCATCGAAGAAGAAAAAACCGATGAAACTTTTGAACTGGTTAAACCACCAGAAATTATTCCAGAAGAATGTAAACCATTCATTCCAAAGAAACAAGCAGCCCAAGAAAATGAGCTTCAGCAATCAAAAGTCGTCTCTACGAGTAGATACAGCAACTACATAGAGATTGGACTAAAATTCCCTGATCATAAAAAATATCATCTACATGCCTTTGTAGATAATGGATCAGGATTTACAGTTGCAAAGAGATTTGCAATTCCAGAAAAACTCTGGAAAGAAGAAAAGAAAACAGCTACTGGTGTTACTTTTGATGGAAGCCATCTCACCATGAATAAAGTAGCAAAAAATGTTCACATCACCATTGGTGGAGGAACATTCACCATCCATAGCGTCTGGCAATCTGAAGGTCAAGGCGCAGATTTCTTGTTGGGTAATGATTTCATTCTCCAACAGAGATTTATTCAGGATGAAGAAGCAATAGGCTTCAGAAAAGGAGAACGAGTGTTCTGGGCTGATAGGCTTCTTCAAGCCAAAAGTATTGTAGGTCCAAACTTTACTACCCAATATCAGAGATCGCAACAGAATAGTGGTGATCTTACCCCCTACAAACCCAAATTTGAACCCATACTCCAAATCAAACAACAAGAAGAATTACTTGTTGAAGAATCTTCTGAAGAAGAAGAAGAAGCAGAAACTAGTGAAGAAGAAGAAGCTAGTTTCATCCATGAGCATAACCTCAAGCACTTTCAGAATAAGCTTGAGTCTCAGAAAATTCCCACTCTTAAAAAAATCAAGAAACTACTCGAGCAGAACATCGATGTAGACCCTCAGAAGTTTTGGGAAAAAGACCCAGTGGTCTGTGAATTAAGATTACATGACATGAATGCTATCTGTCATGTCAAAGCCATTCCTCAGTACAAAGAGGAAGACCAAAAAGAATTCAGAAAAGATATTGAAGATCTCCTGAACAAGAGATTAATTCAACCTTCCACTAGCCCTCATCATGCTCCAGCATTCTACGTGAGAAATCATGCAGAAACCCTTCGAGGAAAAGCTAGAATGGTTATTGACTATCGAGATGTCAATAAGAAGACTGTCAAAGACGGCTATCAAATTGCTCAAGTAAGAGTATTGATCAACCAGCTCAGAGGAGCTAAAGTCTTTTCAAAATTTGATGCAAAGTCAGGATTTTGGCAAGTCAAAATGCATCCTGAGAGTGTACCTCTCACTGCATTTGGAACACCACAAGGACATTACGAATGGTTAGTAATGCCTTTTGGTTTACAGCAAGCTCCCTCAATATTCCAGAGAAAAATGGATAATATCTTCAAGCACGTTGCGGAGTTTTGCGTCGTCTACATAGATGACATTCTGGTCTTCTCCAAAAACAGAGAAGAACATATGAAACACCTCCATGAGGTTGTAAAGCTGATAGTTCAGCATGGAATTATCCTAGGTGAAAAGAAAATCTTCTTTATCCTTGATGAAGTTGATTTCCTAGGTATAAATATCAAAAATGGAGTGATAAAACTCCAACCTCATATCCTTGAGAAAATCTGGAAGTTCCCAGATAGAATTCCTGATGCTAAGAGTCTAGAGAGATTCCTTGGTGTCATCAATTATGGGAGAGATTTCATCCCCAAGATCTCAGGGTTAACAACAATGTTATCCCCAAAGACAAGTTCCAAAAGAAAATGGAACTTCACAGAAGATGATGAAAAAACTGTGAAGCAGATAAAGAATCTCTGCAAAAACCTCCCTCCTCTTCAACAACCAGAAGAGAATGATGAAATTATCCTCCAAACAGATGCGAGTGATAATTACTGGTCCGGTGTTGTTCTGGCAAAAACGCCTGGAACTAACATTGAAAAAATCTGTAAATTTTGTAGTGGCAAGTTCAGCCCTGCAGAACTGAATTATCCCACAGGGGAAAAAGAAATTTTGGCTGTAAAGAAAACGATTTTAAATTCTCCAGCTTTTCTTGGAAAACCCTTTACTGTTCGCACCGATTGTGCCAGAGTAAAGAATTTCAAAAATTTCAAACTTGATAAAGCTGCTGATAGAGGAAGATTAGCTAACTGGCAATTATTTCTTAACCAATACGATTATGTTGTTGAATTAATTGCAGGAAACAAGAACTATCTTCCAGACACCTTGACAAGAGAATTAGCCATGTTCAACAGAAGAGATGACGACGAAGGTCGCAATCCCAGAAGCAGAAGACTTGGAAAAGAACATGAAGATATCGAGGATCCCAGAGAAGAAGTCCTCAAAAAATTCCTGCTAGGTCCAAAAAGACCAGCCATAACTGATCAATCCCAGGGTAAAGGATTGGCTAGCCCGTCTCAAACGGCAGACGGTAAAGGCTCATCAAGACCGTTGACGGCTGTTGCTTTGCCAAAAAGCAAACCTACTCCAACTGGAGTAATTAATGTTTTTAATTATGAACTTCGAACTTTTGATACTCCTGTGTTTAGAACTGGCAGGAGACTCGCCTACCACAAGAAGGCAATTATGGACAATCTTTTATTCGCCTTCCAAGAAAGAAGCAGTGGTCTAATGTTCCCAGCTCTCTTCGCATTAGCTGAAGAACTCTATGAAAATGGCAGGCCACAGTTCGAAGAACTACAGCAGAGTGCTGTCAAGAAAGAAAAAATTAATTTCCTTGAAAATCCAGAAAGTGCTAGGATCCCTATCATGGCACTCACTGAAACAAATTGGCATGAATTCCACAATCTGATAGGAAGACACAATTCAGAAGACGTAGTTCCTCCAACCCTCTTCATCATAGCTGGACCATATGTTGGGAGATACCTGGTAAATGTTCAGAGTGAACATCCCCAAGAACACAAGCTTTGGCTTGTTGAAAATGGTTTTGTCCATAATCTATGGACTAAAACAAATGATGATCTAAAAGGTTTGCCGCCCATCATCGTCAATACTGTCAAGAATGTCAGAAATGCTGACAGCACACTTCGACTAAAGTTTAGATCCACTCCCCCAAAATGGATCCGAAAGGCAAACGGTGAGGTTGAATATATTTCTCCATATCATTATGTGAGAATCATTCAAAGAAAATATCTACAACCTGCCTGCGTTGGGTACAATGGTCAGCCAAACTCAAGCATCCCATGGATGAAGGCCATGGCCCTAGAGTACATTAAAAAGATCATCTCTGAAGACATCAGCAATACCTTCCTGGCAGCAGGAGAAAAAACTATTATCACTGCCTATGATCATCCTGACGTAGTCAGCAGTGATCTATTTCTATCTCTCACCAGAAAAGAGATAGACTCGACAATGGCATGCCTGCAGTGGGTGGAAAAGCTTGAAAATGACAACCACTACAAAATGTATGTTGATACAGATGTTGAAGACAATGCCACAACCACTCGCTTGGCCCAGACAGACAACAACTCCTTTGTCTTTGGCCACAATTCTGAAACAGACGAGAACATGTGAAGCTACAGGAGAAGAAGAAGAATAAAGCTCCAAATTTGCAACTGTAGAATTTTAGACTTTTTCTAAAGCTACTTTTGCTTTTTCAAAAGAAGAAAGAGACACTTCACCCAATCCTTTTCTGCTTTCCCCATCCGACCTCCATCATCAGGAGCACTCAGAAAGCTGAAAAGTCACGGAGTTGTTCTGTACATTGTTATGTTTTGAATTCTAGTTTGAGTTCCGCTCTCTATATAAAGAGCTTTAGTTTCATTTGTAAGGCATTCAAAAAAACGGAGACATCAATCCGATATTCAAAAAAGAGTGTCATAGTAGTGTGCTTTCTTTCTAGAAAGTGAAGTAGTGTGCTTCAGTACAAGTAAGTACCTGTTCTCATTCTTATGGATAGCTAAACAGCTTTTGCTGTTTACCTGAGAATGAGGCTCTGAATGTTTAACATGTATGTATATTTGAATAAATAAATTTGTATGGTTGCTCACCCATTTCTTCAAACATTTATAGTTGTCATTAAATTTCCTTAATTATAGTTGTCTTTATGTTTCTTCTTAATTCACTATCCAGATGCCTGCATCCTATAGAAACTCAAAGTTCTGATTGTACTATTCAAACAAAAAAAAACCAGTTTTAAAACCAAGAATTAGGACAAGCAGCAGTGATTCCGCCTGTTAAAGTAACCGTTAGGCAAGAGGCCGTTAGGTGAAAAGCTTAGGCATGTTGAAGGCTAGTCTTGTTTTCATTTTTGTCGTTTAAAATGAAGTTTTTTATTTTATTTTTTATTTACTATTAAAACCAAGAGTCAACATAGGATACAAAAGGCATTACCAAATAGACTTATCCCTATTAGTCTTTCCCCAAAAGTAATAGTGTAATATAAAAGTGTTGGGCAGTTGGGCAAAATACAGAGGCTTTTTGGGTATACGGGAAGAGACCCTTAAAGAAACTGTCGAATACAAGGGGGGGACAAAGAACCAAAACCCCTGATTACAATGCGCATCTAGAGAACATCCTGACATACTATCATGAGTCTCTACTGAATAACTGTATTCAACTAAGCACCAACTAGCAAAGAGCGCTCTGATGGCGACTCTATTTGCTTTGACATAGGTCACACAGCGGTGACACGACGGAAAGATAACTAGATCTGCAACTCGATTACAGCTAAGCATAATATCCATATGAGCAGCTTTCCCATCATGTTGCCACTGGACAAAACATCCAGTGACACTAAGTTTCACCCTACCACTAGGCGGCAGCGACCATTTGACCACGCAAGGAACTCGCCGCCTACCTAGAGCAGACATTTTGCTGTCTCTGGGAGGTTGCGACCATTTGCGAATGCAAGGAACTCGCCACCTACCCAGAGCAGACAAGGCACATAGAGTGCAAAAACAGGCACCAAGCCCGACTTGCCCTACACCACTACTGTAGGGACTTATTTTCAACAAAGCAACAACCATAAACAACCAACAGGAAATAAACAACTGGAAATGAAAAACCACCAGCAAGGCCCATAAGCAAAAACCCGGCCCAACCACCATCTCACCCAAGGACCCAATCCAGCAGCCCACCACGCCTGCAGCCAACGTCCACACCGCCGCCGCGTGGCATCCCTGTGCCGCCTCACCACCACGACCCAACGCAGAACACCCAACAACCTGAAAAACGTCAGAAACCAGATCCAAAAACGAGCTAAGCCCTCACCGGGCTGAACACCGCCATGAGAACGAGATCTCCGCCTTCGTACAGATCCCAGATGCCCAAGAACCGCCACAACACGCAGACGGAAAGCTCCATCCCAGCGCTGCACCATGGCAGCCATCCTCCCCGATCCCAGAAGAGGAGATCGAGGCCGATCAGCCCACTCCTAAATCGAGCCACCGCCGCCAGCCCTGGAACACAGCACTGCCACCTCCCAGACCGCCGAAACGGAGCCGCCAGAACCCACCGCCACCGTCGACCGCAAATCGGGAAGGCCAGATCTAGATCTGTCTTCCCCACCCGAGATCGGAGGTCTCCCCCCCTTCCCTGGACCGCACCTCTGCCATGAAGGCCCGCTCCTACTCACCATCGGAATCCCCTCCCGGGCCAGAACACAGCGGCGAAACGCCGTCCGCGTTCGGCCAGGAGAGAACCGCACACTCGAGGTTTTTTCTCTTTTTTCCGCGCGTGGGGCGCGTAGAAGAAGCTTACTAGTATTGTGCGTCTTTAGTTTTTGTTTCTATTAGTTTTTAGAAGATTGTTTGAAGGGTAAAATAGTGAACTAATTTATATGAAAGTAAGGAGAGGTCCAAAAGAAAATTGCGCAATAAAATAGTGCTCCTATTTGTTTACTAGGAAGTGGCTTTCTGTTGGTACTGCAATTGTGCGCCTGACTAATGGGGATGCTAATCAATGATTTTGCCCTAGAAGACATGGAGTTGTTCTTTGTTTATGACTTGTTGGCTGGTCATCTAATGCAATGAACCTTTACTTCAAAAAAAAAAAGAAAAAAAAAAGGAGAGGTCCAAAAGAAAATTGGAAGGTCTAAATAGACCATTTTTTAGAAAAAAACAAAAATACATGTCCTCACTTAACTATCCTATTCGACACTTAATGGCTTTCTAAAATAACACTTCAATTTCTTGGTTATGACCCGTCTTCAATTTGGTCATTCCGTCTTACAAAAACCACTGCCTCCTAACCCTTAGCCGATTTATAGCCTTCTTTTTCTCCAAAACCTACCGTACCAGACAAATCAAGCATTTTTTTCTCCGCAGCACCGAATGGGTCACTCGGTCGGATTTCCTTCCTTCAACATCTCCTACTATGCCACCACTTGGACTTTGAAGCCCTTTTCCTTGCAGTTCCAATTCACTAAGTTTCATATGTCAATTCAACCTGTGGAGGGAGAGAGATTGATTGGAAGTTTCAGACAATTGAAACTTTCAAGATTGTTTCCGGCTAATCCACTCATTTCCTCACTTTGAATTAGGTATAAAACTTATTCCCCGTGATGAGAGGAATAGGTTGATATAAGTCTCGAACCCCGATTTGGGGTTTGGGTGTGGCATATAAGATTCACGCGTATCCTCTTTTTGTTGTGCTTCGTGGCTCGTTGGGTAGGGTTTGTTGTTACGAACATGTTGATATATAACTTATTTTGCAAGCTTTGATATTTGATTATCTATTGGAGTTATGTGGTTTCAAATTTTTGAGTTTCAGTCTGTGATGATTTGATCGTTTTTCTTTAGGTGTTAAAATTATCGAGTCAATCTAACTCTTGAAATTTGAGACTTCAGTTTAGAAGTGTACTCAAGTTTCAGTAAATTGGGTTCGGATTTCGTTTATCAATTGTCATTTTGTACAGGACAACGAGTAGAGCCCTTACTAGAGAAGGATCCAAAAAGATGGTTGACTTAGGCGCAGTTTGGGATTGCTTTTGGGGCGGTTTCTACTCTTACAAAATAGTTGGGCTGTTTGGTAAAATCTCTACAACCAGCTTTTGGGCAAAATCGCTTCCTTGAACCGTGGAAATCAAGAGGCTGCATTTCGTAGATTTTGATTTAAGCTTTTGCAGGAATCATGTTTTCTAAAATTTACATCGAAAGTGCTTGTTTCCTATTCGCCCACATCCTTTGCTCTCTCACCGCTTCTTCTCCAGGTGCAAAATTAAAACAAGATGGATCCTTGGAGACGACCACCGACACCAATGCCTTTCTACCAAAATCAATTCTTTGTGTTTCTTTGCCAAAGATCGAGGTCAGGAAAGTGGCAAAAGCTGAAATCTGGAGAAGAAAACAAGGAGTGTTTTGTGTGGGTAAGAGCATCGATGGTGGGAAGAAGAGAGGGGTGCCCAATTCGAATTATGTGGTGCCCTTAGACACATCGTTTTCGTATTTGAATTCTGTACATACCTCCAACAATATGGAGGATTTGCTACATCAACAAGCATAAGTAACACCCTCTTAGTGGGCCCACAAGTCATGGTGGGACCCGACCACGATATACATCTCGTACCTCGACACTCAAGCTACCCCGTGGTAGTCGGAAGCCGCCAAGAGCTTACCTGGAAGCCACCTTCCCGGCCTTGCCAAGATGCCTCCATGATAAGCTTTCTACACTAGAATAGAGGTTTCTTGTCCCACATTGGAAAACATGTAAAGAAAGGAGCCTCCCTCTGACAAGACCCACCCCGAATTCCACCCTGGAATCCGAAGTGGCCTTGCGGGACCCACCTTTAAAGGAGATTTAACAAAAATTTTGGCATAACCTCCCTTAAAAATGGATAACCCAAAACCCTGCGGAAAACAAAATTCACTTCTAATAATCCAACCACAACTCCTGGAGCCACCCTGCTCCCAAATTTCCACAAATGCCATCACAAGCTAACAACGTCCAACATAATATCCAAATGGTACAAGTTACTACAATCACCAAAGTTAGGTCATAGACCTCAAATATAATTCATACAAGTTTGGGTCACATATCCCTTAGTAATCAGAGCATTCTAGGAATAAAGTTTAACATAGAGTACAGTAGGCTAAATAAATAACCTACAAATATGATGACGGAAGCGGATGCGGTCACTATGGCTCACTCCTGAACGCCGAGCTGCAACACTGAAAACTGGGCATTTGAAACTGAAGGGCCCAGGGGAAAGTACATAAAAACGTTAGCGTGAGTGGACAAAAATTAACAAATATAAACCAAATGGATTTTATACTTTCCCACATTTTTCGATATATATAAAATCCGGATGCATGCAACATTTATAAAACACTTAAGAAAATAATCCGAAAAACGTTGAACTCCAGAAAACCGACTAGTCCCGCTAGTCACAACAACAGAGTAAAAGATTGAAATTTCAATACTCGAAAATATAAGTCCAGCCCCGCTGGTTAAGGAAACTCAGACTAGTCCCCGCTAGTCAAAAATAGTATAAGTAGGGGAAGATGATAGCCATACGAATAAGCCACTCAGGCTTGGTTGGGTGATAGCCTCCCAGGCTAAAGAACTCCCATAACTCCCGTAATATACCCTTACGCCACTAAGTGTAGCGATAGGATACTGGGCTACAGAATTACTGTCACAGAGACAGTAACCTGCGCCACAAAGGCGGAAGGGCTACGGTGATCCCATCACCGCGCCACAAAGGCGGAAAATCAATGCTAGCATGATAAAATCACCCCTCAGTATGGCACAGGGAAACATAACCGAAAATCCAGTAAATCCAAAATACATAAGACTTCCCCCATCTCTCGTAAAAGAATTTCCAACGACGTGTCCCACACGCCAAAAGTATCTCCAAATCAATAGCAAAAAGCGAGAAATAATAATAAATTGTAATCCCCGTAAACCGAAACAAAACAAATTCTAAAATCATCATCAAGGCATTCCCAATGCCAAAATCGAAAAGTCGATAAATAAATAGGAAAGATCAATAAATCAACGGCGTGTCCCACACGCCAAAATATTCTCGGGTCAAAAATGAATAAGCAAGGAAGTTCAATGATGAACTAATATTCCATTTTGGAAAATACCCTGGAAAATACTTTATTGAAAAACAACATAAATCATAATTTCGAATCCAAGCATAACAAAATTAATATCCGAAAGTCATAACCGAGATAATTCATAATCAATCTCAGAAAATCATTATTGAAAGCAGAACCACGAGATAAACCGAAATAAATTTCCGAAATCCATTCGTATGCTCGAAAGTAATATATTAATTAGGTAAAGCATTAATTCAAGAAAATAAACGCATGCATCATTATTTAAAACAAAAGTCCACTCACAATATATGCTCAATCCTAACGTCGCTCGGTATTTTCCTCGTATGGAGACTCCTCTCGTCCTGTACGAATAACATTCATAAATATATATTTACAGGACGAAAATTAACTTTACGATAATTAGAAATTGAGATTCATAACGTCCCCCTTCAAAAACCAACTCCTTAATTCACATCGAATCCATCCGTAATTCTCCAATAATATTCATTCATCGATATATAAATTCTAAAGTGAATTCGAAAGAATTTCGGCGATCGAATTCACGTATATCAATAATCAACAATTCATGCTCAATCGTAACTTCCTCCAATTTCCATCAAACTTCATGTATAAGCTTCTAATATCATTAAAGAATTTATGGAACTAAAACGGTAATTAAAATGTAGTTCTACGCGCCACCATGCGCTACCTACAGTGGCGGCGCGTGGGGACCACGCGCCGGCGGCCACTTCCTCCGATGACCACCAAACTCCGGCACTAGCATCTACACAACAAGCCCAATCAACTTCCCAACTACAACATCAACCAATTTTACCTCGAAGTGGTCGAATCAAGCCGGTGAAGGAAAGCCCCGAAGCTTCCAGAACCCTAGAAATGAAAAATCATCAATTCAACCTCTACAATGCAAATTGGAATGAACTACCTTAGGGGAAATGATCACCGTCAAACACCAAACCTTCGATGTCAATATGGTGGCCGGAGGTGGCCGGAATGGCTGGAAATCGGCGAAATCCCAAAACTGCAGCCGGAGCAATCTTTGCTTCGATCTGAGCTTTTCCGGCCAAATCGTCGAAAACTAAGGGCACCAGCGTGACCAGGGGGAGGAGACGACCCTGTGGTGGCCGGCTTCCGTCGTGGGTCGGCCGGAGGAGGAAGAAATCGGAGGTAACCAGTTCGGGCCGAAAGGGGAGGGGTCGGGGGAGAAGAGAGAGGGAGAGTTACCGGGTTTCCGAAAATGGAAACCTACAGTGGTAACTTTCCATATTTATATTTTTGTTACCATGAACAGTAACTTCACATTTTAAGCTATAACTTCCACATACGAACTCCGATTTTTACGTACCACATATGCACGCGCTCGGTTTAACGTCCTCTACAACTTTCATGAAGGAAATTTTCTCAAATTAATAACTCATGAAAAGTCAATTTTTAACCACCCCCCTAAACGTTAAAATTAAAATCGTGAACGGTAACTAATAAGAATTTCGTGTAACTTGGTAAAAAGGCATATCAGGTGTGGGGTGTAACAATTCACCCCCCCTAAAAAAAATCACCCTCGAAATTTACATACCTGTCAGAACAGATGGGGGTACTGTCGTCTCATTAGGTCTTCTGGTTCCCAAGTAGCTTCCTCCACCAAATGATTACTCCACAGTACCTTAACTAAAGGTATCGTCTTGTTTCTCAGGACCTGCTCCCTTCTATCGAGTATCTGGATCGGTTTCTCCTCATAAGTTAGATCCTCCTTCAATCGAATAGGCTGTTCTTCTAAGACATGAGAAGGATCAGCAATATACTTGCGGAGCAGGGACACGTGGAAGACATCATGAATCTTTGATAACCTCGGAGGTAGTATTAACTTATAAGCAACTGGGCCAACTCGCTCTTTTATCTGAAAAGGTCCAATATATCGAGGACTGAGCTTCCCCCGCTTTCCAAATCTTACAACGCCCTTCCAAGGGGACAATTTCAAGAATACCCAATCACCTTTTTGAAACTCCAAGTCTTTCCTGCGGTTATCCGCATAACTCTTCTGTCTACTTTGAGCTGCCCTAAGTTTCTCCTTGATCACCCTAACTTTTTCAGTGGTAATCCGCACGATTTCTGGACCTATGAGTTTTTTTTCTCCTATTTCATTCCAACACAGCGGAGTACGGCACTGCTTCCCATAGAGAGCTTCATAAGGAGCCATGTCAATACTGGAATGGTAACTATTATTGTAAGCAAACTCTATCAATGCCAAATGGCTATCCCAACTTCCTTTGAATTGCATAACACAGGATCTCAACATGTCTTCCAATGTTTGGATAGTTCTTTCAGACTGTCCATCGGTCTGTGGATGAAATGCCGTGCTAAAACTTAATCCGGTACCCAAAGCCTCATGTAGACTCTTCCAAAATTTTGATGTGAAACGGGGATCTCGATCAGAAACAATAGAGACAGGTGGCCCATGAAGTTTTACGATTTCATTAACATAAAGTTTCGCCAGTTTGTTCATCCCATAAGTTTTGTTGACAGGTAAGAAATGAGCAGACTTAGTGAGTCGATCCACAATCACCCAAATACTATCATGACCATTGGGAGTCCGTGGAAGACCTGAAACAAAATCCATGGTGATGTGCTCCCACTTCCACTCCGGAATAGGCAACGGCTGTAGCAATCTCGAAGGTTTCTGTCTTTCTGCTTTTACCTGTTGGCACACCAAGCACCTACTCACATATGCTGCAATTTCCCTCTTCATATTTCGCCACCAATAGTATGGTTTTAAAGTTCGGTACATTTTTGTCCCGCCGGGATGCATAGCGTACGCAGAACTATGAGCCTCATCCAAAATTTCTCGTTTAATATCCGGAAGATTAGGTACACATATTCTATTCTCAAACATTAAGGCTCCATCTCTTCTAAGAATAAAATCTGTTCTAGTGCCATTACTCACTGCTTCTTTTAATTGTCTTAGATATTCATCTTCATCTTGTGCCTCCCGCACTTTACCAATGAGATTCGGCCTCACATGGAAGCTAGCTATCAATGCTCCAGACCCATTCTCAATCTTCAAATTAACTCCTGTAGATCGCAATTCATAAAGTAAAGGAACTCGAACTGCCTTCAAATGGGCTAAAGAGCTAGAGGGCTTTCGGCTAAGTGCATCAGCTACCACATTGGCTCTTCCTGGATGGTACGCAATAGTGCAATCATAGTCCTTAATCAACTCTAACCACCTCCTTTGTCTCAAATTTAAGTCCCTTTGGTTAAGCAGGTACTGGAGACTCTTGTGATCCGTAAAAATCTGGCATCGTGCTCCATAAAGGTAGTGTCTCCATAGCTTAAGTGCCAAAACTACAGCAGCAAGCTCAAGGTCATGAGTCGGGTAGTTCATTTCGTGAGGTTTCAGCTGCCTAGATGCGTAGGCAATCACATTTCCATGCTGCATCAACACACAACCTAAGCCTTGTCTTGAGGCATCACTGTAAATTACATACTCCCCGCTATCATCAGGCAATGCTAGAACTGGGGCACATGTTAAAGGTCTTTTGAGTTCTTGGAAACTTTGCTCACACTCATCCGACCAAACAAATTTAGCACCTTTCCTGGTCAATTTAGTGAGGGGGGCTGCAAGCTTAGAGAAATCCTGCACAAACCGTCGATAATAACCGGCTAAACCCAAGAAACTACGAATCTCCGTCACGGTGGTGGGTCTTCCCTAATTCAAAACCGCTTCCACCTTTTGAGGATCCACACTAATACCTTCAGCTGACACCACATGGCCCAAGAATCCTATGCTGTTAAGCTAGAATTCACACTTACTCAACTTAGCATAAAGTCTAGCCTCCCTCAAAGTCTGAAGTACAATCTTCAAATGCTTAATATGAAGCTCATCACTCTTGGAGTAAACCAGAATGTCATCAATAAACACGATCACGAAACGGTCCAAGTATTGGCGGAATACTCGATTCATGAGATCCATAAAGGCTGCAGGAGCATTGGTTAATCCAAAAGGCATCACCACAAACTCATAATGACCATAGCGTGATCGGAAAGCAGTCTTGGGTACATCGGACTCTCTTATCCGTAACTGGTGATAACCTGTCCTCAAATCAATCTTAGAAAAGACTTTGGCACCCCACAATTGATCAAATAAATCATCAATTCGTGGTAATGGGTACTTGTTCTTCACTGTGACTTTATTCAATTTTCTATAATCAATACACAATCTCAAGGTGCCATCCTTCTTCTTAACAAAAAGCACTGGAGCACCCCAAGGGGACACACTTGGCCGAATGAAACCTTTATCCAACAATTCTTGTAACTGGGTCTTCAACTCTTTCAGCTCGGCTGGGGCCATTCTATAAGGTGCCTGATATATAGGTGTAGTACCCGGGAGCAATTCAATGGTGAAGTCTATTTCCCTTTCTGGAGGCAAACCAGGTAGTTCATCAGGAAACACATCCGGAAACTTCCTGACCACCGGAATATCCTCAATATTCAACACCTCCCTCTTGGTATCCACAATGTGTGCCAAGTAAGCCTGACAACCTTTATTCAAAAGCTTTTCAGCTGTAATGGCCGAAATCAGGCAAGAGGAGAGAATGTTCCTCTCACCACGGAAGGTGATTTCCGGTTTTCCTGAACTTCGAAACACTACTTCTTTACGGAAACAATCAACCAATGCACCATGTGACTCCAGAAAGTCCATCCCCAAAATCACATCAAACTCAACAAGATCTAGAGGAATTAGGTTAGCCTCCAGGCAAAAACCATCAACCATTACCCCACAATTATTAAAAACCCATTCTATCTTAAGTGTGTACATACATGTACATTTGCAAGCATAATTAGCTCTAATGGGCCACGCTCATTCTACCGCCAAAGGTACTAATTCCAACCAAAGGAATGACATGCAGACACACCGCCAGGCGGGCTACAGCCCCAACGTCGGACCACCTCCAGATCGCCTCTGACGCGCCGCCACGCGCCGCGCCAAGATGGCATCAGAAGCTTCTGAAACTGGGAACTGAGGCATATCAGTCCCACATCGAAAACAAAGAGAAGATCAACCTCTTCCTCACCTATAAAAGGTCCTCTCCTCTCTCCTCATTAATTACGCATTCAATACTTACCTACTGTTACTTTGTCAACATAAATACATTGACTAACTTAGGCATCGGAGAGTTGAAGACCGCCCAACGCGGTCTCCCTCTGACGCCCTTTGTATTTTACTTGACAGGTAGCGGAGGCTTTGAGAACGTCACAAGTATCGATCCGCCCACCGGATCAGCGTTAACAAAGGTTCAGCTACCGCCGAACTTTTAGACATTAACATTGGCGCCGTCTGTGGGAATCCTTGAACAAAAGGCCATCCCACCACAGTTACCATGACTAACGGTAGCGGGGGAAACGCCGAGGAGCAGGCAGACCATCCTGCCATCCCCCAACCCCCCGACCCAGCAGTAGGCGTTAACCGCGCACTATTCACAACCCCGGCGGTGAGGCAAATCCGAGCAGCAGCCGCCCGCCGGGCCAAGATCTCGTCACTATGTACGAGCTAGCACTGGCGGATCTTCACAAGGCAAACAAAGAGCGTGAGGCGGAGCGCAAGGAGAAGTCTGAAGCCCAGCGGCAGGTGGCTACACTCATGACACGTTTCGAGGAATTAAAGAAGACGCTGGAGGCCACCGCCCGCCCAGCACAGAGCGAGCAGTCACATAGCACCAGGCGTAGCCGACCCGGCACTGGAACGTTGGGACCAGGGCCGGTCATACAGATGCAGGTACCGCTGAACCCACCCGAGTTATTGGGAATGGGACCACCGCCCATACCCCAACCAATGTTAGAACAAGAGGCGGAATCACTCCCGCACACCAACTGCTCGGAGGCTAGGGCACGGACCGAGAATAATCCGCCTGTGCCGAGGCGCAGGCTGTCCCAGCGGGTCGTTCAGGCTGATTCCACCAACGATGCAACCGCCCAGATATTGGAAAGGGTGCACCAACTGGAGCAGAGGTTGATCCGGGCGGAGTCGGGCGTCCCCGGGCCCTTCACCGTTGCAATTCTGCAAGCTGTCAGACCGGCATATGCAAAAACCCCAAAGATGGCGCATTATGGCGGAATGTCTGATCCCTTCGTCCACATGGACACCTTCAAGAAGGTCACCAACAACAAGGGGTTCGACGACGCCACCTTGTGCCACTTGTTCAGCGAAACATTGGATGGCGAGGCAATGAACTGGTTCTTTGAGTGTCCGCCGGGGTCTGTCAGTTCATTCAATGCGCTATCCCATGCTTTCCTCTCCCGGTTCATCTTATTATCCGCCGGTCATCACAACACAAGTCAGCTGTTCAGCGTCAAGCAGGGGGAGGACGAGTCACTGAAGGCCTTCGTCACAAGGTGGCGGGCGGCAGCATCTCAGTGCCGTGACCTAGACAAAACGATGGCATCAGCGGCCTTCAGGAAGGGACTGCTCAGGGGACCATTCCTCTATCACCTCAACTACAATCATCCCAATGCGACGTATGACCACGTCATGAGTGAGGCGGTCATTCACGCCCAGGCGGAATTCATCACATATGGAGAAACCCCACCGCCACCACCAACACCAAAATCAACACAGCCATCCTCCAGTCATCAGGAAACCGCTAACAAGACCCCCTCAGCACCGTCAACTGACAAGAAAAGGGAGTGGCAACAGGGCCACCACCAGAACAAGCGGCAGAAGGACCAGCAGTACCATAAGGGCAACCGCCCAACCCATGGGGATAACCGCAACAAGCAGGCGGAGTCCTCGCAGCGGTATGCAGTTTTCACGGTCCTGACTGCCTCGTATGAAGACATCTACAATCAGTGCAAGGATCAGATCCCGCCGCCACCCCCTCCAAAATACCCAAAAACAGGCAAACCCAGGAACACCGGCAAGTGGTGCAAATACCACGAGGACAGCGGCCACAATACCAACAGCTGCAATGCTCTCAAAACGGCCATTGAGACTGTTAACGTTAGAATCCGAGGGGACTCTAGTTAGCTATAAATAAAGAGAGAGAGAGAGAGAGAGTTGACACGAGATGTATAGTGGTTCACCTCCGCATGAGCGAGAGACTACGTCCACTTGAATGTTGTACTAGTGTGTCGAGCCTTGCGGCCCAACGAGATTACAAGGGATGTAATGGGATGTCCTAATTGTGGGAGGGGGGCATTCCTCTTATAGATGAAGGAATGCCCTTCCTATACTTATTCTTCGATGTGGGATAAGTTTTCACATAATTCTAGTATAGATAGCTTAGAAGCATGTAGAAAGCTATGTTGTGGTGACATCTTGGCAAGGGCGGGAAGGTGGCTTCCCGGTGGCGGATTTGTTACTTCCGGATACCGCCGCGTAGCCTGAACATAGGGCTACACGATGCATGTCTCGGTTGGGCCTTGCCATGTCTTGTGGATGTCCCAAAGTGGGTGTTACTTATGCTTGGTGACGTAGTAAATACTCCATATTATTGGAGGTATGTACAAGTCCCCGAAGTCCCCAAGTAAGAGGAGCTTCATGGTTGGGGAGTTCAAATCATGAAGTCATCAAGCATAAGTAACCGGGCGGTACGGAGCCCCTACAAGTCCCCGAACTCCGTAAGCAAGAAGGGACTCGTTAACCTGCACAACAAAAAACAAAAAGCAGGCATACGTAGAATGCTCGTTGCATTGGGCAACAAATGTGAGTTGCATTGATATGCGTTGGCATATATAAACGTATGAGGTGCGTGATACATGTTGATGTATACACGCGAATGGCGTCGAGGACGATCGATGACGACGTACAAAACTCGAGAGCGCGTATGGCCGTGTGAGCATATGGATTGCATATGAGAAATGTAAGTTGTATGAGCGCTGCGAAGGTAAGCGTTTGGTTGCCGCTCGTATTAATGGAACGCGAAAAGAATTCAATTTGTCGGGATCGACAAATGGTAGAAGAATTCCATGTTCCATTAACGTGTGGTGTGTCGAGTAGAATGCCGGGAAGGCGTGAGCGGGAAGCTCGTGAGCGGAAGCTCAAGGGGTGCCGGGAAGGCATGAGCGAGAAGCTCGTGAGCGGAAGCTTAAGGGGTGCCGGGAAGGCATGAGCGAGAAGCTCGTGAGTGGAAGCGCAAGGGTTGCCGGGAAGGCATGAGCGGGAAGCTCGTGAGCGGAAGCTCAATGGGGCGCCGGGAAGGCATGAGCGAGAAGCTCGTGAGCGGAAGCTCAAGGGGTGCCAGGAAGGCATGAGCGAGAAGCTCGTGAGCGGAAGCTCAAGGGGTGTCGGGAAGGCATGAGCGAGAAGCTCGTGAGCGGAAGCTCAAGGGGTGCCGGGAAGGCATGAGCGAGAAGCTCGTGAGCGGAAGCTCAAGGGGTTGCCGGGAAGGCATGAGCGGGAAGCTCGTGAGCGGAAGCTCAATGGGGCGGGCCCCTGCTAGGCCCCGCTAGAGAGTCCCCGACTCCCCAGCCATGTTTGTTGAGGGGGAGCTGCACGGAGCAGAGGGTGTTGGGAAGCGATCCCAATCTTTGGTACCCAAGCGTCGGGGTTAACTGCCGGATCAATGGCTGCCGTAGGCTGTGTTAACTAGTCCCTTGCTGCCGGATCAATGGCTATTATGAGGCGTTGCCTGACCGCTTGGCGGTTTTTGGTCGTAGACCGTGGACTCGTACAGTGTATGTGCACGAAAAAATGACAAAACACACAGAGCAAGCATGTATAGACATGGCATGTGCGGTAGCTCAAATTTGCAAGAGCGTAAGAGATAAGATGAAGCTACTTATCTTGTGCCAATGAGGGGGCTAGCGGAGTTTGGCCGAGCGTGATGCTCCATTGCATTGTGGCGGATAAAGTACTCCGATAATGTCCGTCAACTCGTAGCTGCGGTTGAATGCTCAATAGAAATAGTTGAATTTCCTCGAAACAAAATAGATGATTAATATGTAGATTTGTAAAATCAACATAAATAATTTGCATATGTACTTTGATAAAATTGTAAGCAAAGTGTATAAGCAAATGTGGTGGTTGATGACAAATAGCATGTATATATGTCTATTTTGTATTTGTGTTTGACCGAACTCATTATGTGCAATGATAATTGGAACACTGTAAGGACCACTAGCCAAATTGTACTAGTTATACATGTGCATGCGTCTATGAGATAATAGGAAGGAGCACATGCAGCCAATACATAATTAGATAGACTAAGATGAGCACAATTCACGAGTTATAAATGAAGATGTACTTAGCTGTATATAGTATTGAATATGGCCTTTCAGGAAGTAGCATATACATGAGGACACCATTATAAACCATATTATAATTAGTTCATGGCACGTGGTGCCTACTTAACAAGTTTGAATGTCTATGAACTGATTATGGGACACGGCGGCCAGTGGACAAGAATTAAATATGCCTAGCGCTAAAAACAGAGGCCAAGAGATATGTGCGTGCCGGGATTTGATTGGTGCAACTGGTATAGCAGATAAACAATGAAAGAGCAGCAGCATGTGCTTGTATCAGTAAATAGGGAAAGTGAGATCGAGGGAGACTTAGCTTGCCGGTGTACAGAGCAAATTGCTCGGCGGCTGGGTGCGAAGAATATAACCCAGATACCGTTGACTAATTGCTTGAACGCTCGGAGGCCGCTACAATTGATATCCATTAAGCATCATGGTGGTGAGCAAGCGATGGGTCATCAGCGAAACTTGGTCATCAGCAGATCAAGGCGTCATGGGTAATGATTGAAGACCTCTTTCCTTGACACCGATCGAAGAAGAAGAGGGGAGTTGCCATGGGTGTCCAAATCAATTCTTGGACTAGGTGTCCGTGGATTGCGTCTGCCGCTAGTGGCAGCGCTGCTGGAGCAACCCACTGACGTTGGTGCAACAGCCTGGTAGTGGCGGAGGGGCGCCTAGCGGATGGCGGAGGGGTGCCCAGCGGTTGAGGCTAGCGGTGCTCTTCTTGGGCGGATGTGTTAAGAGTGAAGCATCATGTGGTGCACATGAAATGAGAACCGCTGCCGCTGACGGAGTTCGGCGGAGGAAGTAAGTCCGGCGGAGGAGAGTTCGTCAGCGGTGATTTGTAAGCGCGGAGAATCCCGGCGGAGGAGGCGCTGGGCATGCCGGCGCTGGGCTGGGCTGGCGGTGACCTGGTCCGAGCTGTCAACTGGGCAGAACTGGGCGGAGGCTCCGAGTTCGGCGGCAGCGCAAAGTGCCGCTGATGAAGATGGACGGCAGAGCTCGTGACCGGCGGAGCGGAGCTCGTCCAGCCGAGAAGGCCGGCGGAGGAGAGTTCAGCGGTGGAGCAGCTCGGTGATAGCACAGTTGGTGTTCGGCGGAGCTTTGGCACCTAGCCAGCGGTGGCTCGTAGGGAAGCCTAGCGGAGCAGTTTCCCGCTGATGAAGCTTTAGCGGAGGAGGCTGTGCACGGTGGGAGGAGAGGTCAGCGGTGGAGCAGCTCGGCGGAGCGGGGCTAGTCCAGCTGAGAAGTCCGGCGGAGGAAGCTCCGGAGTTGCAGCTGGCGGAGCTACAAGTTGGGCGGAGCTGCAAGTTGGGCGGCGAAGTTGCAGGGGAGGCAGGAGGCAACGCAGCGACGAAGAAGAAGTTGCAAGGGTGTCCAGACTAAATGTCTGGGTGCCCAGAGAAGTTTTTGCCGCCCGAAAAAAAAAAATTTTTTTTTTTTTTTTTTTTTTTGGTGGTGCCAGCGTTGACCAACAATGGTCGGCGTTGACCACGCTTTGATGGGCGTTGACTGACCCCGCCGGGCGTTGACCAGCCCATACGTTGGTGTTTTGAGCAGTTTCTGCAAGTTTTGACCACTTCATGGGCGTTGACCAACTCCGCCGGGCGTTGACCACGTGTTGACCAGCCCATAAGGTGCAAATTTCTGCACACTCTGCTCTAGTTGCCGCCAAGAAACATTAATTTCAAACATAAACTCAAAGAAGGAAGAAATTTCTTCAAGCTCCGCTAAGCAGACTTAGCTCACGGTAGGTGACGAAGCCATTGTGTTGGCTTCCCACAGACGGCGCCAATGTTAACGTTAGAATCCGAGGGGACTCTAGTTAGCTATAAATAAAGAGAGAGAGAGAGAGAGTTGACACGAGATGTATAGTGGTTCGCCTCCGCATGAGCGAGAGACTACGTCCACTTGAATGTTGTACTAGTGTGTCGAGCCTTGCGGCCCAACGAGATTACAAGGGATGTAATGGGATGTCCTAATTGTGGGAGGGGGGCATTCCTCTTATAGATGAAGGAATGCCCTTCCTATACTTATTCTTCGATGTGGGATAAGTTTTCACATAATTCTAGTATAGATAGCTTAGAAGCATGTAGAAAGCTATGTTGTGGTGACATCTTGGCAAGGGCGGGAAGGTGGCTTCCCGGTGGCGGATTTGTGACTTCCGGATACCGCCGCGTAGCCTGAACATAGGGCTACACGATGCATGTCTCGGTTGGGCCTTGCCATGTCTTGTGGATGTCCCAAAGTGGGTGTTACTTATGCTTGGTGACGTAGTAAATACTCCATATTATTGGAGGTATGTACAGAGACCTTGTACCGTGACGGCAAGTTGGAGCAGTTCAAGGTGCGTCAACCACCACCAGTAATTGCCAACGTTGAGACCTTGGGCCGCATCAACACCATCGATGGCGGTGCTCCAATCACCAGCATGTCTCACAGGGCAAGAAAGCGCTATGCACGCGCTAATCACCCAAAGGAAGTCTGCAACATCCGCTACGAAAGATCCGCCAAGCTCCCAAGATCAGGTTGGGAACCCATCACCTTTTCGGAGGAGGAAGAGCGCGGAGTGCATTTACCCCATGATGACCCATTCTTGGTCGATGCCATTCTTGGCAAATTCTCGGTGGGGAGAATTTTGGTAGATAGCGGGTCCGCTGTCAACGTCATCTTCAGTGGCTGCTACGACCATCTCAAGCGAAACAAAAAACTACTCCAGGATCACGAGCCACTGCTCAGCTTCTCCGGTGACGTCACACAGCCGCTAGGGTCAGATTACATGCGGCTGGTTATTGGCACTAGCCCCTGCATGGCGGAGGTACATACAGAATTCATTATTGTCGACTGCTTCAGTTCGTACAACGCCATCATTGGTCGACCAGCACTTAACAAGCTCAAGTGCATCATTGTCGGGTACATGCTTCTCATGAAGTTCCCCACACCCAACGGCACGGGCTGTGTCAGGGGAAGCCAGCAGCTAGCACGAGAATGTTACTCTACGACTATAGCACGGTCGACGCGCCGCCATGAAATTCTGACAGTGGGAAGTGAGGCACCGCCACCAAACATCTTTGAGGATCCTAGGGATGAGGAGGAGAAGTATGTAAGGAAGGAGCCGGTCGACCCTGACACGTCTCTAAAGGTTGTCTGCCTCTCAGACGAACACCCTGAGCGGACAGTCCGCATAGGCGCCCAACTAAACCCAGAGGTGGAGGCAGAACTCACTCAGTTCCTACGTGATAACGCCGCCGTCTTTGCATGGTCATACGCGGACATGCCAGGTATCTCTCCTGAAATTATCACTCATAAACTGACCATCAAACCCTCCTTTTATCCCATCAAGCAGAAGCGAAGGGCCTTTGATGAGGAAAAATACCGGGCAATCAGAGAGGAGGTCGCCAAACTCCAGGACATTGGGTTCATCCGCCAAACCCCAGTGGATCTCAAACCTGGTAATGGTCAAAAAGGCCAGCAGCAAGTGGCGGATGTGTGTCGACTTCAAAAATCTCAACAAGGCATGCCCAAAGGATAGCTTTCCGCTACCTCGTATCGATCAGCTAGTCGATGCAACTGCTGGACATGAGCTCCTCAGCATGATGGACGCTTTCTCCGGATACAATCAGATCAAGATGCACCCCAGCGACCAGGAATGCACCACCTTCACCACCGACAAAGGCCTCTACTGCTACAATGTCATGCCTTTCGGTCTGAAGAATGCCGGTGCAACTTACCAGCGGTTGATGAACGCCATGTTCGCTGAGCATCTGGGAAAAATCATCGAGGTCTACGTGGACGACATGCTAGTCAAGAGCATAAAGGCCAGCGGACATGTGGCAAACCTCAAGGTCATAGTAACCATTCTCTTGGCCTACGGTATGCGCCTCAACCCAGAGAAGTGTTTCTTTGCGGTCACCGCTAGCAAATTCCTGGGATACATCGTCAGCGAGCGAGGCATCGAGGCTAACCCAGATAAGGTCCAGGCCATCCTTGACCTGGCGGACCCCGAGTATAAGGTACACGTCCAGTGCCTCCAGGGCAAGTTAACCGCCCTTTCTCAGTTCATCTCTCGACTCACTGATAAGTGCGCCCCATTCTTCAAACTCCTCAAAAACAACTCACAAGAAGGTCATCGACTGGAACCCAGAGTGCCAGGCGGCGTTCCAGGGCCTAAAGGAATACCTGGCCGCAGTCCCTCTCCTTTCTGTTCCTGTGCAAGGAGAAACACTATTCATCTACCTGGCGGTCTCGACATCGGCGGTGAGTTGCGCCATCGTCCGACGGGAAGGCCAAGATGAGCTTCCAGTGTTTTACGCCGGCAGAGGCATGAACGGAGCAGAAACAAGATATCCTCCCTTGGAGCAGCTGGCCCTCGCACTTATCGTTGCCGCCAGACGCCTCCGACAATACTTCCAGGCTCACACGATCCATGTGCTAACCAATCAGCCGCTGAGGCAAGTGATGCAGAACCCTGAACACTCGGGGGCGCCTCAGCAAGTGGGCCATTGAGCTCAGCGAGTTCGACATAGATTACAGGCCAAGAACCGCCATGAAAGGCCAGGCAGTGGCGGACTTCATCGCTGAGCTCACCGAGCGACAGCCGGAACCCGGTGTTGAGACAAGGCCTGGAACAGAAATGGTAACCGTTGAGGAGGTAGCTCCCCCACAGTCAGATTGGAACCTGCATGTGGACGGCTCCGCCAGCGCCAAGGCCAGCGGCGCCGGAATCATCTTAACAGGACCCGGGGGACTGAACGCGGAATACGCGTTAAAATTCAACTTCAAAGCTTCAAACAACATGGCGGAGTACGAGGCACTCATCGCCGGTCTACTCCTCGCCATTGACTCAGGGGCTGACAGCGTCAACATATTCAGCGACTCCTAGTTAGTCGTTAACCAGGTCAACGACAGCTTCCAAGCCAAGGACCAGCAGTTAGCAGCATATTTGGGGTACGTCAAAACGTTGCTAAAAAAGTTCAAATTTCACACCATCACACAAATCCCCAGGGAAAAGAACGCCAAGGCTGATTCACTGGCGAGACTGGCAACCGCCCAGCCACATCAGAGTCCAGTGGACACAAGGGTAGAATACCTTGACAAGCCTAGCATCACAAAGACCCTGGCGGAGATCTTCAACATTGAAGTCAACCCCAGCTGGATGGACGAGATCATTGCATATAAGCGCAGCGGCACATTGCCAGAGGATAAGATCCAGGCAACACAGCTCAAGCGGAGAGCAACCCGCTACAACATTCAGAATGGCAAGCTGTATCGTCAGGGGTTCACCTATCCCAACCTCCGCTGCTTAACCCCAGGGAAAGATCGTCCTGGCGGAAATCCACGGCGGAGAATGTGGAAACCACTCAGACGCCAGATCATTGGCCAACCGCACATTGCGACAGGGCTACTTCTGGCCCACACTGGGTGATGACGCCCGGCAAATTTCGAGGTCTTGCCACAAATGCCAACAGTTCGCAGATCTCCCACATGCACCGGCGGAACCTCTGTCAGTCATCATCGGCCCTTGGGTTCACTCCACGTGGGGCCTCGATTTGATGGGAAAATTCCAAACCGCCAAGGGCCAGTTCAAGTACATCATTGTAGCAATCGACTACAACAGCAAATGGATAGAGGCGGAGCCACTAACGGCAATTACTACCGCCAAGGTCATTCGCTTCCTCTGGAAGAACATCTACTGCCGCTATGGTGTCCCACACACAATCATTACAGACAACGGTACACAGTTCAACAACAAAGAACTCATATCGTTCACCGCCAACTTGGGCACCAAGTTAAGTTTTGCATCTGTCGCCCATCCCCAAACCAACGGCCAAGTCGAAGCGGCAAACAAGATAATCAAGAAGCTGCTAAAAAAGAAGCTCGACAGCGCCAAGGGTTTATGGGCGGAGAAGCTTCCAGAAGTCCTATGGGCCATCCGGACAACTCCAACTACCGCCACCGGCGAAACTCCTTTCTGCATGATGTTCGGCACAGAGGCGGTCCTACCTATTAAAGTAACTCAGCCTACCGCTAGGGTCGAGGGCTACTGCCCAGACACCAACGGCGACGGCATCAACCTGGACAGGGACCTCCTAGAAGAAAAAAGACACAAGGCCCATTTGCGCAACTTGCAAAACAAAAGGCTGGTATCGCGTTTCTATAACGCCAGAGTCAAAGCCCGGAACCTCCAACTGGGGGACTGGGTAATAAAGGAAGTCATTCCGCCACCAACAAAGCTCCGCCCAACTTGGGAAGGCCCATACAACATTGTGGAAGTCGTGAGCCCGGGCACCTTCTACTTAATGGACAAGGATGGCGTCAAATCGGCCCACCCTTGGAATACTGAACACCTTCGGTATTATTACAAATAGTCAGACCGCTACCCAGGAGCATCTTGCCTTAGCTAAATTTTTGTTTAATATTTAGCTAAGGGAAGCTACCCGACGGGTACTACCCCACTTTTGTACGCTGATCAATCAGCTATCAATGAAACGAGGAATTATTCAAACCATTGTTACCAAGTCTGGCACTGAGGGCAACTGGCAACGCCAGCAATCGTCAGCGGACCTCGTCCGCTACGAGGTGCACTTGGACCAATTTTAATTCCTTTAATGTGTCATTGATTGACAAAAGCAAAATGTAACTCAAAGTACTAACGGTACAAACACATCCCAGCAAACACCAACTCAAAATTTCATATTATTCAGCAACACATTACAAAATGATATGCCTCAACGGCTACAAAGGAAACAGGGAAGTTGCAAAATCGAGAGCGGTCCGAACTGGCCCAGGGGTGGTCTTCGGCATCTTCTGCTCCTGCAGGCGGCGGCACGACCTCTCGACTCGTCTGATCGGACCCTCGCGCTGTCGGACTTGGGGTCTCTATGGTACCATCCGCACGGGTGTGCGCCGCCAGGAAACCAGCGCGCGACACCTCCGATGGGGTGGGGTTGGGAGTCTGCTGGGACTCTTCCGCCGGATGTGCACCACTTTCCCTGCTCCCTGACCGAGCACCTCCCACTGGAGCTGCCACGACGTCTTTCTCCAGCGGAGTACTCTTGGTTGGCGGCGCATCAGGCTGCGACGCTTTGGCGAAGTCGATGGCGCCCTTCCGCTTCAGCATATCTATGTTTGCTAGGGCCCCAGCCTTCGCCGACTCGGTCATCGCCTTCTTAAACTCGGCAGACCGCTTGAATGCTTCGACAGCGGCTGCCGCAGCGGTATTCCCTTCAGCTCTCAGACGAGCAACCTCACCTTCTAACCGCTTCAACTCCGTCACCCTGGCGCCGGACTCCCGCTGTACAATAATAAGTTTTTTGTCCTTGGCGGCAATCCGCTCCTCCAGCAACGCAACGTCCCGCTCCAACTTTGAGACGCGGTCATTCCTCTCCAAGTCACACTCGATGGCCACGCGGAGCTTACCGCGGGCATCGGCAAGGTCACACTCTGCCTTCGCCAGCCGCCGCTCTGCCTCTGCCAGCTTCTCCTTCTCCTCCGCCAACTCCCTCTGGAGACCTTGAATTTCCTCCCTCAGCTCCCCCTCGACCATGGGCTGCTTCGACGCCGCCACAAACATGTCGTGTAGTCCCGCCGATATTTGCCCAAACGCCAGGTTGAAGGGCGATTGGTCGATTGCTGTCGGGCGTGAGATACCCGCTAGGCCGCCGAACCCTAGCCGTTCGCAGAGGTGGAAGAGGACTTCCCGCTCCCCATCTGTCATAAACGCCGCGTACTCGGCAAATGAGTCCAGATCGCTAGCGGCGGTCTCTTCTCCCTCCACAACAACAGTCTTCGATGGAGCTTCTCGGGCCTTCTTCTGTCGGCGGGACCCGATCACCTCCACGTCCTCCCCTTCTTCCTCGTCAGGAGAGTCAGCCTGCCGTCGTTTTCTCTCCAGCACCCTTTGGTTCCCGGCGGCGGTCTTCGTCACCCTCACCGGCGGTTCCTCCCTTGGCGCAATGACAACCTCCACCGGCGACACCACCCTTTCCTTTTGGGGGCCACACCTGTTGGCGGGCATCCGCTCTTTCTGCTGCCCAGCCGCAGCGCCTTTCTTCTTCCCGCCAGCCACTTGGACCCCCGCCTGCACTACCGGCAGACCATCCTCACCAAGATGGGAGTGGTGCGGCATTGGCAGCACCACTGGAACCTCGAACTGGCTCAGCGCCAGCGTCTCGGGATTCACCAGCGTCTGTTGTGCCGCCAGCCCCTCGGCGTACATGGTCTCCAGAAAGTTGTCCACCTCGGCGCGGTCCATTGCTTTTTCGAAAGCGTCACGACTCGATTTATTACCTGGCGGAGTTTCTAGGAAAATATACAAACCAGTCAGTCTCGGCTACTTATTACAAATGAGACATCGGTCTGACGGAAATTTCTTACCAACGGAGCGAGTAAGTTTCTGGTCGACTAGCAACTCCCAGCCAGTCAGAAGTCTAAAGTCCAGCAGGTTGCGGTTCCGCCAACAGCCTCTGATCCGAGCAATGCGACACTCTTCCTCCCGCGTTAGGTTGTACCGCAGTCCCGCTGCACAAACACAAGTGGATTAGTAAGAATGCCAAGTCTTCAAGATAGAAACTTCGCCGGCTACCGCCAGCGGAAATTGGTCACCAACCTCGGATAGGTTGGAACTCCGACTTAATCCTAAACGTCGGCCCTTCTTCGTTCGCTCCAGCCTGGTACTCTCATCCCTCCGTGGCGACACAGAAGGTCCCCCGCCAGTAGGACATCGAATCCCTTAGATTCTCGATCAACTTGGGCGCTCCCTGGCGGCGGCTCAGGTTCACTTGCCCTCTGCTACCCTGGCGCTTCACGTACACCAGCTCGTAGAAGTGAAGCACTTCCGCCACGGTAGGCCCCTCGCACCCGGACAACCGCCACAAGGAGTTCATCGCCAGCAGCAGACGCCACATGTTGGGACAAACCTGACCGAACGCAAGGCCGAATTCACACACCAGGATTTGCAGATTCGGCACCAGCGGTAGTGTCACTCCTTGGCGGAGTATCGCTTCGTGAACGGCCGCAAATCCCACTGGGAGAATCGACACCTTCTCATCCGCAGTCGGCGGGCGCAGCTTCACAGAGCCCGGCAGCCGGAACGTCCGCTTCATCTTGGTAACAGCGGCGAGAGTCATCCGCCCTCCCGCCTCGTCGACGGGGGTGCCATCCCGGAGGAACCACGCGGACTCAGCGTCCTCCCCCGCTGTTTCCTCATCCCCAGCGGATCCGCTGGCGGCACTGTTGCTCGCCAAGCGCTCGTCGCGCCTAGCTTTGGCCGCCGCCACCTCACCCGCCTTAGAGCTCTCCGGACGTGACGTACGACCCATGGCTACTGCCCAAGGTATGGTCTGTAGCGGCTCAACCTCTAGCGGTTCAGGCAGTGAGGTTCCTGCATGGGCAGACGGACGCAACGAGTCAATAAATATCCTATCCGCCGCGCTGAACGACACGTCAGACCCGGAATCCTCACTGCTCGATATCTCTATGACGTTAGCCATCCCAAACCTTAAAACCCACACCAGTTAGCACAAACACAGATCTAGCCTATTCTTACATCAGTTATCGACAAGAACATCACCAACAGTACCCAGAAAACACAAAAACAAGAACAAATAACCAACAAACACTCGACCCAGATTCGACCATCTACTAAACCCAGATTCAACCATCTAGCAAATCCAGAAATCCCAACTGTCAAAAATACCAAAACCCATCCCCAAAAACCCATCTACTAAGCCCAGAACACCCCAAATTCACAAAACCCAGAAAACTGACAACAGCAGGTACATAGAAATTCAATGGAACAGGGATGAGGTTCAGAGAACCAACCTTGATGATGAAACCTTTGCTGTGATTGCAAGCGCTTGTCCTCACCGATAGAAGCCTCGTCCCCAAGATCCGATGACTCCACAGCTTTCGTCCCGCAGAACCCTATTCGCAAATCGCAGAGAGCTTGAAGACGACGACTCGGGTTTGAAGTTTTCACAGTGTCAAATCTCGCTGAGGTTCCCCCCCTTTTATGTCAACATCAACGCGTTCTAAGCCGTCCGCTAAAAAACGACATCACACACCAGCCGTACACGTGTCACAACTCTTCACTTACTCTCCGGATTAACCGAGGCGTTGGCTCGGTTACGAAATCCATAATTACTATCATTAATGGCGAGAAGACAGCTACGCTTAGGAGACAAGCCCCCGCACGCTAACCCTCTACGGGTTCAACACGTGTCAACCACCACCAAACGAAGCGTCTGGTGGAAGCAACCACTTGGGAAGAGTTCACCAATCGTTCGAAGTCTCTGCTGAGCGAAACCCCGCCAGCGGAACTTTTCCCTTGTCATTTTCCAAGTGACAAAGTCTCCGCAGAGCGAAGCCCCGCCAGCGGAACTTTTCCCCTATCATCTGACAAGTGACGAAGTCTCCGCTGAGCGAAACCCCGCCAGCGGAACTTTTCCCTTGTCATTTTCCAAGTGACAAAGTCTCCGCTGAGCGAAGCCCTGCCAGCGGAACTTTTCCCCTATCATCTGACAAGTCACGAAGTCTCCGCCGAGCGAAACCCCGCCAGCGGAACTTTTCCCTTGTCATCTTCCAAGTGACGAAGTCTCCGCTGAGCGAAACCTGCCAGCGGAACTTCTCCCTTGCCATCCTACAAGCTGGGCATCTTCCGCTATGCACCTCTAGCGGAACCCCCTTTTTTCGGCTTGCTAGCTGCGTATGTTGTTCAGCATTATCGCTCAACAAAATACCGCCTGGCACGCCTACCGGACGCTGTCTCCTACTGCATTTAGCGGGGGGATATCCGCCAAACGGCGAATCCCGAGGCCACGCCTCACTCTGACAACGACCGCCACGCGGCGTTACCGTCAGACCGTCCCTACGGGACACGGGGACTTGTCAACAGTCTACGACGGCCCTGATCAGGCACGTTGACCCCCGTCATTTGGGTACTAAAGCTTGGGCTCGCTACCCAACACCCTCTGCTCCGTGCAGCTCCCCCTCAACAAACAATTTGCCGACCATCCGGAGGTCTATCTTAGCCGGGGAGTGGGGGACTCCCTGGGGGGCCTAGCAGGGGCCCACCCGAAAGGGTATAAAGCATTTGCTCAGTAAAACCAACGGTTGACAACGCACTGACGCTAATTATGCTCTTGCAAGTCTAGCGGAAGAAAACGCTTCAGACCGCCGAACAACTCCCCAACCAAGATTGCCCTCCTTGACTGGGGACTTGGGGGACTTGTACATACATGTACATTTGCAAGCATAATTAGCTCTAATGGGCCACGCTCATTCTACCGCCAAAGGTACTAATTCCAACCAAAGGAATGACATGCAGACACACCGCCAGGCGGGCTACAGCCCCAAAGTCGGACCACCTCCAGATCGCCTCTGACGCGCCGCCACGCGCCGCGCCAAGATGGCATCAGAAGCTTCTGAAACTGGGAACTGAGGCATATCAGTCCCACATCGAAAACAAAGAGAAGATCAACCTCTTCCTCACCTATAAAAGGTCCTCTCCTCTCTCCTCATTAATTACGTATTCAATACTTACCTACTGTTACTTTGTCAACATAAATACATTGACTAACTTAGGCATCGGAGAGTTGAAGACCGCCCAACGCGGTCTCCCTCTGACGCCCTTTGTATTTTACTTGACAGGTAGCGGAGGCTTTGAGAACGTCACAAGTATCGATCCGCCCACCGGATCAGCGTTAACAAAGGTTCAGCTACCGCCGAACTTTTAGACATTAACAAAGTGCTTCTCCCGCAGATAAAGAAACATACCACTCGCCTATAAGGAGTGATGACGGCACATTTGCAAAACATGCGAATCTACTTGACATAAAAGAGTGAGTCGCACCGGGATCAATTAAGGTTAAAGCAGGTTGATTAAAAATAAACAACGTACCAACGATAACTTTCGGAGAATCACGGCCCTCCTGCTGGGTCATGGCGTGCAGTCTAGCATGTGTCACAGGACGACCTCGCTGAACCCTGCCCTGCTGAGAACTAGCTCGGCCTCCCGAGCTGGTGCGGGCACCGCTAGTCGATCCGCCAGCAGAGGACTGACCAACAGTCTGAGTGGGGATAGATCTGGCTCCCTGAGCCAAAAGAGGGCAGTCTCTCCTGAAGTGGTCCTGCTGACCACACATAAAACATCCCACTGTCTGATGCTGCCCAAACTGAGCTGACTGGCTAGCCGAATCCCCACTCGAACCACCATGATAACTCCTGGACCTCTCAAGCTGCCCAGACTGTCGTCCACTAAACTGACCCTGAGAGAATCTCCTGCTGAAACGTCCCCTGGTTCTATTACGGGACCTCAAACTCGAACCACTGCTCTTTCCACTACCAACTGAAGAACCAGAACCAGATGTGGAAGTAGCCCTCTTAGATGGACCCTGGCTAGGGCCACCAGGATCCCTAGGGTGAAATCCAGCAGGTGAGTCCGACTCAATGTCCATGGCATAAGATACTGCCTCACCAAAACTCTTGTACTGTGTGCCTAACATCTTATCCTTAAACTTTCCTCCAAGTCCCTGGACAAATCTACGAATCTTACTTTGCTCCGTACGAACCAAATCCGGCATATGGTGAGCCAAGGAGAGAAACTCCTGCTCAAACTCTAACACTGACTGATCCTCTCTCTTCTTCAAATTCAAAAACTAGTCCTGCATCCGATTAAGGTGGGCATTACTAAAGTACCGTCCATAGAAATGGGCCTTGAACATATCCCATGTCATCGGGCCAGCATTTGCAGGATCATTGACCACACCAGTCCACCAATGCCAGGCGGTATCCTCAAGGAACTGTGCTGCCAAATTCACTTTCCTGTCCTCTGGAAGGTCCATCTGGGAGAAAACTCTCTCCATCCTGTCAAGCCACCGCTGAGCCTCAACAGGTGAGGCGGCAGAAGCAAAAGTCTGGGCCCCATGCTTCCTAGCACGTTCCACAGAGTAGTCGGTACGTGACCCGGGGAGCGCTGCAGCAATCTGTCGAAAGAACTGCCCAAAAGTATCCGCAAACCTCCTAGGCATCTGTTCATCATCTTCAATAGGAGGAGTTTCCCTACGTGCTCGGCGATTACGATCCATAGTGCCTGAAGAAAGAGTATTAAGAAGTTCAAGGATCAGTACAACAAAGTATCTACTTTACATGCATAATAACACACTAGTACCGAAGAGCACACGATGGGGATCCGCCGCGGTCGGGCCATCACTCGGGAGGTACTAGGAGTCATTAGGCATATAAAGTATCAAGGAAGTAAGGAAATCTACAGAATCTAGAAACCTAGTGCTCTGATACCAACTGACAAGACCCACCCCGAATTCCACCCTGGAATCCGAAGTGGCCCTGCGGGACCCACCTTTAAAGGAGATTTACCAAAAATTTCGGCATAACCTCCCTTAAAAATGGATAACCCAAAACCCTGCGGAAAACAAAATTCACTTCTAATAATCCAACCACAACTCCTGGAGCCACCCTGCTCCCAAATTTCCACAAATGCCATCACAAGCTAACAACGTCCAACATAATATCCAAATGGTACAAGTTACTACAATCACCAAAGTTAGGTCATAGACCTCAAATATAATTCATACAAGTTTGGGTCACATATCCCTTAGTAATCAGAGCATTCTAGGAATAAAGTTTAACATAGAGTACAGTAGGCTAAATAAATAACCTACAAATATGATGACGGAAGCGGATGCGGTCACTATGGCTCACTCCTGAACGCCGAGCTGCAACACTGAAAACTGGGCATTTGAAACCGAAGGGCCCAGGGGAAAGTACATAAAAACGTTAGCGTGAGTGGACAAAAATTAACAAATATAAACCAAATGGATTTTATACTTTCCCACATTTTTCGATATATATAAAATCCGGATGCATGCAACATTTATAAAACACTTAAGAAAATAATCCGAAAAACGTTGAACTCCAGAAAACCGACTAGCCCCGCTAGTCACAACAACAGAGTAAAAGATTGAAATTTCAATACTCGAAAATATAAGTCCAGCCCCGCTGGTTAAGGAAACTCAGACTAGTCCCCGCTAGTCAAAAATAGTATAAGTAGGGGAAGATGATAGCCATACGAATAAGCCACTCAGGCTTGGTTGGGTGATAGCCTCCCAGGCTAAAGAACTCCCATAACTCCCGTAATATACCCTTACGCCACTAAGTGTAGCGATAGGATACTGGGCTACAGAATTACTGTCACAGAGACAGTAACCTGCGCCACAAAGGCGGAAGGGCTACGGTGATCCCATCACCGCGCCACAAAGGCGGAAAATCAATGCTAGCATGATAAAATCACCCCTCAGTATGGCACAGGGAAACATAACCGAAAATCCAGTAAATCCAAAATACATAAGACTTCCCCCATCTCTCGTAAAAGAATTTCCAACGACGTGTCCCACACGCCAAAAGTATCTCCAAATCAATAGCAAAAAGCGAGAAATAATAATAAATCGTAATCCCCGTAAACTGAAACAAAACAAATTCTAAAATCATCATCAAGGCATTCCCAATGCCAAAATCGAAAGTCGATAAATAAATAGGAAAGATCAATAAATCAACGGCGTGTCCCACACGCCAAAATATTCTCGGGTCAAAAATGAATAAGCAAGGAAGTTCAATGATGAACTAATATTCCATTTTGGAAAATACTTTATTGAAAAACAACATAAATCATAATTTCGAATCCAAGCATAACAAAATTAATATCCGAAAGTCATAACCGAGATAATTCATAATCAATCTCAGAAAATCATTATTGAAAGCAGAACCACGAGATAAACCGAAATAAATTTCCGAAATCCATTCGTATGCTCGAAAGTAATATATTAATTAGGTAAAGCATTAATTCAAGAAAATAAACACATGCATCATTATTTAAAACAAAAGTCCACTCACAATATATGCTCAATCCTGACGTCGCTCGGTATTTTCCTCGTATGGAGACTCCTCTCGTCCTGTACGAATAACATTCATAAATATATATTTACAGGACGAAAATTAACTTTACGATAATTAGAAATTGAGATTCATAACGTCCCCCTTCAAAAACCAACTCCTTAATTCACATCGAATCCATCCGTAATTCTCCAATAATATTCATTCATCGATATATAAATTCTAAAGTGAATTCGAAAGAATTTCGGCGATCGAATTCACGTATATCAATAATCAACAATTCATGCTCAATCGTAACTTCCTCCAATTTCCATCAAACTTCATGTATAAGCTTCTAATATCATTAAAGAATTTATGGAACTAAAACGGTAATTAAAATGTAGTTCTACACGCCACCATGCGCTACCTACAGTGGCGGCGCGTGGGGACCACGCGCCGGCGGCCACTTCCTCCGATGACCACCAAACTCCGGCACTAGCATCTACACAACAAGCCCAATCAACTTCCCAACTACAACATCAACCAATTTTACCTCGAAGTGGTCGAATCAAGCCGGTGAAGGAAAGCCCCGAAGCTTCCAGAACCCTAGAAATGAAAAATCATCAATTCAACCTCTACAATGCAAATTGGAACGAACTACGTACCTTAGGGGAAATGATCACCGTCAAACACCAAACGTTCGATGTCAATATGGTGGCCGGAGGTGGCCGGAATGGCTGGAAATCGGCGAAATCCCAAAACTGCAGCCGGAGCAATCTTTGCTTCGATCTGAGCTTTTCCGGCCAAATCGTCGAAAACTAAGGGCACCAGCGTGACCAGGGGGAGGAGACGACCCTGTGGTGGCCGGCTTCCGTCGTGGGTCGGCCGGAGGAGGAAGAAATCGGAGGTAACCAGTTCGGGCCGAAAGGGGAGGGGTCGGGGGAGAAGAGAGAGGGAGAGTTACCGGGTTTCCGAAAATGGAAACCTACAGTGGTAACTTTCCATATTTATATTTTTGTTACCATGAACAGTAACTTCACATTTTAAGCTATAACTTCCACATACGAACTCCGATTTTTACGTACCACATATGCACGCGCTCGGTTTAACGTCCTCTACAACTTTCATGAAGGAAATTTTCTCAAATTAATAACTCATGAAATGTCAATTTTTAACCACCCCCCTAAACGTTAAAATTAAAATCGTGAACGGTAACTAATAAGAATTTCGTGTAACTCGGTAAAAAGGCATATCAGGTGTGGGGTGTAACACCGTCCCCTATAAAAGGAGACTCATTCCCACTTACTCAACATCCCATTACATCTCTTGTAATCCCTTTGGGCTACAAGGCCCAAACACACTAGTTAAGCTTTCAAGTGGACGTAGTCTCCCGCTAAAGCGGGAGATGAACCACTATACTTCTTGTGTCTCTCTCTCTCTCTCTCTCTCTCTTTCTTTAACGTTAATTAGACCCCTACGGTCACATACATTAACATTGGCGCCGTCTGTGGGAAGCTGATACAATGGCTTTGTCACTTACCATGCGTTAAGTCAGCTTAACGGGGCTCAAAGAAATTCACTCTTTGAGTTATCTAATCTGTCGCTCAATGAGCGCTCATTTTCTTTAATCATCACTCAATCTTAGATGACCATTAACTCCCATTTTCTTAATCATCACTCAATCTTAGATGATCATTAACTCCCAGTCCAAGCTTCAACTTTGATCAATCTTCTCAGCGGCAACTGTTGCCAAATTTTTTATCAAAGTTCTTGGCGGCAACTTATGCCAAAAGTCAAAAGTTAAGATACAAGCTACATGTTAGTGCCAACATTACCCCATTCCCAGGGGTAAACAAAACAAAACAAAAAATTTGGGCGCCAACTTACTCTGGACACCACTACAAAAAAGAATTCAATTGGCTTCACTTTTTTGCGTCGGCGTGTAATAGCCGTCGCGAATGATAGATATTTTGCTTCGGCAAAACAACCCCGTCGCAAAAACAACAATCGGATACGACGGCAAAACATCCCCGTCGCGATAATACCAATTGTTTGCTACTGCATAACTACGCCGTCGCATATTCTGATATGAATTGCTACCACCAATGTGCCGTCGCGTGTACTTAGTTCTAAACTCTATGTTAGAGGGCAAAAGAGAATTAAACTTTGAAAAATTTCTCTTTGGGTCAGCCTCTCTTCCGCTCTCAACCCGCTTCTCTTGTGCATCAGATCAATTAGAAACTAGTGTGGCGTTTGGGTATTCAGAATACCAAAGTCCCAAATACATGCATCTTGTCTCTGGGTCAGATCGGCTATAACCTAGATCTCGTCATTTCAATATAATCCATCACAGATCTGGTATTTCTTTCTTCTCCAGATTCTCCGCTCTATCTAAGCTAGATTTTGATACAGAGAGCTTCTTTTTGGAGAGTGAGAAACAGAGACGAGAGATGGGTTCTGGTTCGAAATTGGAAGGCACATAAGCTCGCCGATACGGCAAGACCCGTAAGAAGTCTTGAGTGTTTCTAGGGATTCAAAGTCATTCAACTGATAAGGAAATTAAAAAGGCGTATCGGAAACTCCCTCTCAAGTAAGTTCAATTTCCGATTCGAAATCCACCCATTTCATTGTTTTAGATTATCTTGTTTGCTTTTGTGTAATTTCTTGTTGGGTTATGCTGCTAGTTAGTATATGAGGATAGTATTGCAGCAATAGAGATTGATTCTGTGAATTTCAGGCGCCGCCATTGTTTCTCCTCTCTCGAACTCGTACTAGTCGCTTCCTTCTCTCTTATATATGTATCTATTGTCTGCATATATGCAATTTGCAATGCTTGATTTGATTTTTAGGAAGGAAAAAATATTTTCAGGAAGTGGGTTTTGCGATTCATGTGGTTTTTCTTGTTTTGGTTAAGCATATTGGGATTAATGATTGTAGTTCTGTGGATTTGAGCAAGTGCTTTTGAGTTTTGGCTTTTGATTGTGGGATTTGTTGGAATAGAGATTGATTCTGTGTTAATTTTTGCAAAGGGATTCTGGGTTTTGTTAGTTTGAGTGAGATATTTCGTGTTTGACTACCTGAGGATCTTTGTCAGTTCCTTCGTTTCCAGTATTATAACTATATGATTGTTCAGCAACCGCCGTAACCTTCCCTTGTGAAAATGAGCAAACAAAAGTCAAAATTATGAATGGGGGAAGAAATATGAAAGGAAAAGAAAAGGGAAAAGAGGCATATTGATCGGTTTCTATAACCATAATAACCATAATTATAATGCAGCAATACTTCTTGCCAGGAAATATGCTCTTGATTGCAATGTGAGTGTTTTCTGCCACTTAATATCAACTTTCCCTTGCCCTAGTGAAGTTGAATCCCTTAATACGAAGTTTGATGTAGAAATATTCAAATGACAGTTCATGATTGCTGGACCAGATGACAGAGTATAGAGTCGGCTGAGTTTTGCAAATGTGTGTACAATCAAGTCTTACAGCTTGAGTGTGTATTTGTGTGTATGTGTGACTGCATGTGTGTATTTGTTTGTCATGAATCATGATGAGAGTAAAATGTATGTTATAGTAATTAATTGGGTGCCTACTAATCTGGGTTGCATCATTTAGGCAGTGTTTTTGTTTGCCTAATTAGCATCGGATTGTAACAAGTCTCTTTCTCTATTCTTTGTTTTGTTGGTAAGAGGTTGTAACGAGTTTTCAATTCATTATTAATTGGTTCTTTGTGGCTGAAAAAATAGTAGCAAGTATTTAAAAAAAAAAAATCCCAGCCTTTAATAGACTGAAGCTTAAAGACCATTAAAAAAAAAAAATTGAAAATGGGTAAATGGGTGGGTATGGGTTTACCCGTTTAAAAATGGGTTGGGTAAATACCCGTACCCGCGAATGCTATTTGAAACACTGCAGGACACTAAATCAGTAATGCTTTACAATATGTTCATATTACAATAGTTAAGTTTCTTCATATGGAAAATCAATTGAAGAAGGCAAGAGTTTTGGTGATGCTTTTGAAATGCAAGTACATTGACCCTCTTTCATTTCGTTGATGTCTTGTGGGGGATCAAGAAGTTTCTGAATGCAGGATCAGAAGCCCTCTAAAGGAAGAATACCAAAATCGTTGATGATTTCTTGTATAAGTTAATCCACACAAAAATTGAGCAAATGAAGAAAAAGGATTAACTCTTCTGAGACTCTGAGCTCGTGACAATACTAGTTACAAGTTTCAGATTCTGCAGGTTCAAATCTATGTTGATCCATTTTGGATATGAAAAAGATTTCTCAAAATTGGTTCTGAAGCCACCCTTATCAATTTTGCATTACTTTGCTGTCATTCTTACTGTGTGTGTGTGTTTATGAGAGTGAGAACGAGATCATTTCCTCTGATACTTGGTATCAAATCATCATCTCATAATATGAATATTATTTTGAATGGAGCCATGTGGTCCATCAGATATTTGTGGCAACATGTATTGGGGATTGTCTTACATGATGTTTCTCTTCTCTCTACCTTCTAATCCTATGTCTGCTACATGTTTCATAGAATGACAAGGAGGACATACTGTCGCGGTTTCTATTGGAGAGTGAGAAGAATCCGGAGGAGATGAATGATAAATATCTAAGCGAAATAATTATGAACTTCATGATTTCTGGGAAAGATACCAGTGCAAATTCACTCTTATGGTTCTTCTACATGCTCAGCAAGAACCCTATAACATAATTTATTATTGTTCGAACAAGCTTCTAGTGCTTGCCCTCTTTTGTGCCCCTTTCAGATTTGATTGTGCTTTGGAATATTGGGACATTTGGTTTAAATTTTAGTTGGCATTCTTCTGTCATCTCTCTGACCTTGTTTTTGTGTCAATGATGCAGGAGTCCATTCCTTCAACTTTCTTGGTTTGGATATCAAGTGAACTGGCCCATCAGCTTTGTTTCGACTCCTGGTGCATTGAAAATATATGCCGAGATATTCAGTTTTTTGATACTAGTGAAACTGGCTTTGTTTTCATTGACTGATGTGTGGCGCCAATTGAAGGTGTGGATTTTTTTAGTTGATTTTTTATTTATTTTTCAGGTAGAGTGCTTGTTAGAATTCCTTTTCAATATGTTTTTCTGGGTGTTGGCATTAAGACTGCATAAATCCTATTCTCTGAGATGCGTTTGATTGAATTCCTATTCTCTGTGGCAGGGTTGATGAAATAAAAATCACTAATGCTTTACAATATGCAGCTAGTATTGAGTACGTTATAAGGTGAGCATGTTAGTAGCAATGACTATGATATCTTCTGTTAATGGTGTTTATTTGAGAAGAATTCAGTTTGTTTATGAATCAAAAGAGGTGTATAAAAGAGAATCCAGTTCGTATCCAGTTACTTATATTTGACAATGCTCTAGTAATTTTGAGTTTTCTGTTCATTCAAATATTAATTCTTCTTTTTGTCATTGCAGGTGGAGTACCAATATTAGTCTTTGGTCAAACTGGGGTTGCATAAGCTGATTCTCCAACTGGGGTTGAAATCTCTCACGACCTGAAGAAACCTAAAGGGTAAGAGTGTGTCAGTTTAGGACCTAAAGGAGGGTAATGAAATTGAGGTTCTTTTCTTTCTTAAGGTCAGTGATCAGCTTACTATTTTATCTGTTTTTTCGTGTACCAGTTTCATCTCAGCAGAGAAATTGAAGCTTCAGATGTGTTCACTTGAGGTTGTCATTAGCTGGGATGAGCGAGAGTAAGATAGGAGAAAGAAGTTGTGCATTTTTTGTATTGTGAACAATGACAAAGATGTATGAATCATTGAATAACAATATTGTGAAAGAGTATACAAGCTTCTCATTTGTATTTTTGCACAGAATGTGATTTGTATGGGTTTTGCAAATTTTTTTTTTTATTGGTGATTCATATTTTGTGACGGCATTGTTTCCGACGCAGATGACCTTCAGCGACGGCAAAAAATTTCATTGCGGTAGGTGGCGTCGCTATTGCTCTTTGCGACGGCAAAGTTGCCGTCGCCATAATTCATGCGATGGCGTAATTGCCGTCGCAAATAGCAATGGCGACGCCCTCAACGACAACGGCGATTTTGCCGTCGTCTAGCCGTCGCCGTTGGTCTTTCGCGACGGCAATTTGTCTTTTCGCGACGGCATTGCGCCGTGGCTATTTGAATTTTTTTTTGTAGTGACACCCAGAGATCTACTGTGGACACTTCGGCACTCCAAAATCATCATCAGCGCTAGTCACTAAGCATTGATTCATCAAGCATCAGCTCTACCGCTAGCAAGTTATACCGCCAGCGAGCTTGTTGCCAAGCTAGCTCCACTGCCAACGCTAGCAAGCACCGCCAACGTCAAGCACCTTTGTCGCACACCCAAAAAAAAAAATTTGCCCATTTACTCTGGACACCCAGAGAGCTCATATTCCTTCTCTATACGAGATGCTCTGTCAACGCCAAGCTTCACCGCTAGCAGCAAAACTCGTTAACCACCGGTAGCAATAGCTTCTCGTTCTCGTTCACCCATCATCATCGACCCCAATCTTTGTAGTTCCAGAATATGCAGCATCCACCTAGCGCAAGCAGGCACCCGCCAAAGAGGCTAGCGCCAGGCATCCGCTTAGCAAGCCCAGCGGTAACCCAGCACCACCAGCACGCCAGCACACAGCCAGCAGTGGCAATGCCCAGTGCACGACGTCAACTTCAACTAAGCAAGACACCGCCAGGCCTTGCACCTCCGCCAAGTCCGGCAGTAACTTCCGCCAAGCAAGCACCCACCACCAAGCTTGATCAATGCAAGCGTGTTTCAAAAAAAAAAAAAAAAAATTTACCGCTAGCGAGGCTAACCCAGCGGTCATCTCCCGCTAGCAAGGCCTAGCGGCAAAGCTTCAGGGCAAACGCTAACTTCAGCGGCAAACTTCAAGTGCCAAAACTTTGGCGGTAAGCGCTAGGCGTCGCCAGCGCCAGCAGCAGCAGGTTCCGCTAGCACACGAGCCCACGAGCGCGAACACACAAGCCAGCGAATGGACGCCCACTTCACGACGAGAGCAAGCCCACTCTAGCGTTCAATCTGATCTAGTGCTCAACCACAATTCAACCCAGTTTCTCGTCTTCTGCGTTCAACGCACTGCACAAGTGAGGAGACCTGCAACCTTTGAATGAACACGCGCACTGATCTGGGTACTCCTCTAACACACACCTATCGCACCTCAGACATCAGTCGAGTGTCGAGCGTCAAATGTCAGCGCCATGATCATCGCTCTCATTCGTCTTTGACATCCGTTTGTGTATTACACGGACACCCAACGCTCATTTACTCTGGACACTCAAATGCAATCCTCCTCCAGACTCTAGTCATTCATCACCTCTCACATGAGATAGCTCTGTGTTCTTCTCCAGGCAAAGAATATAGAATGCCAAGGGCACCCACCGTTCACTTTAAAACAAAGCTCCCTGATGGCACCCATCGGTGAAAAAGATAAGTTTTACTTTCATCAAGACTTCTGAATTTCACATGAATCCATATTCATTTATATCTTCACACATGGCCTATTAAACACGTAGCGCCTTGACATCTAGCAAACCCCTTGCACGTAGCCTCAAATACTAAGCACAGATCAATATGTTCTATTTGATCAATTACTTGATTGCTAATGGCCGCATATATATACCCCCTTATTATATATACATGCTCACTGCATTGCTTATCATATAGCCTCCAAAATTGAACACAAACACCATCTGCCACTCTGTCTTTGACACTCTTTTGTCTTGTTCTAAAGAGTACTTTATGTAGTTACTATGTATAACTATATCAAAGACTTTACTCACTTAGACCATCTCCAATGGATATGTCAAATCCACGTGGAAGTTTCTACTAGTAACAAAAGACATACCAAATTACTTCAACTCATATGTCGTATCCTACGTGTAAATGACCTATGGACTTGGTCTGTCAAATTTGACAGAGGCAAAGAAACTGTCTTTTTTTTTATTGTTTCTCTCTCCTTCTCCCTCTCTCTCTCTCTTCTTCTCTTCACTCTCTTTCTTCCAGACCGAAGCGCCCCTTTCTCGTTCTCTTCTTCCTCTTCACTCTCTTTCTTTCTATCAGAACCCATACCAAAACGCAGCTACTGCAGCTGCCCAGAAATTCATGGATTTAGAAAGAAAAGCTCACCAATTCGACTGAATTAGATCAAGCCCTGACCATCAGACAAGAATAAATCGATGGAGAAGATTCTTACCTTGGTGATGGGTTGTTGGTGTTGGTGTTGGTGAGATAAAGCTTATTGTGTTGACTGAAAAAGAAGCGGAAGAAGATGAAGAGCTGGAATATGGAGGATTTTATTTGTCATGGGTTGTTGGATCTGTTCTTGGAATGGGCATTGATGTTTCTGGTAAAAAACCAAATGGAGAGTTGAGAAGGAGAAATTGTTTAGAAATTAAGGATTCAATTGAGGCATCTGATGATGTTTCTCGTCAAAGAACCAAAAACAAAACCCAGAAGGAGAAGATAATTAAGGAATTAAGAAGGAGATGAAGAACAGAAGGAGAAGCAGTCGAGAAAGAGGAGGAGAGAGAAAAAATAGATAAAAGAAGGTTAATTATTTGTAGATAAAATAATTTTAAAAAGAAATAAAATATTGATATTATTTGACATATCTATTGGAGAAGAAGTTGAACAAAAATAACATTGCCACATCATCCTTCAAATTCAATTTTGACACACTTCAATTGACTATACCATTGGAGATGCTCTAAGAGGCAATTGCCACGTGTCAATTATGACTACACATGTATATATGCTAGGTATCCAGGCTTTAGATTTGTACAATTACAAGGGAATCTAAACATATCTTACTCTTCCAGCAAGAATAAGTCGAAATTCTAAATACTTTCAATTGTCTACGGTCTCATGCTTGAGTAGTTTTGTCATGTTCATCTACTACATTCCAAAGTGGATACATGTAATCAAATGTCATTTGCGATCAGTCACTAGCTACTGTATGGCTTGCCTACATGCTAAAATTGATTCTCCAAAATTTCATTGCCAATTCAAAATTCATGTTACAAGCATATAAGCAAACATGTCATTTGTCATCAACTACTACATTGC
Organism: Rosa rugosa; assembly: GCF_958449725.1. Taxonomy (NCBI): domain Eukaryota; kingdom Viridiplantae; phylum Streptophyta; class Magnoliopsida; order Rosales; family Rosaceae; genus Rosa; species Rosa rugosa. The sequence continues at coordinate 47,857,601 of NC_084820.1, read as the reverse complement.
TTATATACTTTGCTTAATATTGTATTAAAGTACATATGCAAGTTATTAGCGTTGACTTTGCAAATTCATGTATTAATCACCTATTTTTGTTTGGAGAAAACATGAACATTCATTCAATCGGGCAACCTCCCATGAGAACAGGCCAAAACAAGCTATTTGCAGTCATTCGCCGGAGCAATGGAACGTCATGCTTGGACAACTCCAACATGATTTGGGTACTTACAATGATTCCAATTCAAACCCACTCCAATCGGCATAAGATAAGTAAAATGCTATATCTCAACACATGCTCATACAATTAGAGCTATTGCCATGCCTTTACATGCTTTTACTACTTCTAAGCATGCCTACAATATATCTCACTTGATATGCATTTACATGCTTCTATGACTTTAAGCATGCGTACACTATGTATCAATGTTACTACTACATCTACCATGCTAGATATACCATGCTTTATGTCTCCATGACCTCTAACTATGTTTACAACAATATCAAAAATGTTATTAGCAACTTTACTACTAGTACATGCTACACACATGCCATGCTTAAATCAATTTAATGTGACACTCACTTAAACAAACTATGCCACATTTAGAAGCTTGCGACACTTATGACTTAATTAAACATGCTTGGATAACGACTTGCTTGGGTATCGAGCATGGCCATGACTTGCTTGGGCCACGCCCCGGATGCTCGCACAGCACCTACCTGCTCAACCACACCCAACTTGCTCGAACACAACCTAACTCGCTCAAACATATCCAACATGATTTAGTTAAGCTCTAGGTTCACAATGCTTCATAGCTTTCATCGGAAGCTACTTTCAAAATTTTATATAGACACCCATCACACTTGTAATTATCTAATATGCATGTCACATGGCCATAAGATCCATATATTATTACTTTCTATACTTAATCATCATTGTTCATACAATTACAAACTTTACATGTACTCTATATGTAAACATATGGTCTAGCCTCCGGGCACCATACTTTGTCAAACTCTCCCCACGGGAAAAAGACCTAAACGGGTCTAGACTCCAAGAGTCTATGGTCCACGACCAACAGCTAAGTGGTAAGGCAATGCCTCATAATGACAATGACCGCTACGCGGCATTGCAGTCAAGCTTTTCTCCTCCTGGAAAGAGTAAAGGGACCGGTTAACGCAGCCCACGGCAGCCATTGATCCGGCAGTTAACCCCCAACGCTTGGGTATCAAAGATTAGGTTCGCTACCTAACACCCACTGCTTATACGCAGCTCCCCTCATCAAACAATTTTCTGACCATACGGAGGTCTATAGCTAGGAGTGGGGGACTCCTTGGAGGGCCTAGTAGGGGCCCACCCGAAAGGAAATAAGCGTTCTCTCTGACAAATTCTAGATGGATGACGCACTTGCACTAATTATGCTCGCAAATACGGCACAAAGTCACGCTTTGGTATCAACCCCGCAAGAAAACCTCCTTCATCGGAGACTTCGGGGACTTGTACATACAGCTCAGCATAATTAGCAACGATCACGGTCATGCCTTCACGGCAACCCCGAGCTCCGCACTCATGCCTTCGCGGTAACCCCGAGCTTCGCGCTCAAGCCTTCGTGGCACCCCGAGCTCCGTACTCATGCCTTCGCGGCCCCCCCGAGCTCCGCGCTCAAGACTTCACGGCAACCCCCGAGCTTCGCGCTCATGTCTTCACGGCACCCTCGAACTCTAACGCTCATGCCTTCACGGCATCACCTTCGAGCTTCGCGCTCTTGCCTCCATGGCACCCCCCGAGCTTCCCGCTTACGAGCTCTAACGCTCATGTCTTCACGGCATCACCTTCAAGCTTCACGCTCACGCCTCCGCGGCACCCCCGAGCTTCAAGCTCACGCCTCTGCGACACCCCCGAGCTTCCGTTCAAGCCTTCGCGGCAACCCTGAGCTTCCAGCTCACGCCTTCCCGGAAACCCCGAGCTTCCCGCTCACACCTCCGCGGTACCCTCGAGCTTTGCGCTCATGCCTTCACGGCATCCCCGAGCTTCCTGTTCATGAGCTCTAATGCTCACGCCTCCGCGGCACCCACGAGCTTCGCGCTCATGCCTTCACGGCATCCCCGAGCTCTAACGCTCACGCCTTGGCGGTACCCTAGAGCTTCGCGCTCATGCCTTCACGGCATCCCCTAGCTTCCGCTCATGACCTCTAACGCTCACCCCTCCGCAGCAACCCCCGAGCTTCACGCTCATGCCTTCCCGGCAACCCCCGAGCTTCCCGCTCATGCCTTCTGGAAAACCCTCGAGCTTCCCGCTCATGCCTTCCAGTCAACCTCGAGCTTCCAGCTCATGCCTTCCCGGCAACAATCGAGCTTCCCGCTCATGCCTTCCCCGCAACCATCGAGCTTCCCTCTCATGCCTTCTGGGCAACCATCGAGCTTCCCTCTCATGCCTTCCCGGCAACCATCGAACTTCCCTCTCATGCCTTCTCGGCAACCATCGAGCTTCCTGCTCATGCCTTCCCGGCAACCATCGAGCTTCCCTCTCATGCCTTCCAGGCAACCATCGAGCTTTCCGCTCATGCCTTCCCGGCAACCATCGAGCTTCCCGCTCATGCCTTCCCGGCAACCATCGAGCTTCCCGCTCATGCCTTCCCGGCAACCACCGAGCTTCCTGATCAAGCCTTCCCGGCAACCACCGAGCTTCCTGCTCAAGCCTTCCCGACACCCCCAAGCTTTCACGCTCTTGCCTTCCGGCATTCCCAAGCTTCACACTCACATCCCTTCGACATAATACACATTAATGGAACATTGAATTCTTCTACCATTTGTCGTTTGCCACAAATTGAATTCTTTTCACGTTCCATTAATACGAGAGGAAACCAAACTAACACAAGCGTTCGCGTATTCATCGTTCACGAATTACAAATGCTTGCCTTCATGGCACTCATGAAACTTACACTGAGCGTAACCTCGTCAACTCAACTCGTTCGTTTTCTTGCGACCACCACGCGCATCATATGCAATTCATATGCTTATTCGTGATGTGTTCACACAACTAAACGCATTCTCAAGTTTATATGTCATAATCGATTGTACTCGATGCCATTCACATGTATACATCAACATGTATCATGCACCTCGTACATTCTTATATGCCAATGCATATCAATGCAACTCACATACGTTGCCCAATACAACAAGCATTCTACATGTGCACGCTTTTGTCTTTGTTGTGCAGGTTAAAAAGTCCCTTCTTGCTTAAGGAGTTCGGGGACTTGTAGGGGCTAGGCGCCTCTCTGACGTTACTTATGCTTGATGACATCATGTGTATAACTCCCCAACCAAGAAGCTCCTCTTACTTGGGGACTTGTACATACCTCTAACAATATGGAGGATTTGCTACATCAACAAGCATAAGTAACACCCTCTTAGTGGGCCCACAAGTCATGGTGGGACCTGACCACGATATACATCTCGTACCTCAACACTCAAGCTACCCCATGGTAGTCAGAAGCCGCCAAGAGCTTACCGGAAAGCCACCTTCCCGGCCTTGCCAAGATGCCTCCATGATAAGCTTTTTACACTAGAATAGAGGTTTCTTGTCCCACATTGGAAAACATGTAAAGGAAGGAGCCTCCCTCCCCTATAAAAGGAGACTCCTTCCCACTTACTCAACATCCCATTACATCTCTTGTAATCCTTTTGGGCCGCAAGGCTCAAACACACTATTTAAGCTTTCAAGTGGACATAGTCTCCCGCTAAGGCGGGAGATGAACCACTATATACTTCTTGTGTCTCTCTCTCTCTTTCTTTAACGTTAATTAGACCCCTACGGTCACATACATTAACAAATTCATTATTTATCACTTGGCCTTTGCTGAGATTCTCAGGGATCTAAATAAGAGGATTCCAAATAACATCATTAGTACACCTCCCAGCAATTAGTTCACCTTCATTCCTTAGTGACTTTCATTTTCTGTTAGTTCTGAATGTTGTGTTTCAGTTGAATTTCTATGCTTTTGGTGTGTCTTGTTACTTCAATTTGCTTGCAATTTGCAAGTGTGATAGGGAATATCAACCATAGGAACATGGTTAAGCTTTGGAGTTTCTGTTCTAGGAATGAACATAAGCTGTTGGTATGTGAGTAGCTTGAGAATGGATCCTTGGATAAACTCTTGTTCTTGGACGTTGAATTAGGATTGGAGCAACGATACAATATTGCATTAAGCATTGCAAAGGATTGTTATATCTACACGAAGAGTGTCTGGAATGGGTACTACTCCATTCTGATGTAAAGCCTCAAAATATGTTGTTGAAGGACTGAAAAAGATTAGTACAATTACAGCATGTACACTAAATTCCAATTAATATCTATTGTTAATTGAGAGCTCTGAGATGGTACTCCTTTTCCTTCCTTTTCCTTTCTAATCAAGCAAGATTCGTTTTTATATATATATGAACATGCTTTAAGGAAAAAATATACGAGAGATGTTTAAATTTGAGTTGGTTACATATAATATGGATATATACTAATTTTATACACTCATAGTATTCACATTGTTTTTGGTAATTATACAGTTATAGCACTTTTAACACTCACCGGTGACAGGGTTTCTGGCTTGAACTTGGTTCAGGTCTGGGTAACAGGAGATGCGCCCTCACGCGCTCGCCAAACATAGGTCTCTAGAGAACGTAATCACCATGATATCTTCCGAACTTTTCCTGCAAAATGATTGAGCAGGGTGTGCAGCAGTCCCACATTGAAGGTGAGGGCAAGTCCCAACCCTCATGAGGCTATAAATAGCAATCTAGTCCCCACTAGTGAAGGTAATGAACTCTTTGCATTGCTTAGCTGTTACTCTGCACAATTCACATCAATTGACTTAGGCATCAGATGAGCGAAGACTGGACAACTCCGGTCTCTCTCTTAACTAGGGCTATCAATAGGTCAAGTCGGGTCGAGTTCGTGTCAGGTTAAGGTATTTGTCATGTCAAAAGAAACAAACCCAAACCTAAACCCAACCCATTTAATAATCATGTCAAAAATTTAAACCCAAACTCAACCTATTTATTAAACAGGTTACCCGTTTCCAACGCGCTTAACCCATTTAATAAATAAGTCGTGTCGTCTTTAACATTGGACGAAAGGACCCATTTAAGGGTTTAACATTGCAACCCATTTAACTAAGAAGATGCATAAATTGATTAAATTCACTAGATAATTTATAGTGTTAATGGCGAAGTGATAACCTTACTTTAAAGTTAAAAAAAGACTTATTTGACCCTTATATACGTATAACATTATTTTTTGGATTAAATTTAGTTTAGTCCCTCGAACTTTAGGGCTAAAATCAGTTTGGTCCCTGACTTTTTTTTTTAATCAAGATGGTCCCTGCACTTCTAATTTCCATCACCCGAGTCCAAATTTCAAAACTGGCTCGAAAGATGACGTCATGTGCTGAGTTGGAGCCGACACAGTGGCCCACTTTTCAGATTTTAGAAGGGCAAAATGGACATTTCCAAATTAATCTAATTTCTCATTTTTTTTCTCTAATTTTCTCTATTTTCTTCTCTCTCTCTCTCTCTCTCTCTCTCTCTCTCTCTCTCTCGCTCTCTCTCTCTCTCTCTCTCTCTCTCTCTCTCTCTCTCTCTCTCTCTCTCTCTCTCTCTCTCTCTCTCTCTCTCTCTCTCTCTCTCTCTCTCTCTCTCTCTCTCTCTCGCTCTCCCTCTCTCTCTTCTTCCTCTCTAGATTGACGACCACGAAAACCCTTCTACCACTTCCACCTCCACCTCCCTTCGATCTGAAGCTCCACACCACGCCGTCTCGCTCCTCGTCCTCGTCCTTGATCGGAATCGGTGGCGTAGGCACAACCTTCTCTCTATCTCCCCAAACCCGATTAAAGCCCTAATTTCTCACATTCACCTAATTCCATCAAATGTCACCCCCGGTTGGTTTCTCCATGACCTCCGAGTCGAGCTCCGGCGACGTAAACTTCGACCCGAAGCCCAACCAGATTGCAAATTGAAGGAAGCGAGCGAGGGTTTGGGGTGTGATGGAGGTGGTGGTATTCTGTGGGCGAGGACCAAATCGGAGCTGGAGGCCGACGGGCCAGAGAGCCCTAGCAGTAGAGGTTATGCCTGCAGGTGGGGCACTCCTGACCTCAGGCTATTAAGGAAATCAAGTACTCGTCCATGAGTAAGTACTATTTTTCTTTGGATTTGAATTGGATTCAAATTGCTCTTGTTGACTTTGATTTAGATCTGTTGAATCAAATTGTAGTCTTTTTCACTACTATTGTATAAAGTATGAACCTTTTGGCACACTAATTGCAGAAAATAACTAAAGCATGAACCTTTGAAAAGAGGAAATGAACTTTGCTATAATGAACAGATGGATCTTCTTATTGATTTCTGATGGCATGTGATAACAATTCACAATTGCAACTAGCTAGATATTGTGGTGGTTTGAGATGGCACTATGAAATTGGGTTGTGCTTTGATTTTTCCTTATTCTTAGCAATGCATACATTTCAGATTAAAACAAGGTACAAGGTAGAGGCACCTTCTGATCATTACAGCAATCATATAAAAAAAAGTTTCATCTTCTTTGTTGAGCCTAGAACAAATCCTGGTTTAACAATTTTGTAATAATTCTAGTTTTCTGTTAATTATTTATTTTTCTAGTAAATTCTAATTCTTGTCGATTTAGTTTTTTTTTTCCTTTTAAAAAAGAGGCCAAAAGGGAATACCGGACAAGCTCTTCACTCATTTTTGGGGATTTTGCCGATTAACTACAGGGATCTAGGGCTCTACATCAGTCTGGAAGAATAGAGAGGAAAATTGAAGTCTTGTTTTGGTGCAGAGTAGTTTAGAGTTGAGTAAAACCTCCAAATTTCATAGTTCAATGATTATGGCTTAAGTTTTTCCTTCTCTGTCTCGATTGATGTTTTCAGTTTATTGGTTTGCCCCTTGAGATGTCTATTTCAAGTATCTGCTATATTCTGTTGTTAAGAACTTCAATCACATGAAAGCTTGGTTGTATGAAGCTTGGTGTTAGTTACATATTCCTCCTTTACTGCTTTGGTCAAAAATATTGTTGTTGGTGAAATTATTTTTTCTTGTTAGTCCTCAAATCTATGATCTGATTACACAAACTTGATGGTCACTTCGAGTAGCATAAAATTGATATATGATTTGCTTAATTTGATTGAGGTGTGAACCCGAGAGAGAGAGAGAGAGAGAGAGAGAGAGAGAGAGAGAGAGAGAGAGAGAGAGAGAGAGAGAGAGAGAGAGAGAGAGAGAGAGAGAAGTGTAGAGAGAGAGAGAGAGAAGAAAATAGAGAAAAGAATTAGAAATTAGATTAATTCAGAAATGTCTATTTTGCCCTTCTAAAATCTGAAAAGTGGGCCCCAGTGTCGGCTCCAACTCAGCACATGACGTCATCTTTTGCGCTAAATTTAAATTTTGGACCCAGATGATGGAAATTGGAAGTGCAGGGACCATCTTGATTAAAAAAAAAAGTCAGGGACCAAAGTGATTTTAGGCCTAAAGTTCAAGGGACTAAACTGAATTTAATCCTTATTTTTTTTAAATAGGTCGTCTATGCAGGTTATATATAATATATAACTTGACTTAATGAACGGGTTATACATGTTCACTTCCTGTTGGTGGGTTGACCCGTGGCCGACCCGTTTATTAAATGGGTCATAACAGGTTGACCTGCGGCCGACCCCCTTTTTAATCGTGCGGGTTCAACCTGTTTTATTTCGTGCAGGTTTCGAGTTGTGTCAGAATGCCAGCCCTACTCTGAACACATTTCTCTACTTTTTGCAGGTTCTTACTGGACAATCTCCTACGATAGGTAATTCATTCGGATTTTCGGACAGACTGCAATCTAATACTTTACTTTCCCAAGCTGACCTCTAGCAGATTAAGACCTCAACACCTCCTTATCCAATGGTCCCCCTTTTAGTCAAAGAAATAGACTAATGTCCAAAGGACAAAAGAAGGGAGTCTTGAAAATAAAATTTGAAGAATTATGGGGAACTTCCCACCACCTTGCTCCTCCTTGGATGGACTAGGGATCATCCATGGGTGACGGCTTGTTGGAGAGTTATCGAAAAATTCACAGGGAAAGTCGCAGAAAAGTTAATTTGCATTTCTCTGGCAAAATTTCATGTCTTCTTTTCCTTGCTTCGATTCTTCGCATTTTGAGCTTCAATTTGATCGTTTTTCTCTCCTTGCAACTATTCTTAGGAAAATAAGAAAATTGGTTAGAGATGATCAAATATAATGGAGGACAAGTCAATTTCACAATTTTGGGGCACATTTGCTCAAAGAAATTGTGACTCAACAAGTTATTATTGGATCTTTGAGGATTATTTATATTTTCGCGAAATAGTAATATTTCTGATTATTGATTGAGAAGTTGATGTGTCATTTCAGGCAAGAGTTTTTTTTCTGTTGAGTTGCATAGGTTTTCAAATCACTTCATGCATAGTTGTCCATATTGCTTTCTCTTTTGATCCTAAGATTTCTATTTTCCCGATAAGGACAATAAGTGGTTATTTAGGGTCTATAGTGTATATTGAGAGTTATTCTGTTAATTCAGGGCCTGTAAATTGTTTATTGAGAGTTAGAAAAAAGTGTTTGTTGTGGTTAATAAACATTTTATTTGGTCAAAGAAACAAACTAATGTCCAAAGGACAAAAGAAGGGAGTCTTGAAAATAAAATTTAAAGAATTATGGGGAACTTCCCACCACCTTGCTCCTCCTTGGATGGACTAGGGATCATCCATGGGTGACCGCTTGCTGGAGAGTTATTGAAAAATTCATAGGGAAAGTCACAGAATAGTTAGTTTGCATTTCTCTGGCAAAATTTTATGTCTTCTTTTCCTTGCTTCGATTCTTTGCATTTTGAGCCTCAATTTGATCGTTTTCCTCTCCTTATAACTATTCTTAGGAAAATAAGAAAAGGGAGGTGCTATTCGCACACCCATTTTCTCTATTCACACACCCTCTCTATTTTTATTATTATTTTAATATAACTTTTTTTTTATAAATTACCCTAACTAGCCTCCTTTGTCTTTATGTTTCTTTATATTTTTTCTATTTGGCAAGTCAATCATGAATTAAACATCATTATACAATAAACCAATTTTTCTCGTGAATATCATTGTTGATTAGGAAGAAAAAACTGATGGACAGGACGAAGTGCAATCTGTCAAAAGTTCTGCAATTAGTGTGGCAAAGTTTAGGGCTTAGATGAAAAATCACGATGTAACCGAGTTTGGGAATTTAGGTATGTCATGACTGCTATACAAAACTGAAGAAAGGTATAAGCATATCACCTAAATTAAAGGAGATCCAAAACCTCTCACATCTAAATAAGCAACGTTGATTGAAGATACCATTCCTAGTGACATAAAGCATTCTATAGAGTGATGATATGACTAAAGTCAAAATGAAATCAGAGCATCAACAATTTCAAAATTATCAATCAACTCAAGTCAAAACCATGATTAGCAAGCAAGCCATACCAAAATAAAATTAAGACGAACAGAACACACAAATTTAAAGCTCCTAGTCCACCAAATTGCTGAGAAATTGATTTTTTTTAACAGAGAGCAATGGATTGAAATACACCAAATAACTTTAGTTAGAATTTTACTAAGAATATGGATTTAAAAGGGCTCGAATGATCACTAAACTCATATTTTTCTTCCATGTCTCCATTGCAAAATCAGATGTAAAATTTTCTCCAAAGATGGGTTTGAAGTTGCTTGTTCTGCCATAATTAAACTTCAAAGCATCATGTTAGAGACATAGAATGACTAGAGAAATTTTCGATGGAAAAGAAAAGAGAAAATCACAAAGAGTTATGAAGTTCTCTGTGTCAGTGGGAAAATAAGGGTTTAGGATTTGCAGATGATTGACTTGCTAAAAAGAAAAAAAAAAAAAAAAAAAAAAAGACTCTTGCAAGAGAGGGTAGTTAGGGTAATTTGTAAAAGAAATTAAATTAAAGTAATAGATAAATAAGAGAGTTGTGTGAATAGAGAAAATGAGTGTGCGAATAGTATCACCCTAAGAAAATTGGTTAAAGATGATTAAATATAGGATTAATTTCAGTTTACCCACTTCAACTTTGGGGCAATCTTCATTTTAGTCCCTGTTCTTTTAATTTCATCAGCTACACCCCTGAGCTTCCAAAATTAATCAACCGTGTCTGATTTCGTAAATTTTGTCCAAATTTTCCGTCAACTGCTGACGTGGCAGGAAATGGGTGGGAGAAAGTCGATAATACCCTTGGTGACCATTTTCCCTCCTCTCGGCGTGCATCCCCAGAAAAGTTTTCATCCCCAAAAACCCTAAAATTGTATCCATTACGCTCCCATTACCACTCATTCAGTCAAAACCATCGACTCCATTACGCTCCCATGACGGTCCCGAAAATTGACAACCCTAACTGAACCCAGATTACGGTTTCGATTATAACTCCGTTTTCAAAATACCCGCCCCAATCTCTAGTTCAAGGTTGAAGGCATATGGCTGGTAATGAGATTGAAGAGTGGGTACCCAGAACGGAAGAAGGAGGCGATGAAATCCCCCATTACGGTGAGTTTCGAACAACAAATTGTGTGTTAGAAATCGTGATTAATGGTTTAGGGATTTAGCTTGGTTGATTTAAGGGCTATGTGGACCTGTTGGGTTGAGATTCGAAGCTTTTGATTTGGGTGTTTCGAAGCTTCTGATTTGGGGGTTTCAAAGCTTCTGATTCGGGGGCTTCGAAGCCTCTGATTCGGGGGTTTTGAATCCTCTAATTTACGGGTTTCGACTGTAAGGTTTTAAGAATTTCGAAAATTTTCATTTTGGGGTTTCGATGATCTATGAGATTTAGGGTTTAGAAGCTTCTTATTTTGGTGGTTTTCGAGTTATGGTTTGGGGTGATGTTTCTGTTAGAGCCACTGCACTGCACTTTGGTTTATATATGTATGTATTGAATCTGGGTTGGTGGGATTTAGGGTTTCTTTATCGAATTTTTGTCTTCTTGTGTTTATTACTTAGAGAAATTGTGATTAAAGTAAGAGTGATATGCATGTGGACCTTGTTGGGTAGCTGAAATACTACAGTTTGTGTCTTGTTGTGTTTAATACTCTATCTTTCAAAAAGTGGTGTTGCAGTCCAAAAGGGTGTTAGTGCTGTTGTGGTCCAAAAGGGTGTTAGTGCTGTTGTGTTTTGTTTCTGGTGGCTTTCTCCGGGTACCTCACACAGAATGCTATACCGTCTGGGGTACCGATGCACCTCCTAAATCCTGTACCAAGAACACACGCTTAGAGGGGTAAACCGTACCGGACGGTTTACACCTCTCCGATGCCTGAGTGAGAAGCTAATATAGGTGTACAGTAAGTAAATAGTAGACAAAGGAGTTATTACCCGTAAAAGGTGGTTGTGCTAATGCCTTTATACTCGAGCATGTGAAGGAAGTCTCCCCCATCTTCGATGTGGGACACTAGTTGTTCTTCTGATGCCATATCAGTCCTGTGTGTAAATAATTGGGCTGTGCTGGCCTTGCCCAGGGTCCTGGGTACCCGGGGTGGCATCCCCAATGAGCCCCGCCATGGTGGGTCGTGAACCCGGCCCATGGCATAGTACATGGGAGTACCGATGGGCCCAGCAGATAGTGCCAAACTTAGTTGAGACTTCCCTAGTATGTACAAGTCCCCCAAGTTCCCGTTCAAGATGTTTCTTGGGTGGGGACTTATTATTGTCTCGGAAGTTTGGCACTAGTGTGCCTATAGGGAGTCCCCCAAGTTCCCGTTCAAGGGATATCTTGAGCGGGTTACGTAGTAGGTAGCTAATCTACACGCTGCGATAGGGTGAGGGTTGGGCCTCCGGTACCCAATGGGGTAGAGAGGACTTGGCTCTGATACCCGATGGGGTAGAGGAAGTGAGACTCCGGTACCCAATGGGGTAGAGGATGTGAGTCTTCGATACCCGATGGGGTACAGAGAGGACTTGGCTCCGATACCCGATGGGGTAGAGGAAGTGAGACTCCGGTACCCAATGGGGTAGAGGATGTGAGTCTTCGATACCCGATGGGGTACAGAGAGGACTTGGCTCTGATACCCGATGGGGTAGAGGAAGTGAGACTCCGGTACCCAATGGGGTAGAGGATGTGAGTCTTCGATACCCGATGGGGTACAGAGAGGACTTGGCTCTGATACCCGATGGGGTAGAGGAAGTGAGACTCTGATACCCAATGGGGTAGAGGATGGGAGTCTTCGATACCCGATGGGGTACAGAGAGGACTTGGCTCTGATACCCGATGGGGTACAGGAAGTGAGACTCCGATACCCAATAGGGCAGAGGAAGTGAGACTTCGATACCCGATGGGGCAGAGGAAGTGAGTCTTCGATACCCGATGGGGTACAGAGAGGACTTGGCTCTGATACCCGATGGGGTAGAGGATGTGAGACTCCGATACCCAATGGGGTAGAGGAAGTGAGACTCCGATACCCAATGGGGTAGAGGAAGTGAGACTTCGATACCCGATGGGGTACAGAGAGGACTTGGCTCTGATACCCGATGGGGTAGAGGAAGTGGCCTCGTTGTACCCGATGGGGTAGGCGGTGCATGTCAGCCACGTGGGGCAGACTGAGTGCAATAAATGCCCGTCCCCTCCACTGACGGTTTTCGAGACGTGGGACACGTGTAGTGATCTTGCGGTTGAGGTCCTTTTGTCTTCAACGGCCCTGATGCTTTGGAGATTGAATTTAAGAGGGAAACAGACTGTTTCCCTTCTCACTTTTTCCAAAATTCTGAGAATTTGCGAGTTTGCGTTTTCACCTTCCCTCTGTGTGCTTCTGTTGTTGTGAGGAGTGAAGACGAAAGCTTTGAGGTGCTATCACAGAGAAGGTCTTGGCCGGATTAGCGACTGCAGGAAAAGAGGTAAGAGAATGTGGTTTTCGTTTGGCATGATTTTTTTGTTTTTCTTGGGTTGTTTTTTTTGTGCTGCGCTTCTGGGTTTTTTTTTTTGGGTTTTAGTTTGTTTGCGTTTCTGGGTTTTTGTTTGTTTGTGTTTCTGGGTTTTTCAGAAAAGCAATATGTGTAAGTGGGTAGGGATTGCTACAGCCGATTGGGTGTTTATGGACTTTGCTTGAATTTCTGGGTTTTTCTGGGTTTTTCCTGGGTTTTTCGTTTGAAGTGGGGAATTATCCGCGCTTCACCATGGTCTTAGATCTGGCTAGGCTAACCCTTGTGTTTCTGATTCCAGATACATCGAGTTTGAAGTCCCCGGTATCGTAGTTAGGATGGAATCAGAAACCAAGGGTGGGGATGCGGGATCGTCGTACCAGTCCTCCGCCAGGCAAGCTGAAGTGGACATCGATCGGTACTTAGCGCAAGTAAGTCAATTAGCAGAGAATACCGGATCCTCGACTGGGGTGTTCTCGGAGAGCAGTGAGGAGTCCGACGAGGGTGAGAGCGAGGGAGGGTCGGCTGAGGCCCCGGTAGTCACAGTGGCAATTCCCGAGGGCATACCGAAGCCTAGGTATACACTTGCGGACGGGACCGTATGCGACGAACCCCGGAGAAGCATGACGATGAAGGAGATCATCGCCATGCGACTGAAGTGGGGAATACCGGATACAGTGGAGCTTAGGCCTCTCAAGGATGGAGAGATGGCCGCAAATCCTGCCCCGGGGTGGGTGGCGCTGCACGAGAACCAGTTCCACCAAGGATTATCGCTACCTCTGCCCCGGTGCCTACAGTATCTGTTGCGGATGCTGAACCTGTCACCGGGGCAGTTGACCCCGAATGCTATTCGTCAAATATACAGTATGTTGGCCATGTGGGACTTGTGCCAACAAGGGTGGCCTTCCGTAAACGAATTCCGCGCGGTGCACAGGGTCCTGTACTCGAGGAAGCTGTCCTGTGCGAGTACGGTGACATTTACTGCTAGGGACTACGAACCGCTAGTTACCGATATGCCTTCCTCGATGAGCAAAAGGTGGAGGAACAAAGTATTTCTAGCCGGGGGCCGGTGGCAAATCAAAAATAAGAAGTGGCAGCTGACCGGTAACTTCCAAGCCATCGGGGACCAGGCCTACAGTTTGTCTGAGGTAGAAAGGAAGAGGATAGCCCGGGTATATGCCGTTTGGAGTGAGAAGGAGAGGAGCTCTTATAGATTCATCCGGCACTCTATACTTTATAGGCTAGGACTAGGATGGCTTCCCGGTGAGGCTGAAAGGTTTTTTTTTGTGTGTTTTTTTTTTTGTATGACACCCTATCCTTTTCCCTTGACTAACTTCGAACTGATTGCAGTGAAAGCACCGAAGAGGAAACCCCGGAAAGGCAAAGAGGAGGACAAGATGGATGATAATCAACTGATGGATATGCTGATGGGGCAGGGAGAAGACGCCCTTCACATCGAAGTCGACCTAGGGTCGAAAACTACAGGTCGGTCTGTTGAAGAGACCCTGCTGGAGCTTACTGATGCGGGGTACGGGGAACCTGATCCTAAAGCTCCCGCGACCCAAGTCGTACAGCCGTCAGTTGCTGACGTCATTACAATTGCTGATACCGGAAAGGAGAAAGCGCCGGCCTCCGTATCTATTTCCTCCCGCTCCACTGGGAGTGATGAGGCCTTGCTTCCGGGTGAGAAGAAGAGATCTCACAAGCATCGGCACCGAAGTGAGAAGCACGAGGTGACGTACACCGGCCGGGACGTTAAGGGAGCCGGTGCCAAGAGACAGAAGAAGGATCACTCGGTACCCGAGTCGTCACCTTCGCTTGCCCTGTTCTCTCCCGTCCTTCCGGTAATACCCAAAAAGCCCATCAAGCAGCTACTGAGTGAGTACGGGGTTGCTGATGAGAAGTTCGTGCGGGCCATGCTTAGTGACCTGAAGGATATTGATCTCGACCGGGTGCGGGCCAAAGACAATACTCCCAAAGAGAATCGCCGTATTGCCCGGGAATCCATGATGCGGGTACGAGTTTGCTCTACCCTTGTAGCCTTTTATTACCATATATATTTTAATCGGTGCACTTGCAGGCACTCTTCAATGTGTACGCGGTGGATGCCAGCGAGGAAGATACTCAACTGAAGGAGGAGGTTAGCAATCTCTCCGGGCAGGTGAAGTTTCTTCATGGCGAGAAGGCCAAGCTGGAGAAGGAGCGGGACTCCTTGAAGAAGAAGGTTGAGTCTTTGACTCCCCTGGTTGCCGAGATGGACGCGGCCAAGCAGCGGATCGCGGAGCTTGAATCTGAAATCTCTGAGGCCCGGGAAGAGGTGAAAAGTGCCCGGGACTCCGAAAAAGAGGCTGCGGAGTCTGCCATATCCTGGAAGGAGAAAGCAGACTACCTGGAGGAGCGTCTTCCCGCGGAGAAGCACGAGGCTGTAGAGGAGTACAAGGCCTCTCAAGAGCTCATTGCCATGCTGGCTGCTGCCCAAGACAAAGCTGTTATCATGAAGTTCAAGGAATGGGTGGCGGCCGGGTACCTGGACGAGGCCAAATTCAGGCGGGGCCTTCTTGAGAAGAAGAAGAAAGACAAGGATGCTGCGGCCAGGTCTGGTGCCGGTGGATCCCAGAGTACCGGTGGGGGGCAGTAATACCTGGATCCCCTTTTCTTTGTATATGTTTCTTTTTTTTTTTTTTTTTAGAAGTTACCCTTGCCTTGAACAATGGCGTAATTCCTGTGCTTGGTAGTCCAGGCTTTTGTGGATTAAAATTTTTTTGAATTTGAATGGGAATTGGAAAGGAATTAAAATTTCTAGGATTTTGTACCTTAAGCACTTACTTGCATCACTTATTACCAGAATAGAGTAACTGACAATAGCTATGTCCGGGCATGTCCGGAGTAGGTAAAAAAAATGCTAGAAATGGTCTGAATAATTCATTTTTCCATTCAAATACCACATGGTGGTTAAATACAGAATGAGTACCCGATGGGTAGCTTGCCATAGCTGTATGGCCAAAAAGCAAAAGCTAGGACAAGATGCTCCCGGAGCTACTTGTAATAGTACCGCAGGCGTTGGGTATTCCATGGATGCCGAGATACGACTCCGTCCATGTCCCGGATGAAAAAGGTTGCGGGGCCTACCTCTTCAATGATCTCGTAAGGGCCTGTCCAGGATGGATCCAGTCCCCGGGGCTCTGGGTAGACCTGCTTCATGACCCAGTCCCCCAACTTCAGTGTGCGGGATTGTACCTTGGCATCGTAGTAGCGAGCTATCCTCCGCTTGTTAGCCAAGTTATGCATGTGTGCCACATCCCTTCGTTCCTCTAGTAAATCGGCATCGAGTTGTAGACCTTCCGAGTTGGTACCCGCGTCGAAGTATTCAATCCGGGGGCTCTGGACCTGTGTTTCAATAGGGAGTACCGCTTCTGTCCCGAAAGCCATGCAGAATGGGGTCTCTCCGGTGGCCTCTGTTGCCGTGGTCCTGATAGACCACAACACCTCCGGGAGTTTAGCAGCCCAAAGTCCCTTGGCATCGTCGAGCTTCTTTTTCAGTATCTTTTTGATAATCTTGTTGACAGCCTCGACCTGACCGTTGGTCTGGGGGTGGGCCGGAGATGCATATAGAATCCTGGTGCCCAGGTTCTCTGTGTAAGCCCTCAACTCATCATTGTCAAACTGGGTACCATTGTCCGTGATTATGGTGTCCGGGACTCCAAACCTGCAGTAGATGTTCTTCCACAGGAAATTTTTTACCTTTTCCGTGGTGATGGCGACAAGAGGTTCTGCTTCAACCCACTTTGTTTGATAGTCCACAGCGACTATGGCGTATTTGAATTGTCCCACTGCAGTGGGAAGTTTACCAATCAAGTCCAAACCCCACTGACAGAACGGCCACGGTGCCAGGAGGATGGAGAGAGCAATGGGCGGCGCCCTTGGGATATTTGCATACATTTGGCACTTGTGGCAAGAACTGGATATTGTTTGGGCTAGGGCCGACATGGTTGGCCAGAAATATCCTGCCCTTAGGGTCTTGTGTGCAAGAGACCGGGCTCCGGCATGGTTACCGCATACACCAGCATGTATGTCCTTCATTATTTTGTGACCTTCCTCCGGTGTTACACACCTCAGACTGGGGAAGCAGTGGCCTCTCCGGTATAACTTGCCATTCATGATCGTGTATCGAGCTGACCTTAACTGCAGTCTTCTGGCCTCGACCTTATGATCCGGTGCCAGGCCGTCGATCATGTATTTCAAAATTGGGTCCATCCACGAAGCTGTGTGATCCATAGCGAATATTTCTGACACCGTTTTAGAGGTGCTAGGTTTCTCGAGTATTTCGACCTTAGTGGCTCCATAGGTAGGACTTGGGGAAGTTGATGCAAGCTTAGCAAGGGCGTCTGCCTTGTCGTTTTCTGCCCTCGGTATCTGGGTAAAGATGTAGGAGGTGACCCTCTGCACTAATGCCCGAGCCAGAGCCTGGTAAGAGGACATGTGGGGCTCTTTTGCCTCGAAGTTACCGCTGACCTGGTTTACGACTAACTGGGAATCACTGAAAATACTAAGGTGCTGCACGCCTAGTTCCCGGGCGATCTGCAGACCTGCTATGAGTGCCTCGTACTCTGCAGTGTTGTTGGATGCCTTGAAGGCAAATTTGAGGGCGTACTCGTACACTTGATCGTCCGGGCTAATGAGCAAGATACCGGCTCCACTTGTTTTCTTGTTGGATGCGCCATCAACATATAATCGCCAAGTGCTCGGTGGAGGCGGATCCGGGGCTGGAGGTTCAGATGATTCCCGGGAAGGGTTATGGGAGGGAATCGCCTCAGAAATAAAATCTGCCGCTGCCTGGCCCTTGATAGCTGTCCGGGGTTGGTACTTGATATCGAACTCTCCCAGCTCGATGGCCCACTTAATTAACCTGCCCGATGTCTCCGGTTTCTGCAAAACCTGCCTCAGCGGGTGATTAGTGAAAACGGTGATTGAATGTGCTTGGAAGTAATGCCTTAGCTTCCGGGCCGATACCAGGAGGGCCAGTGCTATTTTTTCAATGTCCGGGTACCTGGATTCTGCACCAGTGTACCCCTTTCCAGCATAGTACACCGGGTACTCGCAATCGGAGTCCTTCCTAATCAAAGCTGAGCTTACAGCCGTCGAAGATGCCGCCAGATATATGTAGAGCATTTCTCCTGGAACAGGTTTGTAAAGTAGAGGTACCGCTGATAAGTACGCCTTCAAGCCAATAAAAGCAGTCTCGTGCTCAGCTGTCCAGGCTATTACCTCGACGTGCTGGGTTTTTAGCAGATTGAAGAAAGGAGTACACTTGTCCGTCAGCCTGGAGATGAACCTTGACAGGGCGGCCACCTTGCCTGTAAGAGATTGGACCTCGTTCCGGTAAGTTGGGGATACCATGTCTAATATAGCCTGCACCTTCTCCGGGTTGGCCTCGATTCCCCTGTGGCTAATGATGTACCCGAGAAACTTTCCTACCTCGACCCCGAAGATGCACTTCTGCGGGTTAAGCCGCATACCATTGCGTAATATGATGGTGAAAACGATTGACAAGTTGGTTACGTGGTCCTCCGGAGTTAAACTTTTTACCAGCATATCGTCCACGTAAACTTCCATGATAGTACCGATAACCTCTTCAAACATAGAGTTGACGAGTCGCTGATAAGTGGCACCTGCGTTCTTTAATCCGAAAGGCATGACCTGGTAACAATAGAGACCCTTGTCTGTGGTGAAGGCAGTGTGCTCCTCGTCTGCCGGGTTCATTCGAATTTGATTGTACCCACTGAACGCATCCATGAAACTGAGTAACCGGTATCCAGCAGTGGAGTCGATTAATTGGTCAATCCGCGGGAGCGGGAAGCTATCCTTGGGGCATGCCCGGTTGAGGTTTGTGTAGTCCACACACATGCGCCATGATCCCTGAGATTTCTTTGGCACCATGACCACGTTGGCTAACCACCGGGGATACGTGACTTCCCTGACAAAGTTGATGGCCATCAACTTTTTTACTTCAGCCTGGATAGCCCGGTACTTATCGTGTGTGAAGGCCCTCCTCTTCTGTCTTACCGGTGCTGAATAAGGGACAATACTAAGATTGTGCGTGGCTATCTCCATTGCTATACCGGGCATGTCCTCATATGACCAGGCGAATGCAGATGAGTTTGAGCGGAGGAACGAGATCAACCTTTCTCTGATAACCGGAGAGAGCTTAGTACCTATCTTAACAGTCCTGTCCGGGAACTGCTCTGATAGCACCACCTCCTCAATGTCTTCTACGGCACCTGGCCGTTCTTCGTCTGAATCCGTATCGTCCCTGGGATCCTCGTACCGTTCCGACAGAGGGTTAGTAGCCACGGGCAACATCTCAGACTTTCCCTTACCGCGAGATACGGTTAATGAATAGCATTTCCTTGCTGCGGCCTGGTCACCCCGGATCGTAGCAATGCCGACCGGGGTTGGCACTTTCATCATCAGCATGTGACCTGCTATGAAGGTTTTCAGACGCCAAAGTGCCGGTCGGCCTAGGATAGCATTATAGGATGAGACGCAGTCCACCACGATGAACTCTGTTTTGATGGTTGAACAATTTGGGCTTTCGCCTACCGTGATCGATAGGTAATCTGATCCGAGTGGTTGAACGATATCCCCTGAAAAGCTAATAAGGGGCTCATTATCCTGCGACAGCTTGGCTCTCCCTCTGTTCAAAGCTTTGTACGCATCGCGGAATAATACGCTAACTGAGGCCCCGGTGTCCACGAGAACCCGGGACATTATATAATGGTCCATTTGGAGCGTGATTAAGAAGGGATCATCATGGGGCATTTTCAGATCGGCCTCCTCCTCTTGCAGGAATGTCACCGATGTCCATCCGGTACCCCCGTCCGGCCGCGGGGCCTTGTGGAAGTTGAAAACTTCCGGATGACCGAAACTAGAATTTCGCCTCTTCCTCTGGGGATGTAATTCCTTCGGGCCCCCACCGTGGATCGTGAAGATTTGGCCGTACACGTCCACCGCTCCTATCTCCTTAGCAGGCAGGTACCGCTGAAGCTTGCCCCTCTGGATAAGGGACTCGATAGTATTTTTTAAAGCAACACAGAGATTGGTATTGTGTCCAGCATCCTCGTGATAAGTGCAAAACTTTCCGGTATCTTGCTGGGTAAGTTTACTCTTCGGGAACTTCCTTGGGGGTGGGCCTGGTATCTCATCCTTACTTTCGTTCCAAATAGTCTCGTATGAAGCGTTAAGGATTGTGAACACCTCATACCGGGGGGGTGGTGGTGTTCGCGGGGCCTGCTGTACCCCTGGCTCCCGCTGATGGTGAGTGGTCCCATAACTGTTAGTCCTGGACGAGGACTCTTTGCTTCTTTTGCCCGAGGTATGGGGTGACCTGTCATGACTATGGGCCCACTCCCTCTTTCGTGGCTCATCCCTGACAGTTGAAGCCGGGGCTGGCACCCTTAGCTCTGGTCTGGGGGTATCTCCGTAGGTTTCGAATTCGGCCTGGGCGTGTCTGATGGCAGTGGCCATCAGCTCGTCGTAGTTGGCTGGAGGATTATGGTTAATCCCATAGAGAAATTCTCCGCGCCTTAAGCCTCTCCTGAAAGCCAGCTCGGCCAGTTCCTTATTAAGGTCCCGGCACTTGGCGGTAGCCGCCTGCCACCGGTTTACAAAAGACTTCAAAGTCTCATTCTCTCCCTGCTGGACCTTTAACAGGCCCTTTGGTGTGTGTATCCCATCGGTGCGTAAGATGAATCGAGCCACAAACTTGTCAGCTAACTCCTTGAAGTTCCCTACAGAACCGACCGGCAGTTCGTAGAACCAACTCAAAGCTTCCCCTGACAAAGTTTCTTGGAACATATTACAACACACCTCATCCGTATATCCCTTGGCGCTTGTTTGCGAACGGAAGGCCTGTAGATGCTGATAGGGATCTCCAACCCCCGTGTAGTCAATCTTCAGTGGCTTCGACATATCCGCTCGAATGGCTCCTCTGACTTGTTGGGTGAAAGGATCCGGGCGGTCCTCGTAGGTGGCCAGGGCCCTCCATGTGTCCCTGTTTTCTGTGGCCTGCACCCTTGCCTGCAGAGCATGCAAAGAGTTGCTCATTTGCACAAGTAATGCCGTGTTTGCGTCGGTTACCGGGGGAATGTTCGGTACTGGCTGTGGCAACGGTGGTGGTGGTAGATGCCTCAAGCTTTCCGGGAATAACTCTACCGGTACCTGGATTACCCGCTGGGCAGCGTTCACGCCCGTTGCTGGTTGGGATGCCCTAGCCAGAGCCTGGGTGAGCGCCTCGTTGTGCTGATGCCTACGGTCCAGTGCTCGGGCCAGCGCTGTGTTTTCATCTTCCAGCTCCTGGATTTTCTGTTGCGTAAGGCGGTTTGTTTCCCTATCGGTACTCTGTTGTTCCCGATCGATCCTGGATTGTTCCCTGAAGGCTGCTATCTCCGCCCGCATGGACTCCAATTCCGATACCGGAGACACTTGGTCCGGGACATGCGGGTCCGAGGATCCGAGACCATGAATTTCTTCAACACCTGGTGCTTCTGCTGATGAAGTACCCGGAGAGAATATCAGTGCCCGGGCGACACTTCTATCCCCTCCTGCCGTTCCTTCCGGCTCAGTCATGATTAGACCCCTATCTGGCGCGCCAATGTTTCTAGTGGCTTTCTCCGGGTACCTCACACAGAATGCTATACCGTCTGGGGTACCGATGCACCTCCTAAATCCTGTACCAAGAACACACGCTTAGAGGGGTAAACCGTACCGGACGGTTTACACCTCTCCGATGCCTGAGTGAGAAGCTAATATAGGTGTACAGTAAGTAAATAGTAGACAAAGGAGTTATTACCCGTAAAAGGTGGTTGTGCTAATGCCTTTATACTCGAGCATGTGAAGGAAGTCTCCCCCATCTTCGATGTGGGACACTAGTTGTTCTTCTGATGCCATATCAGTCCTGTGTGTAAATAATTGGGCTGTGCTGGCCTTGCCCAGGGTCCTGGGTACCCGGGGTGGCATCCCCAATGAGCCCCGCCATGGTGGGTCGTGAACCCGGCCCATGGCATAGTACATGGGAGTACCGATGGGCCCAGCAGATAGTGCCAAACTTAGTTGAGACTTCCCTAGTATGTACATGTTTAATACTGTATCAACGTGTTTTTGAATTATTGTTTATGGAATAAATGGCTGTCTGTGCTGCTGGTTAATGTTTCCTTAAGGATGCTAACTGTTGGTTATGTTTGTCATGCAGTAAATTGTGATTTATTCACAGTCAAAATGTACCATGGTGGAATCACATAAGGGAGAACAAATATGTAGGGGGAAAAATCAGCTACTATGACAATGTGGACAAGGACAAGATGTCCCTAATTGAGGTGGATTCTATGGTGAGAGGGATAGACCCTGCATATGTTGGAAGGAGGATGGACTACTGGTATTCAATTGGGAGTGAAGATGATGCTCTGACCAAGCTTTCCACAGACTTTGATGCCATACAAATGTGTTGTTGTGTACCTCACATCAGGTTGGTAATCATCTACTTAGATCATTTAGATCTGCATGACGACTACCAATCTGATGGGGATGATGTCGAGATGTTTGATGATGAACCAACTGCATAGGGGTATAGTCAAGCTGGTTCATCAGGGGTGGTGATTGAAGAACTTCCTGATTCACCAAAGAGGAAGTGCTGTGTAAAGATCGAAGAGTTGCCAGATTTACCTAAAAAGAAGCCTGACGTTGTGAAAGGAGATCCAAAGTTAGGACGTCAGGTTAAAGTATGTGCAAACAAAAAAAAGGCTGTGGGAATTGTGATTAGAGAGGTCGAAGAAGAGGTTCCAACTCAAGCAAGCAAGGCTGCAGTATGTGACAGCAAAGACAAAGGGAAACAAAAAGTTGTAGAACAGCAAGAAAGAGAAGATTATGAAGCTGAGATGTTTGAGGACTTGGTAGACATAGATGTCAGTGATGCAAGGTGTTACATATATGGACCCTATGAGCAGTGAAGATGCTAGTGAGGATGCAGACTATGATCCATGTAGGGATGATGAAGACTATGCTAATTATGGTGTTGATGATGACTGGTTAGATTATGTGGAATGTGAAGAAAGTGTGGACAAGCATGAGCAAGCTACTGAGGATGTAGGAACAAGTGCTGGAGATAAGGAAATAGCGAGATGGCTTCAGATCATTGATGAGAAACGGCTACCAATTAAGAAGAGTTTGCAGATTACAAAGTGTGCCAAATCATTTTGGCTCTATCTTCTGTTCCTCCTACTAGTGAAACGAAAGATTAGACTATTAGAGCATTACCCGAGAGGAAGGGTATAAGTTTTATCCCAAACAAAAAGTAAACGTTTAGCTGCCCACTTTCTTCACTGATTTGGTAGTTGGGGAAGGTTACACAAAATCTTTGGTATACACAATAACGATGATTTCTTCTTTTCTTTTTGAAACCTCCTGTATTCCTTTTTTGGAAATTCAGTTACCAAAAGCATTTCCAGTAGAGATTTCAGATGGATTCCGTCAGATAAATATTTGAAGGCTAATTATATTACTATTTTACATTTGGCTATAGTTTGCTCCTGTTAATGCTCAAAGTCTGGCGGTAGCCAAACCTCCGTTTAACGCGGGTCCGGCGGGCGGACCGCTACTCTGTATACTTGGGTAATTCCTGCTAGCTGCCAAGTGAAAGACAGGGCGTCAGAGGGAGACCGCCTTGGGCGGTCTTCACTTCTCCGATGCCTAAGTCAGTTGATATATAGGCAGCATAGTAATAAATGAGAGTTAATGCGTAATTTAATGAAGGGAGAAGAGAGGACCTTTTATAGGTGAGGAGAGGTCTGATCTTCTCCTTGTTTTCGATGTGGGACTGAAGTGCTTCAGTTCCCAGTTTCAGTAGCTTCTGATGCCGTCTTGGCGGAGTGCGTGGCGGCGCGTCAGCGGTGATCCTGGGGAACGATTGTGCTCAGGCCGTGGCCCGCCTGGCTGCCTATCTGTGGGTTACTCTTTTGACGATAGTTGGTACCTCTGGCGGTACGATGAGTGTGTCTGATTATAGCTAATTATGCTTTGCAACGTACATGTAGGTACAAGTCCCCCAAGTCCCCAGTCAAGGAGGGCAATCTTGGTTGGGGAGTTGATCGGCGGTGTGAAGCGTTTTCTTCCGCTAGACTTTTGCAGAAGCATAATTAGCGTCAGTGCGTTGTCAACCATGGATATTTACTGAGCAAACGCTTTATACCCTTTCGGGTGGGCCCCTGCTAGGCCCCCCAGGGAGTCCCCCACTCCCCGGCTAAGATGGACCTCCGGATGGTCGCAAAATTTGTTTGGTGAGGGGGAGCTGCACGGAGCAGAGGGTGTTGGGTAGCGAACCCAATCTTTAGGACCCGAGTGACGGGGGTCAACGTACCTGATCAGGGTCGTCGTAGACTGTTGACTAGTCCCCGTGTCCCGTAGGGACAATCTGACTGTAATGTCGCGTGGCGGTCATTTGTCAGAATGAGGCGTGGCCTCGGGATCCGCCGCTGGCGTGAGTCCCCCCGCTGGTTCACAGCAGTAAACAGCGTCCAGTGGACGTGCTTGGCGTGAATTTATTGAGCGGTACCGCGCTGAATAAAGTACGCGGCTTGCCAGATACAAGAGGTTTCCGCTAGAGGTGCGTAGCGGAAGGTGCCCCGTTTGTATGATGACAAGGGAGAAGTGCCGTGTTTAGGAGACTTCGTGAAAAACAGCTAGTGAAAAGTTCTGCTGGCGGGGTTCCGTCCAGCGGAGAACGTCACTAGGAGCGGACAAGTGAGAAGTTTCGCTGGCGGGGCTTCGCTCAGCGGAGACCGTCACTTGGAGAAGGACAAGTGAGAAGTTCCGCTGGCGGAGTTTCGCTCAGCGGAGACTGTCACTTGGAGAAGGGCAAGTGAGAAGTTCCGCTGGCGGAGTTTCGCACAGCGGAGACTGTCACTTGGAGAAGGACAAGTGAGAAGTTCCGCTGGCGGAGTTTCGCTCAGCGGAGACTGTCAATTGGAGAAGGGCAAGTGAGAAGTTCCGCTGGCGGAGTTTCGCTCAGCGGAGACTGTCACTTGGAGAAGGACAAGTGAGAAGTTCCGCTGGCGGAGTTTCGCTCAGCGGAGACTGTCACTTGGAGAAGGGCAAGTGAGAAGTTCCGCTGGCGGAGTTTCGCTCAGCGGAGACTGTCACTTGGAGAAGGGCGTACCAGGGATTGCTTCCGTGATACGCCCTGACACGTGGCAAACAACTAGAGGGTTAGCGTGTGGAGACGCGTCGCCTCAGTCCGGCCGTCTTCTCGTCATTAATGCGAGTAATGATGGATTTCGTAACCGAGGCGACGCCTCGGTTAACCCGGAGGGTTAGTGCGGACAGGGGACACGTGTACGGCTAGGGTGTGATGTCGTTTTCTAGCGGACGGCCCAAAAGCCTCTGACGTTGACATAAAAGGGGGGGAACGTATTGAGAAAGGAGATCAGAAAATCCATTCGAACTGTTTGTCGTCTTCAAGCTCTGCCCAGCCGAGATTTGCAGAGAGTGTCGTGCGGTGGTGGAGTTGTCGTGGTCGGAGAGACGAAAAAAGTTCCGTCGTCGGAGCACAGCGAGTAACAGCACGCCAGAGAGTTCACGACTGAGGTGAGTGTTCTGGTTATCCTTCTCTTCGGTTTCGCGTTTTTTGGTCGATTTATGGGTTTGGTGTTTGTCTGGGATTGGTGTTTGAACCGGGTTTCCTGATGTCCGTCGAGGGTGTAAGATGAAATTTGGGGGTAGGTGACGGTGTTTAACCGAGAGTTGTCAGTTAGGGTTTTGCTAGATGGTTGAATCTGGGTTGAGGGAGGATTGTTCATGTTTTGGTAATTTCTGGGTAGTTGTTCGTGGTGTTTCTGTGCTATACCTGATATAGGGGTAGGTTAGATCCTTCTGTGGGCTAACTGATTTGGGTTTTAGGGTTTGGGATGGCCAACGTCGTAGAGATCTCGAGCAGTGAGGACTCCGGGTCTGACGTGTCAATCAGTGCGGCGGATAGGGTTTTTATTGACTCGTTGCGTCCGTCTGCCCGTGCAGGAACCTCACTGCCAGAGCCGTTAGACATCGAGCCGCTGCAAACCATACCCTGGGAAGTTGTCATGGGCCGTACGTCGCGACCGGAGAGTTCTAGGGCGGGTGAGGAAGCTGCTGCGCAGGAGAGGAGTGAGGAGCGGCTAGCAAGTAATAGTGCCGCCAGTGGCTCCGCTGGCGGGGGAAACGTGACGGGGGAGGAAACAGAGTCAGCGTGGGTTCTCCACGATGGGACCCCCATCGACGAGGCGGGAGGGCGGATGACTGCCGCCGCGGTCAACCGGCTGAAGCGGACATACCGGTTGCCGGGAGTGGTGAAACTTCGTCAACCGACGGCGGAAGAGAAGGCCTCAATCCTTCCAGCGGGGTTCGCCGCCGTTCACGAGGCAATATTCCGCCAGGGGGTGACGTTGCCGCTAGTGCCCAACCTTCAGATCCTGGTGTGTGAGTTCGGCATCGCGTTTGGGCAGATCTGTCCCAACATGTGGCGGTTGATGCTGGCGATGAACTCCTTGTGGCGGCTATCCGGGTGCGAGGGGCCGACTGTGGCGGAGGTCTTGCATTTCTACGAACTGGTGTACGTTAAGCGCCAAGATTGTAGGGGGCAAGTAAATTTGAGCCGCCGGCAGGGAGCGCCCAAGCTGATAGAAAATTTGAGGGACTCGATGTCCTACTGGCGGGGGACGTTTTGCGTGGCGGCGACGGGGTGGGAGTACCAAGCGGAGTCCAACCAGGGGGAGCCGACGTTTAGGATTAAGTCGGAGTTTCAGCCAATCCGAGGTTGTCCGTCGATCTCCGCTGAACATAGTTGGCGGTTTAATGTAGATATGTTGCAATCGTTTGACTGATACCTTCTGTTGTTTTACAGCGGGACTGCGCTACAATCTGACACGAGAGGAAGAGTGCCGGGTTGCGCGCATCAAAGGTTGTTGGAAGAACCGCAATTTGTTGGACTTCCGTCTCCTCACCGGTTGGGAGCTGTTGGTCGATCAGCAGCTGACGCGCTATTGGTAAGAGATGTCCGCCACCTTGTATCTTTTGATAACTTGGTTAAAGCTAACGGTTGTTTGCATGTTCTCAGAGACTCCGCCAGGCAACAAAGCGAGCCGTGACGCCTTTGACAAAGCCATGGACCGTGCGGAGATAGAAAACTTCCTGGAGACAATGTATGCTTCAGGCGAGGCGGCCCAGATGACAGTGGTGAACCCCGAGACGCTGGAGGTGAGCGCATCCGAGGTTCCGGTGACGCTGCCCATGCCGCACCACTCGCACCTAGGGGCCGACGGTCTGCCCAGCGTGCAGGTGGATGGACAAGCGGGCGGGGGGAAAAAGGGATCCTCTGCCAGGCCGCAGAAGGAAAGAGTGGTTGCCACTCGACGCGGGCCACAGAAAGAAAAGGTCGTGGCTCCAGTGGGGGCTGCCGCCGCTGCGGTGGGGAGACAACCGCCGAAGGGGACCAGGGCTGCGCCTACTGGAGATACCCGGTCGATCCTGCGGAGGCGGCGCCAGTGTGATTCAGACGGGGAGGAGGATGAGGACGAGACCCTCGACTTCCACAGGCAGAAGAGGAGCCGACAAGACCCGTCGAAGGCTCCTGTGACGGCCGAGAGAGAGAGACCCGTGAGCGATCTGGACTCGTTCGCTGCCTTCACCGAGTTCATGACCGACAGCGAGCGGGAGTTTCTCTACCACTTGTGCGAGCGGTTGTCGTTCGGCGGTCTGGCAGGGATGACGCGGCCAACGGCGATCGAGCAGTCGCCCTTCAGCTCAGCCTTCGGGCATCTGGCGGTTGGGCTGAACGAAATGTTCCTGGCGGCCTCCAAGCAACCTCGAATTGAGGGACAGCTCCGGGAGGAGGTGAAGAGGCTGGAGAGGGAGCTGGCGGAGGCCAAGGACAGGCTAGTGGATGTGGAGCGACGCCTGATGAAGGCAGACTGTGACGCGGCGGACGCTCGAGGCAAGCTAGACGTCGCCATCCAGCGGGACATAGAACGGAATGATCAAGTCTCCCAGCTGGAGCAAGACAAGGCCTTGCTGCAAGAGCGTGTGACCGCCAAGGAGAAGAAAATTGACATCCTGCAGCGGGAGTCTGCCGCCAGGCAAGGGGAAGTGAAGAGATTGGAGGGAGAGTTGACCCGGCTGAGGGATGACGGAAGCCGAGCCGCCACCGCCGCTGTGGAGAATTTCAAGCAGTCGGCGGAATATAAAAACGCGCTGAATGAAGCGGCGAAGGCCGGCGCCCTGGCGAATGTCGAGCTGTTGCGAGCGAAGGGTGCAATTGATTGGGCCAAGGCGTCCCTGCCCAAGGCGCCGCAAGCTAAAAATGCAGCGCCGTCGAAGAAACCCCCGCCAGTGCCCAGTCCCCCAGCAGGTGGCGGAAGCTCAGGCAGCGGGTACCAGACTCCGGCGGATGGGACCATTGAGACGCCAAGTCCCACCGCTCGAGGGACCGACCAGGCAAGCCGTGAACAGCCGTCGCAGGCCGAAGTAGGCGACGCCGAGGCCAACCCCTGACATGCCGGACGTGCCCCGTTTTGACTGTGGAGCCGCTGAGGCTGAAAATATATGTACTTGTGTTTTTTTTTGAATGTAATGAACAATTTTTGGGTGGGGAGTCCCAGCCCTGAATATATGAAATATGGAATTTTTGACGTTGTGTGATGACATGTCTATACCGCTAGAGTTTTGACTTAGGATGTTCTTTTGTAATCAATGAAAAATTAAAGGAATTAAGATTGGTCCAAGTGCACAACGTAGCGGACGAGGTCCGCTGACGATTGCTGGCGTTGCCAGCTGCCCTGAGTGCTAGACTTGGTAACAATGGTTTGAATAATTCCTCGTTTCATTGATAACTGACTGGTCAGTGTTAACAAAAGTGGGGATGTACCCGTTCGGTAGCTTCCCTTAGCTAAATATTGAACAAAAATTTAGCTAAGTCAAGATGCTCCTGGGTAGCGACATGACTATTTGTAGTAATACCGAAGGTGTTCGGTATTCCAAGGGTGGGTCGTAGTGACGCCATCCTTGTCCATTAAGTAGAAGGTGCCTGGGCTAACGACTTCTACTATTTTATACGGACCTTCCCAAGTTGGGCGGAGTTTTGTTGGTGCTGGAATGACTTCCTTCATTACCCAGTCCCCCAGTTGGAGGTTCCGGGCCTTGACTCTGGCGTTGTAGAAACGCGAAACTCGTTGTTTGTTTTGCAGGTTTTGCAAATGGGCCCGGTGTCGTTTTTCCTCTAGGAGGTCCAAGTCCAGGTTGATGCCATCGCCGTTGGTCTCTGGGTGGTAGCACTCGACCCGAGCGGTGGGTTGAGCTACCTCGACAGGCAGAACGGCCTCAGTTCCGAACGTCATACAAAAGGGGGTTTCACCAGTGGCGGAGGATGGAGTCGTCCTGATGGCCCAGAGTACTTCTGGAAGCTTTTCCGCCCACAAGCCCTTGGCAGTGTCGAGTTTCTTTTTTAGCAGCTTCTTGATGATCTTGTTTGCCGCCTCGACCTGGCCGTTAGTTTGTGGGTGGGCGACAGAGGCAAAGCTCATCCTGGTGCCCAGATTGGCGGTGAATGAAATGAGCTCCTCATTGTTGAACTGTGTGCCGTTGTCTGTAATGATTGTGTGTGGGACACCATAGCGGCAGTAAATGTTTTTCCAGAGGAAGTGAGTGACTTTGGCGGTAGTGATGGCCGTCAGTGGCTCGGCCTCTATCCACTTGCTGTTGTAGTCGATAGCGACAATGATGTACTTGAACTGTCCCTTGGCGGTTGGGAATTTTCCCATCAAGTCGAGTCCCCATGTAGAGTGGACCCATGGACCGATGATGACTGAAAGTGGTTCAGCCGGCGCATGTGGGAGATCGGCGAACTGCTGGCATTTGTGGCAAGATCTTGACACTTGCCGGGTGTCCTCACCAAGCGTAGGCCAAAAGTAGCCCTGTCGCATTGTACGATTGGCCAGGGATCTGGCGCCCGAGTGGTTTCCGCACTCCCCGCCGTGAATTCCTGCCAGCACGAGCTTTCCTTCCTCCGGGGTCAAACAGCGGAGGTTGGGGTGAGTGAACCCTTGGCGGTAAAGCTTGCCATTCTGGATATTGTAGTGGGTTGCTCTCCGCTGAATTTGGCGTGCCTTGACTTTATCCTCTGGTAGTGTGCCGTTGCGCTTGTATGCAGTGATTTCGTCCATCCAGCTGGGGTTGATTTCAATGTTGAAGATCTCCGCTAGGGTTTTCGTGATGCTTGGCTTGTCCAGGCATTCCACCCTTGTGTCCGCTGGACTTTGATGTGGTTGGGTGGTTGCCAGTCTTGCCAGGGAATCAGCCTTGGCGTTCTTTTCCCTGGGGATTTGTGTGATGGTGTGAAAGTTGAACTTTTTTAGCAACGTTTTGACATATCCCAAGTATGCCGCCAGCTGCTGGTCCTTTGCCTGGAAGCTGTCGTTGACCTGGTTAACGACTAATTGAGAGTCGCTGAATATGTTGACGCTGTCAGCCCCCGAGTCAATGGCGAGAAGTAGACCGGCGATCAGTGCCTCGTACTCCGCCACATTGTTTGAAGCTTTGAAGTTGAATTTCAACGCGTACTCCGCGTTCAGTCCCCCGGGTCCTGTTAGGATGACTCCGGCGCCGCTGGCCTTGGTGCTGGCGGATCCGTCCACATGTAGGCTCCAATCTGACTGGAGGGGACTCGCCTCCCCGACGGTTACCACTTCCGCTCCAGGTACCATCTCTACACCGGGTTCAGGCTGACGATCGGTGAGTTCAGCGATGAAGTCCACCACTGCCTGGCCCTTTATGGCGGTTCTTGGTTTGTATTCTATGTCGAACTCGCTGAGCTCGATGGCCCACTTGCTGAGGCGCCCCGAGTGTTCAGGGTTCTGCATTACTTGTCTCAGCGGTTGATTTGTTAACACATGGATTGTGTGGGCCTGGAAGTACTGGCGGAGGCGCCTGGCGGCAACGATAAGTGCAAGGGCCAGTTGCTCCAAGGGGGGATACCTTGTTTCTGCTCCGTTCATGCCTCTGCCGGCGTAGAACACCGGGAGCTCATCCTGGCCTTCCCTTCTAACAATTGCGCAACTTACCGCTGATGCAGATACCGCTAGATATATGAATAGGGTTTCTCCTTGGACAGGGACGGAGAGGAGAGGGACTGCCGCCAGATATTCCTTCAGGCCCTGGAACGCCGCCTGACATTCCGGATTCCAGTCGATGACCTTCTTGTGCGTTGTTTTGAGGAGTTTGAAGAATGGGGCACACTTGTCAGTGAGTCGAGAGATGAATCGAGAAAGGGCGGTTAACTTGCCCTGGAGGCACTGGACGTGCTTCTTGTACTCTGGGTCCGCCAGGTCAAGGATGGCCTGGACCTTGTCTGGGTTAGCCTCGATGCCCCGCTCGCTGACAATGTATCCCAGGAATTTGCTAGCGGTGACTGCAAAGAAACATTTTTCCGGGTTGAGGCGCATGCCGTAGTCTAGGAGAATGGTTACTATGATCCTGAGGTTTGCCACATGTCCGCCGGCCTTTATGCTCTTAACTAGCATGTCGTCCACGTAGACCTCGATGATTTTTCCCAGATGCTCCGCGAACATGGCGTTCATCAACCGCTGGTAGGTGGCACCGGCGTTCTTCAGACCGAAAGGCATGACATTGTAGCAGTAGAGTCCTTTGTCGGTCGTGAAGGTTGTGCATTCCTGGTCGCTGGGGTGTATTTTGATCTGATTGTATCCGGAGAAAGCGTCCATCATGCTGAGGAGCTCATGTCCGGCGGTGGAATCGACCAGCTGATCGATACGGGGTAGCGGGAAACTATCCTTTGGGCACGCCTTGTTGAGGTTTTTGAAGTCAACACACATCCGCCACTTGCCGCTGGGCTTTTTGACCATTACCAAATTTGAGATCCACTGGGGATAGACGACTTGGCGGATGAATCCAATGTCCTGGAGCTTGGCGACCTCTTCTCCGATTGCCCGGTATTTTTCCTCATCGAAGGCCCTCCGCTTCTGCTTGATGGGATAAAAAGAGGGTTTGATGGTCAGTTTATGAGTGATAATCTCAGGGGAGATACCTGGCATGTCTGCGTAGGACCATGCAAAGACGGAGGCGTTATGACGTAGGAATTGAATGAGCTCTGCCTCTACTTCTGGATCTAGTTGGGCGCCTATACGGACCGTCCGCTCAGGGTGCTCGTCCGAGATGCAGACAACCTTCAAGGATGTGTCCGGGTTGACCGGCTCCTTCCTTACATACTTCTTCTCCTCATCCCTAGGGTCCTCGAAGATATTTGGTGGCGGTGCCTGGTTTCCTACCGTTAGGACATCATGGCGGCGTGTTGACCGTGCCATAGTCGTTGAATAACACTCGCGTGCCAACTGCTGGCTTCCCCTCACACTGCCTGTGCCGTTAGGTGTGGGGAACTTCAGGAGAAGCATGTACCCGGCGATAATGCACTTAAGCTTGTTGAGCGCCGGTCGTCCGAGGATGGCATTATATGAGCTGAGACAATCAACGATTATAAATTCTGTATGTACCTCCGCCATACACGGACTAGTGCCAATAGTCAACTGCATGTAGTCAGAACCGAGCGGCTGTGTGACGTCACCAGAGAAGCTGAGCAGCGGCTCATGATCCTGGAGCAACTTGTTATTCCGCTTGAGATGGCTGTAGCAGCCGCTGAAGATGACGTTGACAGCGGACCCGCTATCTACTAATATTCTCCCTACTGAGAACCTACCAAGAATGGCGTCGACCAAGAAGGGGTCATCATGGGGTAGGTGCACCCCGCGCTCCTCCTCCTCAGAGAATGTGATAGGTTCCCAACCAACCTTTGGGACTTTGGCGGATCTCTCGTAACGGATATTGCAGACTTCCTTTGGGTGATTAACGCGTGCGTAACGCTTCCTGGCCCTGTGAGACCAGCCCGTGATTGGAGCACCGCCATCGATTGTGTTAATGCGGCCTAACGTCTCTACGTTGGCGATCACTGGTGGCGGTTGGCGTACCTTGAACTGTTCCATCTTGCCTTCACGGTACAAGGTCTCGATTGCCGTCTTGAGTGCGTTGCAGCTGTTGGTATTGTGGCCGCTGTCCTCATGGTATTTGCACCATCTGCCGGTGTTTTTGGGTTTGCCCGTCCTTGGGTATTTTGCTGGAGGAGGTGGCGGGATTTGATCCTTGCACTGATTGTATATTTCCTCGTACGAGGTTGTGAGGACCGTGAACACTGCATACCGCTGAGAAGACTCCGTTTGCTTGGTGCGGTTATCTTCTTGGGTTGGGCGGTTGCCCTTGTGGTATTGATCCT
Organism: Rosa rugosa; assembly: GCF_958449725.1. Classification (NCBI taxonomy): domain Eukaryota; kingdom Viridiplantae; phylum Streptophyta; class Magnoliopsida; order Rosales; family Rosaceae; genus Rosa; species Rosa rugosa. The sequence continues at coordinate 47,824,300 of NC_084820.1, read as the reverse complement.
TCTGCCGCTTGTTCTGGTAGTGGCCCTGTGGCCATTCCCTCTTCTTGTCAGTTGGTGATGCGGCGGGTGCTTTGTTAACGGTTTCATGCTGACTGGAGGTGGGCTGTGTTGCCTTTGCTGGCGTTGCCGGTGGCGGTGGGACTTCTCCATATGTAATGAATTCCGCCTGGGCGTGAATGACCGCCTCACTCATGATATGGTCATATGCCGCATTTGGGTGATTGTAGTTGAGGTGATAGAGGAATGGTCCCTTGAGGAGTCCTTGCTTGAAGGCCGCCGATGCCATCGATTTGTCCAGATCGCGGCACTGAGATGCCGCCGCTCTCCACCTTGTGACGAATGCCTTGAGTGACTCATTCTCTCCCTGTTTGACACTGAACAGCTGACTCGTGTTATGATGTCCGGCGGACAGTAAGATGAACCGGGAGACGAAGGTATGTGACAGTGCGTTGAATGAGTCGATGGATCCTGGCGGACATTCGAAGAACCAATTCATTGCCTCTCCGTCCAATGTTTCGCTGAACAAGTGGCACAGAGTGGGGTCGTCAAATCCCTTATTGTTGGTGACCTTCTTGAAGGTGTCCATGTGGACGAAGGGGTCGGTTGCACCGCTGTAGTGTGACATCTTTGGAGTTTTTGCGTACGCAGGCCTGATAGCTTGTAGGATTTCAGCGGTGAAGGGTCCCGGTCTGGACGTGAAAAGTGGACTTTGAGTTGACGGCGCGGCGCCCGACTCCGCCCGGACCAGCCTTTGTTCCAACTGCTGCATCCTCTCCAGAATTTGGGCTGTTGCGTCGCCAGCGGGTCCGGCATATGTACTCCGCTGTGTCTGCCTATGCCTTGGCGCAGGCGGACCACCCTCAGTTCTTGCCCTAATTTCCGAGCGGTTGGTGCGTGGTACCGACTCTGCTTCCTGCTCCAACATGAGTTGGGGAATGGGCGGTGGTCCCATCCCTAGTAGTTCAGGGGGGTCCAGCGGGACCTGCATCTGTACAACCGGTTCCGGTCCCAATGTACCAGCGTTGGGATGACTACGCCTTGTACTATGCGAATGCTCGCTCTGTACCGGGTTGGCGGTTCTTTCTAACGTCCTTTTCAGGTCATCAAAACGTGACATCAGCGCAGCCACCTGCTTTTGGGCCTCGGTCTTCTCTCTGCGCTCCTCTTCACGTTCTTTGTTTGCCTTGTGAAGGTCTGCCAGTGCCAACTCGTACATGGCGGCGAGGTCCTGACCTGGTGGGCGGCTGCTGCCTGGATCCGTCTCACCGCCGGGGTTGGTTGGGGTGTTGAATAGTGCGCGGTTAACACCTACCGCTGGATTGGATGGTTGGGGGATGGCGGACTGGTCTGCCTGCTCATCAGCGTTTCCCCCGCTACCGCTAGTCATGGTAGTTGTGATGGGATGACCTCTTGTTCAAGGGTTCCCACAGACGGTGCCAATGTTAATGCTCAAAGTCTGGCGGTAGACAAACCTCCGTTTAACGCGGGTCCGGCGGGCGGACCGCTACTCTGTATACTTGGGTAATTCCTGCTAGCTGCCAAGTGAAAGACAGGGCGTCAGAGGGAGACCGCGTTGGGTGGTCTTCACTTCTCCGATGCCTAAGTCAGTTGATATATAGGCAGCATAGTAATAAATGAGAGTTAATGCGTAATTTAATGAAGGGAGAAGAGAGGACCTTTTATAGGTGAGGAGAGGTCTGATCTTCTCCTTGTTTTCGATGTGGGACTGAAGTGCTTCAGTTCCCAGTTTCAGTAGCTTCTGATGCCGTCTTGGCGGAGTGCGTGGCGGCGCGTCAGCGGTGATCCTGGGGAACGATTGTGCTCAGGCCGTGGCCCGCCTGGCTGCCTATCTGTGGGTTACTCTTTTGACGATAGTTGGTACCTCTGGCGGTACGATGAGTGTGTCTGATTATAGCTAATTATGCTTTGCAACGTACATGTAGGTACAGCTCCATTCAATTTGCTATATACAAGTTTTCTTTTATAATGTTTATTATTGTACTGTAAAAGCTGCAAAGATGAGAAAATCATGAAAAGTTGATAAAAATTTGAATTACAATTGGTCTCACCATTTTGTCAAATTTGACAGATGATTTGTATATGCCAAAGACGCATCGACTTTGGCTATACTGTTGAAAGGGAATCAGCTGCCAAATATCACTATTTTGTTGTCCCCCTCTCATTTGACAAAATAACTGGTGTTGCTTTTGTGCATTGAGACAGAATTTTTATGATAATATAAGTTGTTTAGTATATGTTGAGATACTAATTTAGTATATATTTTTTCCGATGAAATGTGAACAATTGGAAATATATTGCATCATTGGACATTATAGATTGAATGGTTGTTTTTGTTCATAGCATAACTTCATGCTAACACAATAATGCGCTAAAACACTGTTAACGTTAGTGACCGAGGGGTCTCTAGTTAGCTTTAGAGAGAGAGAGAGAGAGAGAGTGACACGAGATGTGTAGTGGTTCATCTCCCGCCTTAGCGGGAGACTACGTCCACTTGAATGTTTAACTATGTGTGTTTGGGCCTTGCGGCCCAAGTGGATTACAAAGCATGTAATGGGATATGGAGTAAGTGGGAATGAGTCTCATTTTATAGGAGAAGGAGGCTCCCTCATTTACATTTTCTTAGATGTGGGACTCAAAGTTACTATTCTAGTCTAGAAAAGCATATTGTGGAGGCAACTTGGCAAGGCCGGAAAGGTGGCTTCCCGGCGACGGATTTGCGACTTCCGGATACCGTAGCGTAGCTTGAACATAGGGCTACAAGATGCAAGTAGCGGTTGGGCCTCACCATGGCTTGTGGGTGTCCCAAAGAGGGTGTTAATTATGCTTGGTGAGATAGCAAACTAGCCTTGCTAGTAGAGGTATCTACAAGTCCCCGAAGTCCCCAAGTCAGAGGAGCTTCTTGGTTGGGGAGTTATACACATGATGTCACCAAGCATAAGTAACCGGGCGGTACGGAGCCCCTACAAGTCCCCGAACTCCGTAAGCAAGAAGGGACTCGTTAACCTGCACAACAAAGACAAAAAATAGGCATATGTAGAATGCTTGTTGCATTGGGCAACAAATGTGAGTTGCATTGATATGCGTTGACATATACGAATGTATGAGGTGCGTGATACATGATCGTGTGAGCATATGGATTGCATATGATAAATGTGTTACGCACGCAAGGAGACGAACGAGGTCGAGTTTGACGGGGTTACGCTCGTGAGATGTAAGTTGTATGAGTGCCGCGAAGGTATACATTTGTAACTCATGAACGATGACCGCGCGTACGGTTTGTATCTGTTTGGTTTTCGGTCGTATTAATGGAACGCGAAAAGAATTTGATTTGTCGCGGTCGGTAAACGACAAATGGTAGAAAAATTCAATGTTCCATTAACGTGTGGTGTGTCGAGTAGACATGAGCGTAAAGCTCGAGGATTGCCGGGAAGGCATGAGCGGGAAACTCGGGGTTGCCGGGAAGGCATGAGCGGGAAGCTCAAGGGTTGCTGGGGAGGCATGAGCGGAAGCTCGTGGGTTGCCGGGAAGGCAGGAGCGGAAGCTCGTGGGTTGCCGGGAAGGCAGGAGCGGAAGCTCGTGGGTTGCCGGGAAGGCAGGAGCGGAAGCTCGTGGGTTGCCGGGAAGGCAGGAGCGGAAGCTCGTGGGTTGCCGGGGAGGCATGAGCGGAGGCTCAAGGGTTGCCGGGGAGGCATGAGCGGGAAGCTCGTGGGTGCCGGGAAGGCATGAGCGGAAGCTCAGGGTACCGGGAAGGCATGAGCGGGAAGCTCGTGAGCGGAAGCTCAAGGGTTACCGGGAAGATCGTGAGCAGAAGCTCGGGGTGCCGGGAAGGCATGAGCAGAAACTCGGGGTGCCGGGAAGGCATGAGCGGAAGCTCGGGGTGCCGAGAAGGCATGAGCGGAAGCTCGGGGTGCCGGGAAGGCATGAGCGGGAAGCTCAAGGGTTGCCGGGAAGGCATGAGCGGAAGCTCGTGGTGCCGGGAAGGCATGAGCGGAAGCTCAAGGGTGCCGCGAAGGCATGAGCGGTAAGCTCGTGGTGCCGGGAATGCGTGAGCGGTGAGCTCGTGAGCGGAAGCTCAAGGGTTGCCGGGAAGGCATGAGCAGAAGCTCGGGGTGCCGGGAAGGCATGAGCGGAAACTCGGGGTGCCGGGAAGGCGTGAGCGGTGAGCTCGTGAGCGGAAGCTCAAGGGTGCCGCGAAGGCATGAGCGGGAAGCTCGTGAGCGGAAGCTCAAGGGTTGCCGGGAAGGCATGAGCGGATGCTCGGGGTGCCGCGAAGGCATGAGCGGTAAGCTCGTGGTGCCGGGAAGGCATGAGCGGAAGCTCAAGGGTGCCGCGAAGGCATGAGCGGTAAGCTCGTGAGCGGAAGCTCGTGGTGCCGGGAAGGCGTGAGCGGTGAGCTCGTGAGCGGAAGCTCAAGGGTGCCGCGAAGGCATGAGCAGTAAGCTCGTGAACGGAAGCTCGTGGTGCCGGGAAGGCATGAGCAGAAGCTCAACGGTGCCGCGAAGGCATGAGCGGTAAGCTCGTGGTGCCGGGAAGGCGTGAGCGGTGAGCTCGTGAGCGGAAGCTCAAGGGTACTGCGAAGGCATGAGCGGTAAGCTCGTGAGCGGAAGCTCGAGGGTGCAGCGAAGGCGTGAGCGAAAGCTTGGCGGTGCCGGGAATGCACGAGGGCGAAAGTCAGCTGTACCGCTGAGGCACGAGGGCGAAAAGTTCGGCGGTGCCGCTGAGGCACGAGCGCGAAAGCTCGGTGGTGCGAAAGCTCGGCGGTTGCCGCTGAGGCGAGAGCGTGAAAGCTCGGCGGTGCCGCTGAGGCACAAGAGCGAAAGCTCGGCGGTTGCCGCTGAGGCGAGAACGTGAAAGCTCGGCGGTGCCGCTAAGGCACGAGCGCGAAAAGCTCGGCGGTTGCCGCTGAGGCGAAAGCGTAAAAGCTCGGCGGTGCCTAAGGCACGAGCACGAAAAGCTCGGCGGTGCCGCTGAGGTACGAGCGCGAAAAGCTCGGCGGTGCCGCTGAGGCATTAACGGGTAGCTCGAGGTGATGCCCTGAGGCATGAGCGTGACTGTTGCTAATTATGCTGGGCTGTATGTACAAGTCCCCGAAGTCCCCAGTTAAGGAGGGTGTTCTTGCGGGTTGATACCAAAGTGTAGCTTTGTGCCGTATATCAAGCATAATTAGTGCGAGTGCGTCGTCCATCTAGAATTGGTTGGAGCGAACGCTTTTGCCCTTTCGGGTGGGCCCCTGCTAGGCCCGCCAGGGAGTCCCCCACTCCCCAGCCACGACGGACCTCCGGATGGTCGGTAAATTGTTTGTTGAGGGGGAGCTGCACGGAGCAGAGGGTGTTGGGTAGCGAGCCCAATCTTTGGTACCCAAGAGTCGGGGTTAACTGCTGGATCAATGGCTGCCGTAGGCTGTGTTAACTAGTCCCTTTACTATTTCTCGGAGGAGAAACTTGACTGCAATGACGCGTAGCGGTCATTGTCATTATGAGGCGTTGCCTTACCGCTTGGCGGTTGGTCTATGAAAAATGATAAACACATAGAGCAAGTAATAATATTTTGTTTAAGTGTCGCATGTTTATTTAATTGAGTTGCAATTAAAATAGAAGCATGGCATATGTGTATAGCATGTACTTGTAATGTGGATGCTAATATAATTTTTGCACTTTTGTAGATATGCTTTAAGGATCATTGAGATCGGTATGTGAAGCATGGCATATCTAGCATGTGAGGTCTAGAAAGTGTTGCCAAATCTACGAAATGTTGTTGGCATGCTCAAAAGTTTATGAAAGTATGTATAGTCATGGCAAAGGCTCTAATTGCAAGAGCGTAAGAGATAAGACATAATTACTTATCTTATGCCGATTTGGAGGCTAGCGGAGTTGGCCGAGCGTGACGGTTCATTGCTTGGGGCGGATAAAGTACTCTGATAATGTCCGTTAAGTCGTAGTTGCGGTTGAATGCTCCATAGAAATAGTTGAATTTCCTTGAAACAAAATAAATGATTAATATGTGGATTTGTAAAATCGACACCAATAATTTGCATGTGTGTTTTGCATATGTACTTTGATAAGATTTGAAGCAAAGCGTATAAACAAAGTAGTGTGCCGCTAATATGAATTTCAATTTGGCAAAGTAATAAGCGCCGGAGCCCTTATAGTCATATTGATGCCAAATATAAACAATGAACCACAATGAAGACATTGGGTTTGGACCAAAAGTCGTTGCTATTGTTGATGTGCAATTATAATGTTGAGTAGATTAAGGGTGAGCATGGTATACGTGCATGGTAGTTCATACAATTAACCCCCACGGTTAATTCATATGTGGGCATGTTCTGCTAACCAATTTGGATCGCAAGTATATATGTATATAGCCATATGTATGCATAGCTCATACTATCACTTGCAATTATGGTGCTATACAAGACAAGCACAGTCATGAGACTTGGACTAGTCACGTGCAATTATGACACTAGTTTGTCAAGGGGAAGCATATATGAAGGAATATGCACATGCACCACAAAGCAGCCCATAATTAAATTAATGTCCAGTGGTCGTAGTGTACTAAACATATATGTGTGAGCTGTCAGCTGTGTATGTAGCCATGTATGCCACGGTGAGCTGCACACATGCAAGTGCTTTGAGTTACATGTTAAAGTAGCATACGTGAACTGTGAAGCATGCATACGTGCACACATGCATATGTTCTGTTTAAATTGTAAGAGCTGCAGTTTCATATCAGTAGGGTGAGAGAAACTTAGCTCTCTGCATGGAGGGTGTGCCGCTAGAACTGGAAACACCGCTGCAGATTTCCAGTTGGGAGTTTGTCCTCTAGATGCCCAGGCGAACTGCATGGGTTTATTGAAGCTCTGCTACGACGTGAAGTCCTTCACTGCAGATTGGGGCTCCGCTGCGAAGTGAAGTCCTCTACTGCAGTTTTAAGTTCGGCGGAGGATCTTGGCGGAGTACAGGGCGTCCAGAGTACACCGTGCTTCGGTTTTGCACGCTGGCGGTGAGGAGCCCTAGCGGAGGTGGGAGCTAGCCATGCAGAGTTGTAACTGGAGGAATGAAGTTCTGCCATGCTTAGCGGAGCGGAGGTGAGGGAAGCTGCAGCAGTGGGCGGAGGCTGCAGTCGGCGGAACCTGCAGTCGGCGGAGGCTGCAGTGGGCGGAGAGCGCAGCAGTGAGCTTGCGGAGTCATGCAGGAAGAGCTCGACGGAGGCTGCCAGCGAGCTATGCTGCGAGGAGTGCAGCGGAGCGGAGCCTTCTAGCGGAGATGGCTAGTGGAGCTGCAGTTGCGGTTTGGCGGAGCGGAGGAGCAATCCGGCGGAGCTGCAGAAGGGTGCCCAGCGGTGCTGCGAAAGTCTGGCGGAGCGGAGGCGCTGATGGAGTCCGGCGGAAATGCAAAACGGAGCGGTTGGGGGCTCGGGCGGTGCAGCACTGGGCGGAGGGATGTGCAGCGGAGCGGAGGATTAGGTGCTCGGCGGTGACCTGGAGCTCGGCGGAGGAAGAGTTCGGCGGTGCCGCTGACTAAGTTCGGCGGAGCGGAGCCTGATGGAGACCACGAGTTCGGTCGAAGGTGGACGGAGCTGCAGTTGGTAGGAACTGGCGGGAAATTTGAAAATTGGAGGGGTGCCCAGAGAAGTTTTCTGGGTGTCCATAGAATTTTTGCCTCCCAATTTTATTTTTTTTTTTAAGGTTCAGCGTTGACTAACCTTGGTCATCGTCGACCAGACGTTGACCGGACCCTGATGGGCGTTGACCGACCCCGTCGGGCGTTGATCGAGCATTGACCGGCCCCAATTTGATGTTGAATGAGCGTTGACTCAACACTTTCGGGTCAAAGTTCGTGGTAGGTGACGAAGCCTTTGTGTTGGCTTCCCACAGACAGCGCCAATGTTAACGTTAGTGACCGAGGGGTCTCTAGTTAGCTTTAGAGAGAGAGAGAGAGAGAGTGACACGAGATGTATAGTGGTTCATCTCCCGCCTTAGCGGGAGACTACATCCACTTAAATGTTTAACTATGTGTGTTTGGGCCTTGCGCTTGCGGCCCAAGTGGATTACAAAGCATGTAATGGGATGTGGAGTAAGCGGGAAGGAGTCTCCTTTTATATGAGAAGGAGTCTCCCTCATTTACATTTTCTTAGATGTGGGACTCAAAGTTACTATTCTAGTCTAGAAAAGCATATTGTGGAGGCAACTTGGCAAGGCCGGAAAGGTGGCTTCCCGGCAACGGATTTGCGACTTCCGGATACCGTAGCGTAACTTGAACATAGGGCTACAATATGCAAGTAGCGGTTGGGCCTCACCATGGCTTGTGAGTGTCCCAAAGAGGGTGTTAGTTATGCTTGGTGAGATAGCAAACTAACCTTGCTAGTAGAGGTATCTACAAACACATTCAAGAGCGCAACCATTTAAAAGCCGGAAGGGGTTATTGCCCTCTCCGAGATTTAGAACAGTCCTTCCCAATTAACATAAACTGCACAAAAGAAATGTACCTTGAACCCTTCATCTCTCTGCTCACATAAAGAAAGGTCGATTAATCAACAAAAAATTAAGACAAGTATGTACAACAAAAGGAAAACTAGCACGAATGATAGAAGTCAAAGCTAATTTTTTTCTTGCCTCTTTCTCATAATGGTATAATATTACAAGCGGAACATTTCTAGGTTATAGAAATTTGGTCCCCCCTAAGCTCAATATAATATCCTAATAATACTTTGAACTCAAATTTCATGATAAAATATACCCGTCCGCCAACAAAAGTAGCGTTTCGCAGGCTGCTTTGAGCCCCCCAAAAGTAATACCAGACAATGATGGAAAGTGGGCGACCTGATCTGACCCAACCCAGGCTATATCTATAATCAAATGGTTTTGATTGATTATGGATTTAGTTGATATTCGTGATCCAACATTTTTCAAGACGATGTTGCAGCCAACGTTTTCTTGCTCAAATAAAGCCTACATGTTGTGGAGGAAAAGGAAAGTATTACTTTTTTTTTTTGGTCTGAAAGAAAAGGAAAGTATTACGTTACCAAGGTTCATCATAAACAATACATAGAAACTGTTAAGAAAGTGCCATATCAACATCTGAAGTTGGAATCAGTGAAGCGGATTGATGGGATTTATGGCACATCTGGTGAAAAATTGAGTCGGATGGTCGTGTTTTCCAGCTGAACTTAGAAATTAAACCGCACGAGTTAGGCCTTGATGATGGACTCCCTTGATGGAAAAGCAAGCATCGTTTCCTTAGTGGAAACATTTGCAGGTTGGTACTTGGTGTTCTTTTTCCTTAAATAGGATCGGATGATGCATGGGGAGCTTTCAAAAGGGGATTTTTTTTTTCAACCAAATTAGAAATGATTCTATTTGCGATTTTAGTGTTTTCAATACAGGTTGAAATGATTATGATATATAAGAATTAAATTATTAAAAGATTTTCCACTTGTCCTAATTGGGTTTTTTTTTTTTTTGTGTGCAGGAAGAGGATTAAGTGACTAACTCATCGTCCTCTCCTGAAATATTATTGATAGATAAAGAAGAATACATACAGTGAATTCAATCAAAGCCGTGCCCGAAACAAAACTCAAACAAGCAGAATCTAGAAAGTACCAAACCAGTCCTACACACAGAACAGTAGAATACAACCAATACATGAAAAACCATATGTAAAACAAAACTGAACCCGTACAACCAAGATGACTGTTGGCTAATTGGCTAATTGACTGTTCCGATTATTGAACTGTAACTTCTGTACATGTAGGAAGTAGCAGTTCAGCATTGGAAGAGAGTTGGGCTCTTAGCTAGTCGTTTTTCTTCAACACCAAAGATGGACAAAGGGGTCTTGTGTGTGTGCTCCGTAAGATGCAAACTGATGTGGATAGCTATCCTAGCCTTCTTGGTAAACTATCATGGAATAAATCATTATCACACTTTTATTTGGCTCTATATGTGTGTGTGTTACCTTTTGATATATAACATAGGGAGAATATCACAAATGGTCACTCAATATTTACATATTCGACACTTTAGTCACTCACCTTTTAAATATATCACTTTGGTCACTCAACTTTAACTTTGTTATTCACTTTAGTCACTTCTTTAATTTTTTTTCATTAAAAAAAATTATTTGCCACAATATTAATTATATTAATGTTGCTAACAACAATAAGTTAAGTCAACTTATATGTTATAAGGAGAATTCTACAAATGGTCACTCAACTATGACTCATTCGACACTTTGGTCACTCAAGTTTCAAATATATCACTTTGGTCACACAACTATTACACTATCAATCACTTTAGTCACCCAATTGGCATTTTATCTCACTTTGATCACTTCTCCCAATCATTCTAATACATATTTCTCAATTTTTCATAATTGGTTGGACGAAAATATCATTAATATTGTGGAAAATAATTTTTTTTTAATGAAATAGATACATGGTGTTATGCATTATCAGATAATGGCGTGTTCCGGGATTGGGCGTCGGAGTGTTTTTCTGTTTTGCAGGTCCCTTCTCCCATAATTGATTCCAAGATGGATGCGTCTAGGGCTTCTCGAAGATTGGAGGAGGGAGATTTTTGTTGGGTAATCTTCTTCCCGAATTTTTGTACACCAACAGTTGACACCGTCTGTGGGAATTGAACAAAAAGCCGTGAGATAGATCAAGAAGCCCCATAGACGCAACCATTAAAACTAGAGCAGAAGTGAATGGGGGCAGGAGCAAATTCTTCGTGAACGATAAGAAAATTTTTGTTCTTTATATTGCGTTGAATTTTTCATTTGTAATTTGGTGCATGAGATGTAATGCTACTGTTCCTATTTGTGGATTAATTAATTCCATATTCTAGTATCTCACATACAGAAGAGGAGAAGAGAAGCCGCAAGTAAAACGACGACCTCCTAGTCCCATAGCTAGGGCACAATGCGAGCAAGCCGTTACTGCCAGTCATGGATCGAACAATGAGAACATGAAACCTACCAGACCAACTGTGGCTGAACAAATCGGTATGCCCTAAAATAAACAATTCGCTGTGGAGTGTGGACCTGTGGTGAGCAGTGAGCTAGCGAACAACGGAAAGCCTGAAGAATTCCAAAAACATCGAACCCAGAACATACCGAGCAGGAAGGACAATTCTGAGCTATTCGCCGCTGAGAGCGAAGCCATTGGTACTCAAGGATAAGAATATAGTTCTCTTTCTCGTCTATATTTTGTGATTGATTACATTCATCTTACTTAGATTTATGAATTTAACATGACCATACGCTTTGATATTAACTAATGAAGCCAATAACTTTCAGTTTCAATCCTGACAAAGGGCCAGAGGATGCAACTGGTTTGTCTATCGGACTATGACTTTCAGAGACTTCTACATATGCTAACTCTATTGCAGTGAGTGATGCCGGTGAGAAGAATACTTGTGTGTAGGGATGGCAATGGGGATTACAATACCATCTACATCGTAGAAGTCGTTCTCTATCTACATCCCCGCCACACAATTCCTGTTATAATATATTGGTGGGTTTTGTTTTCATCAACAGTTTGGAGGGTTGGTTGCTTAGAGAGTGGTGGTCTTGGGAGAGTTTTGGAGTCGACGTCTATTCTTCCCTTGTGCCATTGAGTTTAAGATTTTCTATGGTTAGATGTAGCTTTGGCTGCTGGGTTGGATATCTACCTTTTGGTTGCAGAATTCTCTACGCGTGCAAAACATCGTGGGGTTTTGTTATTGATCGATGATCATGGAGGCTGTGATTTTCACTAGACGTCCTACGATATATGGGCTCAATACAAGTCCTATTAGGGCTGGCCTGGAGAACCGTCAAACCGAAGGAACCGCACCGAAAAACCCGGTTCGGTTCGGTTTTGCGGCATATGTATTTACAGTTTTTACGGTTCGGTCCCAGATGAAGTATGTTCGGTTCGGTTCCGGTTCTTGTTTTTAAAACTCCCTTGGAACCGAAATACAGATGTCAGTGTATAAGTGGATATTAGGGCCGAGCTTATTTCTGTAAAATAGACCCCTTCCCATGTGATCAGACGCCAAATCCCATAAGAATAACTCCTATTCATTCGATCAAAACCCTAAAAACATTGCGTTAGTCTCTTCTCCAGTTCTCTCTAACGCAGAAACGCTCACTCTCTGCGCCTCCATTCTCCAACCCCAATTCTTATGATTAAAACCCAGACGAGCAAGACGATCGCCCTCAAAGTTTGGAACCCAGAAACATCGCATCCTTCGATTTGTGTTGGGTTGTTAGCCAAGTACTAGTGCAACAACTACTAGTAAGACTAGAAGCAAAGCAAGGATTCTTAGTGGGAAGAGGGCTGTTATGCAAGAAGACTGGAATAGGCAGCTTGAACAGAATAACGATGTTGTGGTGGGACATGAAGTTGATAGATATTTGCTGCACCCTATAGAAAAACCTGCTGAAAATGATGATTGGAAGATTTTGGATTGGTGGAAGCTGAATGGAGGTAAATATCCCAACTTGCAATCATTGGCTAGGGATATATTAGCCATACAAGTGTCTACAGTTGCGAGTGAGTCAAGTTTCAGCACTGGGAGAAGGGTAATAGATCCATACAGAAGCTCTTTAAACCCAAAAACAGTTGAAAAATTGATATGTCTACAAAATTGGTTGAAGTCTGATGCTATTATGGGGTTGGAGTACATTCCAACTATGGAGGAAATGGAGTCATACGAACAGATTGAAGCTGGTATGTATTTTTGATGTTTTTAGTTTACTGTTTTTGAATCTGGTACAACAACTTTGGGCAATTTATATGAGATTGACTGTTTTGAGTTTTGACATCGTGCAGGCCATGAAAAAGAGGATAGAGAGAAAGCTGAGAAGGCCAAGAACGCTATTGCTGCTGCATCTGCATCTGCCCCAAGTGGCAAAACAACCAAGAGTTCTGAGGCTTCGGCTTCTGCCCCTACAACCAAGAAGAAAAGGCATAAAAAATTATGCAATTCATCAACAATCAAGGATGCATAAAGGTCTGAACATTTTTGCTTCATTTGAAGTTCAAATTTTTTTAAAAAAAATTATCCTAATATCATTGATTTCAGATTTGTTATTTTGTATGCAGATTTGGTATTGAATCTATTGATGGAAGGCTGGAAGCCTTGTTGCATTGATGAAGAGGAACTGAGGAAGCCATGCTGGAAATGTTTGATTGTTTGCAGTAATGCACTTTGATGAAATATTGATCATTCATGAACTTTTTCAATTTTAGTTGGTTTGTTTCAGTTTGTTTCAATTTTAGTTGGTTTGTTTCAGTTTGTTTCAATTTTAGTTGGTTTGTTTCATTTTAGTTGGTTTGTTTCAGTATTTTAGTTTGCTGCAAATTGATGCAGTTTCAATATTTTGTGTGTTTGATGGTTTAATGCTTTCATCAGTTTCATGCTTTGAGAGTTTGGGAGTTTGCTAAAAATTTCTAATTTGTTATGTTGATGTTGATTGTTGAGTTTTATAAGTGAATGGTATTTGCAATATTGAATCATTTGAATGTATGTATGGAAATCAGGAAAACTGGAAGCTGCAGACTAGAAAAGGCTGAAAAACAGTTTTTCTGTATGGAAAAACCGAGGAACCGTTAGTGGAACCGAACTGAACTTGGAACCGAAAACCGAAAAACCTTCACAGGACCCGAACTGATCTTGGAACCGAAAAACCGAGAAACCGACCCGAATATGGTCGGTTCGGTTCTATATCGGTTCTTGATACAAAAAACAGCATACCCGAACCGATTATGTCTTCTCGGTTCCGGTTCCGGTTTCTGGACTTGAAAGTGTAGAACCGACTCAGGCCAGCCCTAAGTCCTATAGCTATATGATCGATCAAGGCATCAAGCTGAGACCAATTAGCACATGCAACACGTTGTGTCTTTGTGAGTTCATCTCCGAAATCCTTGTGAACAGAGTAAGACCCCTAATGTCAAAGAGTGTCGCCCATATTAGGGTGCAAGTTGGATCTGCCATTATAGCTTCGAAAATTGACTTGGCTAAAATTTATAAGTAACTTCTATAATAATTGATCAAGAACGTCTTATAATTATAATTTAGTACTTTTCTAAAAAATTATTTAGTGAAATGAGTAATTAATTTTCTACTCTGAGTACAGATAGATAACGATTTATTTTATTTCCCTCTAATGTACTAATCCAATACTTTTAACCTTGATCTGTCATTATCATAAACTTGGCAAAAAGGACATATAAGACCCCTCATTTTTTATTTTATTTTTTACAATAGAACCATTACATCAAGAAAAAGAAGAAACAGAAACAGAGAAAAGAACAAAGTAGAAAGACAAAAACTTAAAAGACCCCGCTCTTTGATCTACCAAAGGACAGACATGTACAACAAAATGTGTAATTCATCTGCAAGCTGATGGGCCAATACCAATTATATTCATGTAATGTCCAACCAATGGACCATCTTCATACTCAAGTCAGAACTTCTACTGCAAGTCAAATATCTTCCATATATATTCTTCCCAAAAACAAAAACAACTGATGTGATCCATAGCTATGGACACTCTGCGAGTTGTAGGGCATTGTCTCATATCTTTGCGTTTTTGTAGAGCTCAATACCTATTATTTGATTAAGGACTCACAATCATCAAGTTATTTCGACTCTATTTATTATTTTCTCAATTGCAGTACATAAGTGCTAATAGTCATTTGCAATGGTCTTTTTGTCAACGACGCCGCTTACAAGTATTAACGACTAAAATTTTACAGATCCACACAGACAGAATTATACGTCCACTACTGATTTCTAATAAAACTTGGACGACTGCTGAGAAAAATTAGCTAAGATTGTGCTTCAAAGTTCAAACTTCATGAGCATGATATTTTGCTGAGCTAATCGAATACTTTATTTTGGAACTTGGAAGTGTATGTTAACCTCATCTCTGCAACGTTTAGAATCAACATCGAAATTCGGAACTGATATTGAGCATCTACAATAAGCATCCAGTAAATTAAGTCTCCTGGAAGAACAAATCTCTATGATTAGATTCGGGTGTTTTGGTGTCATATATGAACTAAATGTGCCGGAGACAAGTTAAAATCACGTGTCCCTCTATCTGGGGATATTGATGATATGAACTGTCAAACGCAAAGGAAACATATATATGCTTGAAGAGGTCAATTGTTCCAAGATCACAAATAATCAAAATATCACAAAATTATAAGGAAAACTTTTGTGATTGAAGATTTAACATTTAACTAAAAATTATTAATATTTATTGGGCTTTAGGCAGGGCCTATTAGGCCGGGCTGTGCAGGCTAGAATAGGCACTATTCAGGTCGGGTTTGGGCTTTGAAACTCCACTCTAGTCCTGACTAATGATTTAGTCAAATCCTGAAAATGACTCGAGGCTTACACTTTAATGAGGCAATTGTGAAAACACCTCGAGGCTTACGCCTTAATAAACCTATCTCGAAAACGCCTCGGATTACACCTCAACGTTTTAAAATATTGGTTTAAACTACCCCTCGATCATTCGAGGCATGTGTTGAGAGTATATATGCTAATTTCGATCATGTCTGCTTAGAATCTAAGCCTTAGATGACTAATGTTCCCAAATCTCCTACAAACAATTAAGTAGATCTGATAAATAAAGTCTTTATGTTTTGCATTCTCAAATACCGAACTGTAAAGCAATGAAATATGATAGCAAGATAAGCATGTGCCAAAATGTCTCTGTCTTGGTCATTATTGATTAAATATGTTTGTATATCTTATTATAATAAAACCCTAAACGGTCGGACAGTGCCTTTTCTACTACTTCTATTGTTGAAGTCTTTGTCATCGATCTCTTTCGTTAACTATACTAATCGCAACAGATCACACTTAAAGATGTGCAATCACATGTATTCATATACCAAAAGATTTTTAGGCTTTCTTTGATTGATTATTTTTCTCGGACATGAACCAACACACCATTCCATAATGAGATTAAAACCGAAACTATCAATCATTCTTGTTTCACAATCTTTCAAATTAAGGATATATGAGATACATACTGCTTGGAATAAATTTTCTAATGATTGTATAATGTTAGGAACTTTTAGGGTAATAAGTAACATCTAATAATATATAGAGCTGCTACTAATCAATATAGCACTAAATAAGTTTACTGTTTACGTATCTACTCTTTCTAGGGGGAATCATTGATATCCCAAGGTCTTCTAAAACTTATTGTTAGCTACGAATTTTAAGGTAGAATCTATAAGTTGCGTATATAACTATATATACATACACACAAATATATATATATATATACAGATCATATCCAGAGCGGAGCTCCGCTTTGAAATTAACATGTGAAGTTCGAGTTTTGGGTCACTTTTCAGTCGCACATCCACATCTCGACCGTTCAGTTTTTAGATACTAGTGTATAGACCATCTCTGCAAATTTTCAACCAAATTGATGATCGTTAAGGTATCTAACTCGCTTAAACCAATGGACGGACTGAATCTGTCAACCTGAACCGTACTAGCTTTAAGGGAGTTATCAATGCCTTAACGATCATCATTTTGGCTGAAAATTTGCAGAGATGATCTATACAATAGTACCTAAAAACTGAACGGTCGAGATGTGGATGTGCGACCGAAAAGTGACCCAAAACTCGAACTTCACACCGTTAATTTCAAAGCGGAGCTCCGCTCTGGATAGGATCTGTATATATATATATATATATATATATAACCCTTCTAGTGAGGGGATCCTTTTTTTTTTTGCTATTTTTGCTATTATCAGGGATCACTCATTAGAACTACTTTTTTTGTCCATTGATTTAATCTAGTTCTGTACTTTAACGATCGTCAATTTAACGATCATCAATTTGGTTGAAAATTTGCAGAAATGATATATATATTAGAATATAAAAACTGAACGGTCGAGATACAGAAATACAATATAAAAATGGGTCCCACAAATGATCCCTTAAAATGGCCAAAAAAAAAAGGGAATCCCTTAGTGGAAGGATATATATATATATATATATATATATATATATATATATATATATATATATATATATATATATATATATATATATATACAGGCCTTCTCTGTTAAGGATATCCTTAACTCAGCTTACGGTACGGATTTTCATATTTTGATTACTTTTCGATCACATATTCATATATTAACCATTCAGTTTTTAGGTATATATGAGTGGATCACTTCTGTAAATTTTCAACCAAATTGATGATCGTTAAAAAGGCATCCAAAACTGTAATTTACACGAACAGTTATATATATATAGAGGCCGGTTCTTAAGCGGACGTTCGCACTTCGTTAAAGTGCGGACGGCGACGCAGCAGCGGCGTTCCAGGCGGCGATGGCTGCTCGGGGCTTGGCGGACGGAGGCCGGAGGCATCCCAGACGGTTCTGGGCAACGATCGAGGTCGGAGGAGGTCGAGGTTGCAGGTTCTGGGCAGCGACTCAACCTGCAACTGCAACTTTCTGGGCAGAGCTGCAACCTCGTCACCGGCGACTCCACCCGACTGCAGACCGGTCCGTCCTACCCCTGGCCTCCGTCCAGCAAGCGGTGTCGCGCCGTCAAAGCTTGATCGAGGCTGCTGCGTCGACGTTCGCACTTTAGCAACAGTGCGGACGTCCTCTTTGGAACCGCTCCGTATATATATATATAGGATTTTTCTCAGGTGTGGACGTATTTCGGTACGGATTTCCTATTTTCGACCACTTTCCTGCCACATTTTTACATCTTAACCGTTCAATTTTTAGGTCCTAATATATAGATCACCTCTACAAAATTTCCGCCAATTTGGTGATCGTTAAGGCATCCAAAACTACAATTTACACGAAAGGACTGAATCTGTCGAACCGGAACCGTTCGTATTTATAATGGTAAATTGCAGTTTTGGATGCCTTAACGATCACCAAATTGGCTGAAATTTTGCAGAGGTGATCTATACATTAGGACCTAAAAACTGAACGGTTAAGATGTGAAAATGTGATCGAAAAGTGGGGGAAAACTGGAAATCCGTACCGTCCGCACCGTAGCCGAACTGTATATATATATATATATATATATATATATATATATATATATATAGGAGAGAGGTTCTGAAGAGGACGTCTGCAACCCAGAAAAAGTGCGGACGTCCGGGATTTCTCCGCGATCAAGCTCCGATGGCGGAGCGCCTCTTACCGGACGGAGGCCAACGGCATCCCAGACCAGTTTGCAGTGAAGACGAAGGCCAAAGAGATCGAGGTCGGAGGTCTGGGCAGCGTGGTCGACTGCAAAGTGGTAGTCCGATCAAGGTCGACTGGAAAGTGGTAGCCGGCGAGTCCACCCGACTGCAAACTGGTCCGAGATGTCCAGAGGGTTCGTCAGGCAACCGCAGCGCAGCCATCGCCGCCTGAAGAGGGACGTCCGCACTTTTTCTGGGTTGCGGACGTCCTCTTCAGAACCGGCCTAATATATATAGCCCTTCTTGGTTAAGGACATCTTTATCTAAGCTTAGGTACGGATTTCCATATTTTTGGCCACTTTTCGATCACAACTTAACCGTTCAGTTTTTAGGTCCTAATGTATAGATCATCTCTGAAAAAATTCAGCCAAATTGATGATCGTTAAGGCATTCAAAACTGCAAATTACAACAATGTACACGAACGATTCCTGTTCGACATATTCGGTTTCGTTCGTGTAAATTGCAGTTTTGGATACCTTAACGATCATCAATTTGGCTGAAATTTTGCAGAGATGATCTATACATTAGGACATAAAAACTGAACGGTTACGATGTGAATATATGATCGAAAACTGGCCAAAAACTGGAAATTCGTTCCATAAGCTTAGGTAAGGATATCCTTACCTGAGAAATTTTGTGTGTGTGTGTGTGTGTGTGTGTGTGTATAACGAGATAGAGAGAGAGAGGGAACAATTTTTTCACTAATTGATGTTACTAAAGATTCTTGATTTATTAGGAGATATATATTGTTGTCTGCAGTTTGCAGGAATATCGATGATTTAAGTGCTAAACTTGACTCAATAAATACAGAATTATAGACTAGCTAGTTAGAACATTCATGCATGTTAATGATGTAGGTAGATGTTAGGATGTTCTCCCCCTAGCCTCGAATTGAAAGATATTGAGATTATATGTCCACAATTTAAAGAATCAAAAGTTTCTTTCTTCTTTCATTTGAAATTTACACTTGAAGAAAGTGTGGAATAGTTTTAGTATAATTGGACAAGGTAAACTGGTAAAGACTGGTAAGATGAGTCAATCTTACCCTAGTAATCAATTTTTTTTCAGTAAAAACCATGATGCAAATATTTTGTATTACAACGTAAACAAGACTTCCATGTACCATTTGTTAATGGTGGAAAATGAATGAACCCAATCATATGTCCAAAATTTAACTCATACTATTTCTAATGACAAATACTGATGATGTGTATATTTATGCAGCAAGTAGCTAGTAGCTAGTACATCCTTTTCATCGATCAGTCCCCTTGTCTGGCCTATATTGAATGAGCCATCAACATGGCAAGTGGACTTGTGTCACCTGTACATTTCAATAAATAGTTATCTATCGATCATGCATAAAAAGAACTGTTATGCATTATCAATCTAATTACTTCAAATTAAGGTTTAGTCTATCCAAAATGGATAGAACATCGTGTCATCGTCACCTGAACTTATGAAGTCCAGTCGTCATCACGCATGTATAGTCTGCAGATGTATTTGTCGAGCTAGACAAGCTCTTTTGAGCCAAGCTTAAGCTAGGTTTACAAACTTATTCGTAGAGAAGCTAGCTCCAGTATCCTCATGCATAATATCTTCGAAACTCAATTGATCTCAAACGAAAGGGACAGTATGTTGGAGGTAAAGCAGCCAAACCAATTGGTCGTGTTTAGGGTTATAAGGGGAACTTTATCATCTACTTCTTAAAGGAATATCATAAAAAATTAATCATTTCATACAAAAATTTGTGTGGCAATTAGACCACCTAACTAACAGATCATGACTTATCAGCACTATTGTAATCTTTTACAAGAATGAATTTACAAATCTTGAAGTATAAAAGAAGTGTGGACATTATTATCATTATTTTTTGGAAAAAAACTCATAAACAGTATCTGAACTGTGGCCCATTGATAACTTTCAAACCTCAAGTTTCAGAAATGCCAAATTGTTACCTGAAGTTTTTATCCTGACCCAACATATATACATAGAATCACTGACTACATTAGGGATGGCAATGGGGCGGGTTGGGGATGGGGCTCACAATACCATCCCCAGGGTCATTCTCTACCCTCATCCCCGCCCCAATCTCCAATAAAAATATATTGGGGATTCCCTAACCTCATCCCCACTGGGGACTAAGCCTCCAAACCCGCCCCAAATCCCCAATAGAATTTAATAAATAAAATAATTTTTTCTCATATTGTTTTTTTTTAAATCAAAATCTACAACAAATAAATTTAAAACATGATTAAATTCATAAATCATAATTCAGTGAGTGCAAAAGTCAAAACACAATTAAAGTAAAAGTGTAGTCATTAAAGTAAAGTAGTAAATATATATATTTGAGATTTTTGTAATATAAAAAATACATTAAAATATATATAAGTTAAATATATGTATATATTATTGGGGCGGGTTTGGGGATGGGGATCACAATACCATCCCCGCCCTATCCCCAATCTTAGATAGCGGGGATTGGGGATCCACATCCTCATTCCCCATTTGTCCCCGAATTCACCCCCCATTAGGGGCGGGTATCCAATGGAGCTCCGCCCCGCTGAGGATTTTTGTCATCCCTAGACTACATTAACCCCGTTAACTTTTGAAGAGTAGAGTCGTCATTTCCCTACCTGTCTTCAACTCTATCATTTTCCCCCAATTTTCAGACTCTCTCTGCATGGAATTTGGGAGTAGAAGGGAATATTTGGCCCAATAATAACTTTCAAACTTTACGTTTCATAAATATCAAATTGGTACCTGAAGTTTCTATCTTAACCCAACATATATACCTAGAATCACTGACGACGTCAACCCCGTTAACTTTTGAATGATAGAGTCGTCATTTCCCTACCTGTCTTCAACCCTATCCTTTTTTCCCAATTTTCATACTCTCTCTACAGGGAATTTGGGAGTAGAAGGGAATTTGCAGTTGAAGACCTCAATTGACAGCTAGCTCAGTTTTCTGGTACTGATTAATCTCTTAGTGTTAATTTTTGGGATTGTGATCTCAATTTGGTGGTCATGGCGGTGGAGCTGTACACGTTGAAGGCTTTAATTAATTACGGGGAGGGTTTTCATATCGATGGGGGAGACGCCAGTGCAAACCAAAGGATTGAGCAGCCAAGATTTCAATGACAAGAAGATCCCACATTGTCAGAGTTGCAGCTGAAGAACTAACGTACTTTCAATCCCACATTGAAACCCATCTGTAGAAAATTGAAACCGTAATCAGAAAAGAGTTGAAACAATGAGCGAATTGGGCATGAGCGAATTGGGCTTAATGCTTGTTGAATCCTTAAGAATAACAAGCTTAATTAAAGATCATTACTTTGCTAAATGGCTAGAGACAATTACAATTACTGGTACTAAGAACAATATGTAGTAGAACAAATTAAGGTTGAAACATGTTTGGGATTGGTAAAATGGATTGTTTTGGATTGGGAGTAGATGATGATGAAACGAAAGTTATAGGATAAGAAAATAGAAGAAATGAAAATATGAAATACAGAAAAAGTAGACAAGAGAGATGGAGGAGTGGAATTAAGAATTTGTGTTAAATTGCAAGAAAGATGGTACTGTCAGTTTTCTAAAACCGGCCGGTCCGTACTCACTCATCAAATCTCACCAATATAGTCTCTCCCCTATTTGCCAACTCGACATGGCAAGCTTGGAACTAGAGGAGGATTTGCTGGTTGCAATTCGACTCTTCCTCGGTTTTTGTCTGTAGGATTTTCTTGGTGGCTCATGAGGCAAATTGGTGACTTTGGGGTTTATAAGGGTGTTGCAGAGTGAACTGTTCTCACCTGTGGAGTTACTCAGCTTTCTTGTGTAGTACGACTTTTTTGATTAATGAGCAATGGTGGTGATGAGTCTTCCAATTGGGCTTTGCTGGGCTTGTTGGTTTTGCTGAGGAAGAAAATGTGTGTGGTGGTGATGGTAATTGTTGGTTTTTCTTCTTGGATGAGAATTGCTTCTCTGGTTCTTTTTGGGTTTGCTCATGTATTTGAGCTTGTAAAACAAAGCATTGGGTATCTTCTCTAAAGTTCTCTCCTATCTCTCTGCAATACTTTTTGGGTATCGTATCAGATAATCTAAATTTATACTTTCCCATCACCAACCCACAAACCCTCATACCCTTCTACTCCCAAATTCCTTGCAGAGAGAGTCTGAAAATTGGGAAAAAGGGATAGGGTTAAAGACAGGTAGGGAAAGAATGACTCTACCTTTCAAAAGTTAACAGGGTTAACGTCCTCAATGATTCTAGGTATATATGTTGGGTCACGATAAAAACTTCAGGTATCAATTTAATATTTCTAAAACTTGAGTTATTAGTATGCCAAACTTCAGACACTGTTTGCGATTTTTTTTTCCTTTTTTTTTCCTTTTTTTGGGTGGTTGGTTTCCAATAGGGGATTTGAAATGGGGTTTGTTTTGTTTTGTCTAAATCCATTTTTAATTCAAAGTTCCTTAGCTTAGTTTTGGCTCCCTAGGTTTATTACTTAGGTTTTCATCCTTTTTATTCTAATGTGGTTTAATTTTGTGTACCATTTCAATTTGTGTGATGTTATTTAATTTTTCTCAAGCATATTGATTGCTGATTATCATTATGGATGAATTTTGAAACAAGACATAATTTTTTTTTTTTAAGTTAAAATAGATTTCAATTGAACGTAGGCCAGAATGGCGCATACAACCATCCTAAATATGGGAAACTTTGGTGCCATTCACTTATACATCAAAGCTCACTTATTCAAGAGCCTAACATGCTACATAAATTAACTCAACAAAGATAACTCAATTGTGGTACTCCAAGAGCTTCATTAACTAGGTGTATAATTAATCTCATAGCATGTAGGCAAGACACAATCAAAAAATTAATCGATAAGTTTCTTCTTTTCCTTGCTAGGGCAAGGAGTCTTGTGAAGGAATGGATGGATTTCAAAACTTTTTAATTAGTGCGGAATAAGTTTAACAATTAAACTACTAACTAAACATAAAATCTATTCCTTTAACCCATGATCTTGGCTTATTGTGATATGTATATAAACATAGCATGCATAGTAAGGACGAACAAAGAGGGAGTTTATGTTCTACTCACCCTTGGAGCGTGATTTTAATCTGATCCAAGTGAACCACCAAAGTTCCTCTCCTTGATCTCTCCTTGTATGTGTTTCCTCCACCTTGAAGCACCTTGAATTAAGAACTCCTTCTTGTACTCCTTCTTGTGCTTGTAATCTCCTCCTTGATGTAACAAGTAAAGCCACAAAAATATATGGCCTCTAAGGATCTTCACCAAGTGAATCAAGAGATGAAGAAAAATGAAAGAAAAGAAGAAATTATGCAAGTGTTCTTCTTTCCTTTAATTTCTGAAAAATGGACCAAGAGAGAACTCTCTTTCTCTCTCTCTAATCTGAAAATAATAGTGTGGAGACACTCTTATTTCTTTGTCCATGCTTTCCCTTTTATATAATAGGAAATAACTCCAATTACTAAAAGAAAAATATTGACTTTCATAAAGTCAATATTTTGGCTGGTCCATACATGTTATTGGGCACTAAAAATGTGTCTTGGGCTTTCATTTAAATCTCATTTAGTGAAGCCCAAGTCCACACCAAAAACCCGACAATCGTTTAGGCCCAATAGGTTCGGTTTTACCCGAAAATCCTAATTATGTTCAAATAATAAATCTAATTAATTATTTGCTCATAACCAACTCTTGTTTAATCTTCTTCATATACAATCTCAAGGATCCACTTATATGGTGTGCGATCTCTTAGGTTCTAATTAACAAGGCAGTGAAGTTTATAGAAACCATTCTATTTTGTTTACGAATCAAAAACTCCATTTTTGATTCTCCCTTGTTATTAGGATAATAAATGTTTATTAATCCTTGGGGACTTCACAAGTCATGAGTGACGTCTTGCAACATATCATGACTACCCTAGTTAATGTAGAATGACAAAGAACCTATTCAATTGGAATTACAATACAATACGGTCCTTCTCTAACACGATGTTCTAAATCACATCATCGGGGTATGGAATTGATATGTCAATCCCCTAATGTGATTTTTATTCTTATGTGATTCTTAGAATGTGATTAAAAAACTCCTTTTTAAATCTCATTCAATGCTTTGGCCAAAGACTCATTGAATCACATCTTTGAACATACACCTTATTTACTTAAGGATAGAGATTCCTTGTTGTACACTCACATGTCTCCATGAACGAATTGATTATACCAATGAATGCATCTATTATATCCATTAAGGGACACAATATTATTGCATCATCAAGAGATAATCCATTCACTCATAAGACAACTATGGTGTCTCAGGTCAAAGGACTAATTTGTATTATTGCAATTTAGAGTTCAAGTTTGACATGTAAGTAAGACTCCATACAAGAACTCTAATGATCGCGTTCAGTGTACTCTTTAAGTTAAGAGCACCCACATACTTGTATTAGTGTCTCTACACAAATGACAAGAGACATATCATCCTCCATATTGAGCATACATAGTATGTGCTAGTCTTTCCGGATTATCAATGTCCAAGTGATAATCCTATGACTAGGAACCTTTTAGGATAAGAGTGTGAAAGAGTGAAGGTCTCACACATCTAACTCTTTAGATTACTTTCTCTTTAACTCATATTCCTTGGACCTTGTTCAATCAAATATTAAATATAAGCAATGAACAATAAACTTGCCCTTTTGATTAATAATAATTACAATAATAATTATATCAAAATGATTGTTTTAGGACACAATTCCTTCATCTTGCAGGGGTAAGTCAAGCATAAAGGACCATATTCATCTTGCTCCTTCTTAGCTTTAGGAGGATTTTTGTTTTTTGCACCCAATGGATGGCCTCTTTTCTTTTCAGTAACATTGACATTAGTCATAGCCTACTTTGCTTTCACCATAGTGTACTTCAGTGCTTCAACCAGCCCTAATGAGTGAACTGTGAATTAAGAAGAGAATTACCGAGTTTTAAGCTTCTTTAGTTGCACTGTTTTCTGCTCCAAAAAAGAAGATGTAGTTTATACCTTCAGCTTTTTTAGGGAGGGGGTCGGTGAGTGCACCCTCTCCTATTTTTCAATCTGCTGCTCATCCACAGGAACTAAGGCCAAGGTCTTCTTTGAACTCGTACGAACCTGCCCTAGTCTTATAAATGAGTATCACAGGATTTTTGGTTTTTTGGTCATGAAACTTCAGATTATTGAACAGAGATGTATAACTTGGATATGGCACAGAGGATCAGAATTTGAAAGTTGCACCTCCAAAATTGAACCGCCCTTCAACAAAGTTGATTTTTAGTGTTGATGGCTTCTCAACCGTATATACAACTTGCCGCTCCAACACACAGGATCCAGATACATGGAATACCAAGCCACAACCTCTAAAGCGTCCAACCAGGTTTTCAAAAAAATAAGAGATTTCTTCCACAACGCTCAGAGCAATCTTCAGAACCTTCTTCAGAAAGATTGGTTTGGCAATATCATGGCAAAACCATAACCCTAATCTCCCTCTTACTATTCAAAAACTTCTCATCTAGTTCCAATAGCTTACCAACAACAGTAGCTATGTTGAAAATTTTCTACTTAACCTCAAAAGCAACAAGAATGTTGGTAATACGGACCCAGTAGAAGACATCGAAGAGGGAAATATTGTCCACAGGAGACTATCCATCATACTCCTACAAAACCATAAGAGCCCTAGCAAAATTCCACTGTCCTCTACGCAGAACTTTGTTTCTGTCTCCACGCTCATCAAAAGAGAACACTAGCAAATCATTCGGCTTCTCCAGTAGCCGATTTTTTTTTTTCTTTCTAAAGACCCGAATACAACATAATGATGCTGCCAATGTTCTAAAACACACTCTATGCGACAAGGCACTAATCGGATTTTCGCATTTGCGTTTGTCTTAGGCGCTGGCCTCTTAGGCAGCCACCTAGGCCCTTTAGGCGGAGGCAAGGCGGGGCTGCCTGAGAGCTGGGCGCTAGCTGCTGAATAATTTTTTTTCCTTTATCATCAAGATTCAAAACGACGAATGAAGAGACTTCTTCTCTCATTCTTTCAACTGAAAGTCTGAAACTCAATCCGTTCTCAATCTCCTTGATTCAAAAATGAAAACCAGACCTCTCTCAATCCTCTCTAAAACCCAGTCCTCTCTCACCCAGATCTCTCTCCTAGTCTCCTCGACGAGTCGACGGTCGACGAGTCGACGGTCGACGACAGCGACACGACAGGCAGTGGCACGACGGTGTCGATCTCTCTCTCTCTCTCTCTCTCTCTCCATATCACTTGACAATCTTTAATTCAAAAATTTGATCAGTTTACTATGTGGGCTTTCATTTCTAGACTTGGTTTTGATTGATTGCTCTTAATCTGGAATTGATTAAACCCAGTTCTTGGTTTATTCTATTGTTCTATTTATAAATATGAATTATGAGAAGTGATGTTATTCTATTAATCTGTTACTCTCAAAGGGAAGTGATGTTATTACAGAAGCTAGGCATGGAGTTATTGATAAAGTATTATGGGATTCGCATCCAAAACCAATTGGCAATGGATGGAGTGGCTCAAACCCTTATAAACTCATAAGTAAGGTTATATTTTTTCAATGTGGAAGTTATATTTATACACATTCTCAACACGCCTCCGCACGTGTGGCGATTTCTCAAGTCATACACGTGGACAAGTTAAATTGGGTGACGGTGAGCATGTGTGGCCATCGCTGAAACCAAACACGTGGGTAAGCCGCTCTGATACTATGATAAAGTAATTTGGGGTTCTGATCCAAAACCAATTGGCAATGGATAGAGTGACCCAAACCCTTATAATTTTCCAATATGGGAGTTATATTTATACACATTCTCAACAGTTATTTTGTTTTGATGGGCTTTGAATTTAATCAATTGATTACTCTTGTTTGTTTTCCCCTGTGATTGCAGAGCAGGCATGTTTAATTTAGAGATAGTTTTCTTGAGGATGCTTAGATTAGTTTAGTTTATTTTATTTGTGTGTGTAGTATGTAATTTGCGATTGGATCGATGTTGTACTTTGAATTCGCATCAGTTCAAAGATGTCCTTATAGTTCTAAATGAGTTAAAAAGGTTTGCCTTTTGAGTGTAGTATTTAATCTGACCTAGATTCTAGAATTCAATTTGGACGTTCTCATGTGTTGTTGTTAGTTGTTACTGACCTATACTTGGAATTATTGATTCAAAGGAGTTCTTAACATAAGTTTTGAAGCTTTGATTTGATATGGAAATATGGAATTATAATAATTAATTTGAATTATAATACTTTTTATATTTTTATTTATATAATTATATATTATAAAATTAAAAAATTAAAAATAAAAAACTGCGATTATAATACTTTTTATATTTTTATTTATATAATTATATATTATAAAATTAAAAAATTAAAAATAAAAAACTGCCTAGTCCCCTGGTCACTGCCCAACTAGCGCCTAGCGCTTTTAGAATATTAGATGCTGCATCAAATTTCTTGTGAGTCAGAATCCTTCGATCCTTCCAAGGAGGAAGAATGGCGTCGCGTGCATGACAGTGCCACCAGTGATGTCATTGACATCCACCACTTTGGTGCGCTTCCAAACAAACCCAGAGAAGCAGCAAACCTTGTGGTGACATCCTCGATTGACGTCATTGGAGAAGGGAAGAGGAGAGAATTGGCAATGGTCATCAATGAATTGAGCAGCGCGGAGGCTTTTAAGGTTTCTGCAAACAAGACAGAATATGAGTATCTTGGAAATTATATTATTCTCCACATTCAAATAGAATTTATTGAATTATTTAATAATAATCATTTTGTTAATAAAAGAGTTTGAAACTTTGGGACCTTATATTGTATGGTAGCATAGCCTAATGTGTACAGGAATGTGAAAGAGTAAAATCTTGTAACTATTTAACAATACAAGAAATTTGTGATGTTTTCGAAGGTCAGGGGTACAGTCAATGGATCTCATGGTTGTCATCGACTAGGAAAGATACAGATCGGACAGCGTCAACCACATACTTGTTAGATAGACGCACACGAGGTGGATACATCAAATGCATGTGTTCTCCGGTGACGATTAATTAGCAAATCGATGCGTTGGTTTGATTTGCATACAGAAAGAACGGACCTATGCGATAGCAAAGATACACCATATCGGAAGAGACCTCACATTTCTTGGTGCAAGATAGAAGCTTCAAGTTCAAGAACTTTTGTCAATTGGGTTTTGTGTTTGTACTTTGAAGTATTAAAATAAGGTGTTGTTGCAATGTTGCGTGGGAGATAATGAAGAAAATAGGGGGATATGTTTCTTGAGAATTTTAATTCATACCCGTTAAACTTAAGGGAAATTTTCACAAACAGTACACCAAGTAAAGGCCACTAATTATTCTAATACATAAAGTTCCAAACCAAACATTTCGGTACACGAAATCTGAAACTCGACCCATTATCAGTACACGACGTCAATTTTTGACACCAAAATGTCCATTATGCTCTCAGCTTTTTTTTTTTTCTGTTATTTTTTTTTTCCTTCATTTTTATCTCTTTCTTCTTCCTTCTTTCGGGCTCACTCCCTCGCTTCCAACCAGGGGCGGAACCAAATATAAAGCAAACTTAGGGATTCTAGGTAGCTTTGGTGATCAAATGGAAAGATCCTTGGCCGGGTTTCAATCAATTCTATCTCAGAGATTATCAATTTGAAGAACCAAATCATAAATCTCTCGATCATCGATCAGTTTTTTCGCGGAGGAGACCAAGACTATATGGCATGGAAACAACGGAAAATTGGGGTTTTTGGAATCAGACGCAGCACTGGTCCAGAGAATCTTTTCGATATCCATTTGGGCTCAGGTTATTTCTACTCCTCGATGGCTCCGCGCCTCTTTGGCTTTGAGGATTGCAGATGCCCCCTTGCATTCAATTGGGTTTTACTTATGACGGTGAGTTGGGTTCAAGTTCTTACCTATACAATTGGTCACTCTGCTCTCTCCTTCAGCTTGGATAATTATCAATTAATGTTTAATTGTAGCTTTGAGTTCGTGAAGGCCAGGTTTGTCTTTTACTTTTGCTCAATTAATTTTATTGGCTCTCTGTTTGTTCTTGATTTTGTTAATCTGCATATTACAAGCTTAGGCTTATGGTGTACTTGTTTTTCCGGATTCAACTCTAGCATAAATTTACATACCTCTAGTCAAGATTATGTGACTCCTTATTTTTTATCTTTCTTCATAAGTCCTTGTAAACAAGGCAGAGACTCTGTTAAAAAATCCAATGCAGAACCTTCTTCTTTCCATAGTTTAGAATGACAACCCTAAGTTGGAATTGCCATGGTTGTTCACGGCCAGGTTTTCTCCCTCAAGCAACCTTTCTGTCTTCTTCAGTTGCTCTTGATGTTTTCTGTTTAATGGATACTAGACTCGATAAGGATGCTTCAGATAAGCTAGTTTCTAAGCTTCCTTTTGGTAATGCTTGTTGTATTCCAGCGGATGGGTTTGGTGGCTGAGAAGTTAACAGAGGTGGGTGAGCTCGGGCTTCTTCTCACATGAAAACAGAGGTGGGTTTCGTGGAGCCGGAAGAAGGAAGAAGAAAGAGATAAAAACGAAGGAAAACAAAAAATAACAGAAAAAAATAATAATAATAACTGAGGGCATAATGGACATTTTGGTGTCAAAAATTGACGTCGTGTACTGATAGTGGGTTGAGTTTCAGATTTCGTGTACCGAAATGTTTGGTTTGGAACTTTATGTATAAGAATTATTAGTGGCATTTACTTGGTGTACTGTTTGTGAAATTTTCCCTAAACTTAATGTGATTCATGGCTCAAAACTAATTTGATTAAGGCTTATTAAATCAAAACAAATTAGGCTCCATTATTTTGGAGTAAAAAAAAAAGCAATGAATGTGGCAATGCATGATTTGTTATTTTGTGACACTACTTCGTTGTTGAATCATCGACTTTAAAGGAAAATGAGAACATTCATTGGTTGAATGTTCGACCTAAAAGATCGACTTAGGGGTGAGATCATACTGAAGTTAATATTACTTTATCAAAGTATCAGAGCCAAGTTAATCTACGTGTGAATGCTACAAGGTATGCACTTGGGCTCCACGTCACCAAATATAAGATGTCTAAGTGTGACTTAAAAATTCACCACACGTTAGGGGTATGTTATAGTCTTATGAGTGAGATAAAAAAAGAACTCTCACTACTAGAATTTTGGCCTTAGACATCACAACAATTAAATCGGTCAGGAATGCACGCGATGTAAAAAAATATCATTAACATCGATTCCTCAAATTCCGATTTATATGCATATAATTGACATCGTTTATTACTGTTGACCGATGTCTACGATTTGATTCTGAAATTTTAAAAAACGCGAAAAATATTAAGTTCAAAATTTCAACAAGCGGGGAACAAAATTTCCATTTCACCCACACTTCGTCAGTTTTTCCATTCTCTCTGGCGACCCATTTTCATCCTCACTCTATCTCCGAAAGAACTGGCAACCCATTTTCTGTCTGGCTCTTCCCCGAAACCCTATCCCTCTTCTCTTTCTCTCCCACTCTCTGTTCACGGCCACCATCGCCTCCCTCTCCTCTGCTCACTCCCCTACTATCTCTCTCTCCCTCACTAACCGCTGGCAAGCTCTCTCTGTCTCTCTCTCTCTCTCTCTAAAATCCTCTCTGTCTCTCTCTGGAATTGACGTAGATGAAGTCTATGCCACTGCACCACAATTTCGATGATAGAGCCTCCCCAATCGCCAAACCCTAGCTCCGGCAAGCCTCCAAGGAGAACGCGCCTCCGCCTTCAGATCTAACTATACGACCACCAAGTCCAACCAGCGCAGGATCGTCAAAACCCTGGTAATTTATTTGTTTCCATTTTGCTTATTGTTCATGTTTCACAAAACGAAATGATGGATCCCAATTTCAAATTTGGGGTTTCGATTTCGATGTCGTTGTGTTAATTGGTGGCTATTTTGGGTCAATAAATAGGAGGTAAGCTAGTGTACCAGACTAACACAAACGCAGATTTGGAGCTTTTAGAGGTTTGGTGAAACAACACAGACGCAGTAAATGGCTTCTATCAACCTCTATTGCTCCCCAATGGCTCTCTTCCCTTCTCAGTAAGACTTTTTTCTTTTCTTTTTTCCTTTTCTGTTCTGGATTCAGTTCCTGATTTGATTTGGTTTGGTTTGATTTGATTTGGACTTGTTATACCCTGAGATTTTTGATGTTTTCATCTTTCGGAAACACTAGGAATATGTTTTTGAATATGATAGAGATGAAATTGCAAATCTGTGAAGTGAGAATCCATGGCTTAGTGAAGAAATGGTTCTAAGATTGGGTATTTGAATCAAGAGCTATGGTTAATATGGTCGAATTGATATGATATGTGAGTGGTTATTATGTTGATTTTGGGCTAATTTTTAGTGCTTATTAGGAAATTGTGTTTTGGTTAATGGTGATTGTTTTGTCCAGGCTTCACTCAGCTGGGCATTTGCTAGATGTATGTGTGTATGAAGAATGTCCACGCAAAGGCTACCATTTCCCTCAAGGGTATGATTACTTCACTGTCTACCGCCTAGAATAGATGTTGTGGTTATGTTTCTTATCTTTCTGTAAGATCTACTTGTTTCATAATCCTCTATTAAAATCAGAAGCTGAAAGATTCTAGCCCTGTAATGGCATACTCAATACTCTGCACGGGGGTTTAGTTCTCACTAACAGTTGTGATTTGGTTTCAGACTAAGAACACTTCAGCTGTGTGCTTTGGATTGAAAGAGATAAAAGGATTTTTGAAGTCTATATAGGTGCAGTGGTGGAAAAGCTTTGGGAGAGACTTGGGTTATGGGAAACTTTTTATGGCTTCTGTTTATGGGGAACTTCAAACCTACACTCTTTCTTCTATAATCTTTTCATGGAAAGCAGCTATATTTTATAGGTTGTCGCTTGATTAGGTTGATTTGTTGGCAGTTTATCTTGTCTTGTTTGTTGTCTTTCTGCCTTCTATTGTGATTTGTTCATGCGGAGTCCTTGTTCACTTTGTTGTATCATGTTAGCTTTTTAGGCATTTCTTGAGGTGTTAAAGAAATGATTAAAGACACTTTTGGATTTGTAACAGACAATTACAATTCCAAGCCAGAAAGGGTTAATGCTCAATTTCAATCACTGGTCATATAGTAGTACCAGTGAAGGAAACCTCCAGAGCAGACAAAAGATGGAGCTGCTTCTAATGAAGATAGTTTTACTAATGTGCCAAGTGTAAGTGATGTCATCTTATTGTTTACTTTCATCGTCTTCCAGTCTAATTTTTTTTTTTTTTAATCCAGAGAAAGCATATGGCAATGGAAGAATGGGTAGAAAATCCCCACGCTGAAACAACATTTTCATTGATCTCTTGGAACATTTCTCTTAACCCAGATTTCATTGATCTTTTTCGACATGCTTAATGTCTACAGGTATAAACCAACATTTTCAGATGTTAGTTGAGTTTCAATTGTCCAGTTATATATCTATATTACTTTATCATGGTATCAGATTCAAGTTAATCCACATGTAAATATTGCAAGGCACTTGGGCTCCACGTCACCCAATATAAGTTGTCTAAGTGTGCCTTGAATATTCAGCACATGTGTATGTTCAGAATATGATTCCCGCATGAATGTGTTTAAAGGATTTGAACTACTCCAACAATTGAAGGCCATATTACTTTATCAGTTAGAAACTCGAGCTTATAGTTAAAATCTATACATATAAGTAACAGACCAAAGATTAACAAACAGAAAACCCACCTTGTGTAAGTTTTATACAAATAAGGACAAGGAGCCCAGGCCCAAGGAAAATAAAGCAGGCTTAATCCCTGATGTTTCATATGCAATTACAAATTGAAATAATTTTTCGTTAAAATTACAATGATGCCACTGTAAGATAGAGTAACCCCAAAACAGAGGTTTGATATGTATAGTACCGTTAGGCAGTGGAGGACGGGTAATTGTACCTCGCCGACGATGTGGAGCCTATGGCAGAGGAGAGGATCGTAATTCCGGTGGATTGAGCCGCCAAGGGAGCTTCCGATCGGAAAAATGGCCCAGTCGGCGATCCAGAGCTCCACGGCCTGGAAAGCCACTTCGAATTGATCGCAGGGAATGGCCTCGCAGTTCAGGTAAGCCTTACTGGCGATGGCCTCGGAGTACGCGCTGTGCATAGGCACCGGGGAGAGGTCGGTGATGGTGAGGGCCTTGGCGGGAGGGGAGGTCGGCTTGTCCTCAGTGGAGGAGAGGTTCTCGATGGGGACGAGGTCGAGGTCAACGGAGGTCTTGTGGCCTTTGACGCGACGTGGTCGGCGGTTCCGGATTTTTGAGCAGGCTGCTCCTGGGAGCAGAGGTCCTTGCTGGCGAGAATGCGCAAGAGCTCTGCCAGTCGGATCGGGTGGAGCCGGCGTAGTTGTGGAAGTTTAGGGAGTCAGAGCGGTAGGCGTATTGGACGGTAAGGCGGGTCGGCCCGACCCGAGATGGGAGGGAAATGTAGGACTTGAGGAGATAATTGGGTAGTGAAAGAGCTGCATGGTGGTGGATGGAAATAAAAGAAAAGATGAAATGGTTTAGGTTGAGCCAGTTTAATTTAGCTTCAAGCAAGAATAATTTGCTCACTGTGCCTTCGATTTCAACTTTGAAACATTCTAGATATGTGAATTGGAGCAGCCATTGCAAGATTTGATCTGCACACAAGTTTTTGATAGGAGAGTTTGGGTTTTTGTTTTTGATGATGATTGTGATTGATTTGATGTTTGGTAATTGCCACTGGTTTGACTAATTGCTACTGGTTTGGTAATCTTGCTGTGGAAATAATGTGATTTTCTATGCTTTCAATTTCGGATTGACAAATCTAATTGCTACTGCTCCTGCACTTGTATGCAGACATTGTACAAGTGCAGTAGCAGAACTGGACGAGTATGAGTGCAGCGAGTGCAGTAGTAGGATTGGACGAGTACAGTAGCAGATAACGAGTGTAGTAGCAGAACACGAGTATAAGTGCAGTAGCAGAACCGGACTAGTATGAGTGCAGCAAGGGCAGTAGCAGGATTAGACAATGACGAGTGCAGTAGCAGAACACGAGTACAAGTACAGTAGCAGAACACGAGTACAAGTGCAGTAGCAAGATTAGGCGATGACGAGTGCAGTAGCAGAACTGGACGAGTATGAGTGTAGTGAGTGTAGTAGCAGGATTTGACGAGTACAGTAGCATGATTAGACAATGACGAGTGCAGTAGCAGAACACGAGTACAAGTGCAGTAGCAGATCTGGACGAGTATGAGTGCAGTAGCAGGATTGGATGAGTGCAGTAGCAGGATTAAGCGATGAGATGAGAGTAGTAGGAGAGTGAGGTTTTGTGAAGTAACATAAAACGGATTATTCTAAAAAAAAAAAGTAACATAGAATAATCCGTTTTAGAAAAATAAAATAAAAAGTTAACATAAAATGATTATTCTAAGAAAAAAAGGTAATATAAACGGATTATTCTCAGGAAAAAAAAATAACATAAAGGGGATTATTCTAAAAAAAAAATAAGTAGTTAAGGGTAAAAAAGTAAATTAACTCATGACATGTGGCAAGTGGAGAGCAGATTGTCCTTATTTGTAAGATTTAATCATTATAAATGGATTAGAAGTCAAAAGAATTAGTTAAGGGTAAAAAAGTAAATTAACTCATGACATGTGGCAAGTGGAGAGCACATTGTCCTTATTTGTAAGATTTAGTCTTTATATGTTTAATTCAATCTTTAAAGGATATATTTGTTAAGTCATCTTTTGTCAATAACTTATATGTAATTTGTTATAAAATCTAGGGAAAAATTCACCAACGGTGTCTGGACACTTAGGGGACTTTCAGAATGATACCTGAACTTACAAAGTTATCAATGTGATACCTGGACTCATTTTTTTGTATCAATGTGATACCTACGGCCAATTTCCGTCACGGAGCCGTTACGGAAATTGGCCGTAGGTATCACATTGATACGAAAAAATGAGTCCAGGTATCACATTGATAACTTTGTAAGTTCAGGTATCATTCTGAAAGTCCCTAAGTGTCCAGACACCGTTGGTGAATTTTTTCCTATTTTGCACGTGCGATGCACGTGAGTCACTTAATGAAGACAAAAGGACCGATTTACCCTCAAATTCTTTCTTTCTTTTCTTTTCTTTTTTTCTTTATTCTTCTTTCTTTCTTTCTTTCTTTCTTTCTTCTTCTTCTTTTCTGGTTTCTTCTTCCCCTGATTTGAATCATCAAGATTCAAATCATCTTGCTCGTCCGATTCCTACCGCCGATCGTCGATCAAACACCGCCGCTGCGTCTCAATCCACCTTCATG
The DNA here is from genome assembly GCF_958449725.1 of Rosa rugosa. Classification (NCBI taxonomy): domain Eukaryota; kingdom Viridiplantae; phylum Streptophyta; class Magnoliopsida; order Rosales; family Rosaceae; genus Rosa; species Rosa rugosa. The sequence continues at coordinate 47,788,642 of NC_084820.1, read as the reverse complement.
CACCATAGATGTTTCTGGTTCCCCCAACTTCAAATCCTATAGCAAATTGAAATTGTGCATTAAGGCTTCACCGCTCACTCCGAGTTCATCCTCGCCGTCGTCGCCAATGACTTGACCACAACAACCTCCACCACCGCACAACAACGTCGTCCTCCGCTGCTTCTCGATTGGGTTTGGGGATAAGGACTGCTTCTTCCTCCACCGCTAGCGAAATCGTGGAGGCTCAATGCCACATTCTAAGGGCCACCGACCGGAAGGACCGCCACAGCAAGGTTTGCACCACCAAAGGCCCCAGGGACCGCAGCATCCGGCTCGTCGCCCACACCGCCATTCAATTCTACGACATGCAGGACCGGCTTGGATACGACCAGCCTAGCAAGGTCGTCGATTGGCTAATCAAGAAAGCCAAGGCCGCAATCAACGAGCTTGACTAGCTGCCACCGTGGAACCCAAACTAAATTTATGTTCATACAACATTTTCTCCGACGATGCCGATATCCGCCGCGCAGGACACGCAGAACGTGAGCCTCAATTTCTCGATGGTGGAGGCTCCGAGTTCTTTGTCTACTAATCGGCGAGGCACAATGGTGGGTAGCAGCGGAGTGGCGAAGCTGGTGAATAAGAACAGCTCGAATTTTCTGCAGGTGAGGATGGTGTGGAGGCCGAAGTTGTTAATCTTTGTCTGGCTAAAATTGCCTCTGATCGAAGTTGGGCTAAACCGATGAAGTTGCAGGTGAGGATGGTGTGGAGGTGGTGTTGCATGTCGGGAACGAAGGAGAGGATGGAGGGGTGGGATTGGAGCTGTGATTTGAGAGTGGAGGACTGGCGGAGTCTGAGTTTCTGATCAATGGTGTATAAAAGGGGGTCGGAGAAGAGAACGAGAGTGGTGGTGGTTAAGTCATTGGCGGCGGCGGCAGGGATGAACTCGGAGTGAGCGGTGAAGCCTCAATGCACAATTTCAATTTGCTATAGGATTTGAAGTTGGGGGAACCAGAAACATCTGTGGTGCATGAAGGTGGGTTGAGACGCAGCGGCGGTGTTTGATCGGCGATCGGCGGTGGGAATCGGACGAGCAAGATGATTTGAATCTTGATGATTCAAATCAGGGGAAGAAGAAACCAGAAAAGAAGAAGAAGAAAGAAAGAAAGAAAGAAGAATAAAGAAAAAAAGAAAAGAAAAGAAAGAAAGAATTTGAGGGTAAATCGGTCCTTTTGTCTTCATTAAGTGACTCACGTGCATCGCACGTGCAAAATAGGGAAAAATTCACCAACGGTGTCTAGATACTTAGGGACTTTCAGAATGATACCTGAACTTACAAAGTTATCAATGTGATACCTGGACTCATTTTTTCGTTTCAATGTGATACCTACGGCCAATTTCCGTAACGGCTCCGTGACGGAAATTGGCCGTAGGTATCACATTGATACAAAAAAATGAGTCCAGGTATCACATTGATAACTTTGTAAGTTCAGGTATCATTCTGAAAGTCCCCTAAGTGTCCAGACACCGTTGGTGAATTTTTCCCTAAAATCTATTATGTAAGTAGTCATTTCAATTAGTTTAAGGTTCCAATAAATAATTAATTTTTTGGACTTAATGAAGTAGGGGAACTCGAGTCCAAAAAGAAAACCGGGTGAGGAAATGAATTACGTGGGCCATATGGTGAACCCATGTCGTGCAAAAACATAAATAGTTTTTTATGCAAGACTAATTAAGGAAGGGGAGTGAAATTGACATTTTTTACCATCCACACCTTCCACACGCAATTATTTATTGAAAAATAATCCATCACGAGAGCTTGATTTATAACAAAAGGAGTGTCATTTTCAATTCCCTTAAGAAATCATCTATTCTTAAGAAATCATTCCATGAAATCCAAACTTTTTTAGGTCAATTAGACTTCTTTTAAAACTTTATTAGGGGAAAGAGAGAGGAAAAAAAAAAATTCGTATGCAAATCATCCAGCTTGTGCTCTGGAGTCCCTATAGTCTTCATTACCATTAAAGGAAACTGAGACGTTTCTAGTCGTGGCCAACGCTTCATCCTCTTCACTTGTTCATGTAGATAGTTGGTCAATTATGCTCGAGCATGTACTTGTTTTGAATGCCTAGTAGTTGACGGGACTCCATATAAACACTTAACGTACTGATCATATTGACGTGGAATGGACTGGAGATTTTGATAAACCTTGAAGGACTAGACCAGACTGAACTCCATATCAACGATCAACCAAAACCAATTTTGAATCGTTCTTGTTATACGAAGTCCAGTTCACTTTCACAACCAAGCACACTGGACTACATATCGGTACTTACTTGACCTATCGACAAATAAAATAGCAATTGGCTTTAATTGATTGAAATTGATAAGTACTGATTGAAACAAAGTAATGTGTTTAATTAACCCCAAAACATACTCCCATGATTTCATGATGCAAACATCTCTACTCCCAGCTAGCCCTGTTTATAATAAGACCCCCACAATCAGGAAGAAATTAGGCAAAGCAGGACCATAATCAATAAATCACATGATCTGTTCCAAATTCAGGAGATCAGACGGTGAATATGAGATCCCACCAAATCACAACTTACCAACCAGCCATAGGATCTGTCCCATATCCAACTTATGGTGCCGGCCTTTATTAGTGTTTGTAGGGGGCACATATCCCCCACTTTTGCCTCTCATGTGACCGACCACCAAGCCATAGTTGACCTGTCATTGCTCCCACCGTGTCCTCCCTCCCTAACATTCACCATCTACAATTAACCAATTGCATTTCTCTAGCTACTCGCTTTATAAAACCATATACAAAAGAACCCGATTCTCACAACACAGTTATTTGATCCAAAAGATAGAGCAAAAAAAAGAAAGCATAGCCAAACTGCTCTGAAACTGAAAACCCCAGATGGCGAAAGAAGGTCTAGGGCTGGAAATTACAGAGCTGAGGTTAGGTCTCCCTAGTGGTCCAAGTTTAGTGGACAAAATCAAGGAGAAGAAGAGGGTGTTTTCAGAGATTAATGGGGGGGATGGGAACGGCGCCAACTCTGGTGACCGTGATGACTACCGGAAAGATCAAGCCAAGAGTCAAGTTGTGGGGTGGCCTCCGGTGTGTTCATATCGGAGGAAGGTTAACAGCTTGAGTGAGACTTCGAAAATGTACGTGAAAGTCAGCATGGATGGTGCGCCTTTTCTTCGTAAAATAGACTTGGGCATGCACAATTGCTATGCAGATCTTGCTGTGGCCTTGGAGAAGCTATTTGGTTGTTTTGGTATAGGTGAGTAGTACTCGATCTATATTTTCTTTTTATGCTTTACATATATATTAAGGCTTTATCATGAAACTTAGTGCGTTCTATGGTTTTCATATCAGAATAATTAAATAAAGAAAGAATCGCCTTTAAAAAAAAAAAAGTAAAGAAAGAGTCGACATCAATAGGATCAGTACAAAAATATAACGTTAAATTGAAGTAATTCTTTTATGAATATTAGGGTTTCACCATTGTATCTAATTGTATCAAAAAATTTATAAAATTATTCATTTATTTGATACAATTAGAAGGTTGAACAATCATAAAATTGATAAATTTTATAAAAATACAAAATTAATTTATTAAAAATAGGGTGAATCTAAGATTTTTCAATTTTGATACTGTAGCCCCCCAATCCTTTTTATGTGGCTCTTGCACCTTTTTAATTTTTACACTTTCTCCTTTTCAGAGTTACTAGCTTGCAATTCCTCCAAAATTTATGTTAATTCGGAGACCTTCTACCATACTCCATGATTTTCAAACATGAAATTTGTTTCTCAGCCAAATTTAACGGTAAAACATTTGAAGTACGAAATCTTCGGTTAATTAGTCCCTGGCTCAAAATTAAAATTCTAGTTTTTCGACTTATATTCATTGATTATTCCTCACTCTTAATCTTACTTATAATCTAATTCGTTAAATTAATATTAAATTTTGTCTTTAAATGTCGACAGGCGAGGTGTTGAAGGATGCAGACAGCTGCGAGTTTGCACCCATTTATGAAGACAAGGATGGAGATTGGATGCTAGTGGGAGACGTCCCTTGGGAGTAAGTTCTCTTTAATTCAAACTAACTCCTTTACTATTGATTTCAACATGATTTAGAAGTCATGTCAAAAAAAAAAAAAAAACAGTGCACACTAAAATTCTAGAATTATTATATAAAACAAGTCGAAAGTAGATATTTAGTCATCTTTAAAGTTCAAACACATATCACGTATCAGTTGAATTCGTCTATTTTTATTAGAGTCTGTGACACTGTAAACTTGATAAATTCAATAATTTCTTCACTCAGTTTTAAGATTATAATCACTTGAACTAAACGTACTAGATACGAGTCAATTGAACCAAGGAAGTCAAAATTTTCATGCTTCCTTATTGGGCGAGACTCTAAATTATCTCTAAGAACTAAATATTTCATGTTTGCTAATTGTGGGAAAGATGAGATGGTGACTAATGTAGGAAAGAAAATCAATCAATTGGGTCAACAATGGGTGTAAAGTGAAGTAGGGTTAACACTAATGAAGTCCTTAAAACCAGCACTTATTAGGCATGCATGCTAATTATGGTTTTGGTTATTTATTTCTCACATTATTTTCAATACCTAATCTTGGACCCCCTTGCTACACTACCGACATAAGCATTTCTTATAATGATGTCGGGCTGAATGATACAAATTGTCCTTTGGAGACAGTATGGCCTGGTCAAGCCGAGCCATTATTTTGTTCTTAAGGAGAAAATTCAAGGTCTTTCTAACCACATATCCAGTAGTACACAGTACTTGTGCATACATAATATTCTGTGTACTAACAACTTTTACGATCATCGGCATAGTAGTAAAGTTTCATCATATTAATTTTACGTTTGATGGTCTAAATCTAATTCCGACCAATTTCGCTTGCACCATCAAAGTTTCAGTAGAAACCTATTAATAACCTAAAATTTGTTTGTAATTGATCTACAGGATGTTTCTCGAGTCATGCAAGAGACTGCGGATCATGAAGAGATCGGATGCCAAGGGATTTGGAGTCCTGGAGTCCAAGGGCTTCCTCAAGGCAACGATGAAAGACGAGCCTAAATAACACTTCAGAAAAAATGAAAAATGGAGATCAATTAGTATAACGTACTGTCGTACCTCGTCTCTACCTACGACATCATATATGTTTGCAATTTTTTTATAGTTAATTTCTGGTAATTGTAAGCAGCGAATTGATCGAATTCTTGCATAATGTTTTAATTCCTGATGTGAAACTTTGATATTAAGATTGATTAAGGACACTAGAGAAAGAGGAAAGAGAATTCCCTCATCATTTGGTTGTAATATGTGTTTGAAATTGACAATTTATTTTACTGGATTTTTCTTTTGTTCAATGATAATTTCTTTATGACGCTTCCATTTGATGAAAAACCCTAGCTCCCCCACTCTGACCAGAGAAAGGTTAGAGTAAAACCCTAATCATGAATGTAAACCATAAATTCAACAACTTGAGTTATAAGCTTCCACCAATAAATTCACTGTACGTTGATCTTAAAAAATTGAAGAATTTGATCTTGATTTTAAGTGAGTGATAATGAAAATCAATCTAATATTATTTTTTTGTCAAAAATATCAATCCTATATGATGATAGCTTGTAATTAGCTAAGGGGTGGACCGAAATTCCTGGTGGCCAGTGTTCTTGGTTTGAAAAGGAGGGCAGGGAACATAAAAGAAGCAGTACTAGCTAATACTAGTACCCGTACTGCTGCTATGTATATTATTGTTCACTTGACGTTAAGGGAGGACGAGGGAACAAGAATGATGCTGTGTTCTCCATGAAATTAAAGTTTCTAATCATTTTTCAAATGGTTTAGAGTAGCTGGCTATTGTTAATGGGCATTTTGATAGATGTCAATCTATTGTCCCCATATAAGAAAACTAGGGTTTTACTATTCAAACCCAATTTTTCTGGCTTGTGAAACTTCCTACCCTGATGTAAACTTTTTTTTTTTTTTCTCCCTCTCTTTCGGAACTTGAAGAGAAAACAATTCATGTGTGCCCACAAGCCACGGTAGCCCTAGAGGTTGATAGGTAATCACTCAACCTGCTCTTTAACATTCTCATAGTAAGTGTCACCAAACATTTATTTTTTGAGTGAAACTGAATGAGAGAAATATGTTGCTCGGAAATTCGTGTGTTTAATATATTAGTGGTAATTTATAAAGTATTTTCAATAAATTTAATTTTAAACAAATGAAAAATTCTTTTTATTTTTTTATTTTTTTATATTTAAAGATGATCAAATGATTTCACTTCTACCCCATGGTGACTCGAACTTAATTAAGACCTGAATCTTAGGTATTGGGTGCTCTAACCATTGAGCTAACACCACTTCGTCAACAAATGAAAAATTCCAGATTTGAATTGAACATTTGGTTAACAAAATCAGGAGACTTGTTATCTGAATCCTAGACACATGGCAAATATCAATATTTCTCCTTTTGACTTTAAAATAGAAAGAACTTCATATATTATAAAAGAGGGTGAAGTTCTAGAAAGAAATCCCATGTTCTCATATTCTTTGTGCTTATATACATTAATTGTATGTTCCTATGCACATGATTAGTGCATAGCATTTAGCTCAAGCTTAATTCTAGTGCAGAATCATATTTTCGGTCTAATCTGCATTCCCACATAGCTCGATCGAACTTTTATTTTTATTTTTATATATATTGTATCGAGCTATGTACCGACCATTGACAAGTAACCTACTCTATCGAGTTTTATTTACCTACTTATTTAATCTTTTACTCAGTTATGTTTAATTATTTTTTAATTTAAATCAAATAATAGAGAATAATGAGCTAAAATTCATTTAAACTGGTAAATACCTCATTAGTCTTCACCATTAAATTTAAATCTAACTGAGTAAATTCTTTGATTCAGTGAATTCTTTGATGGGAAAAATTCACCAACGGTATCTGGACACTTAGGGGACTTTTAGAATGATACCTGAACTTTCAAAGTTATCAATGTGATACCTGGACTCATTTTTTCGTATCAACGTCGTACCTACGGTCAATTTCCGTCACGGAACAGTTAACTAGAGGCACGTGTCCGGCTCGTGAGGCACAAAATAAGGGTAAAAGACTAATTTACCCTCAAAAGTATTTTATTATTTTTTTTTATTCTTTATTTTTTTTGCTTTCTTCCTTTCTTTTTTTCTTTCTTGTTTTTCTTTTTCAGTTTCTTCTTCCCTCTACTTTCTTTCAGCTTCTTCGTCAGCAATCCGAAGGTCCGCCAAGTCGGGTTCTTCGCCGCCCCGGAGCCCATCGCCTCCTCCCCTCCTGTCTCCGACATTTCCCCCTCCAGCAACTCTCTCTCTCCCGTCATGATCATCCCGCCACCTCACTCCTTCGACGTCGAGTTGGCTTTCTCCCCCGGCCGGCCGCTCCGGTCCAACTCGGTTCGCCCTGCTGCGGCCGTGACGACAACGTTGATGGGGATTGGGGAGGAAGAAAAAAGAACAAAAGATGAAGCAGAGTTGCAGAAACTGCAGAAAGAAGAAGAAAGGTCGAAGACCAGGAGAGAGAGAGAGAAGATTCTTTTTGGTGTTTAATCTATCAGCTAAGAACAACATAAATATAAAGATCGTAGGGGTTTTAACATCGGCAGCTCGTGCCCAAGATGTGGGGAGTTGAGCTGTTGTGCAAGAGGTTGGCGGTTCGAATCTCAAATGTTCCAAGGTTTGTTTGTTTTGTTTAATTATTTGGTATCGCCTAAAAAGAGTATAAATATAAATTTTGGAGATAATATATCGGCAACAGTTCGTGCTCCAGTGGTGAGGAGTTGTTTTGTTGTGAGAGAGGTTGGGGGTTCAAACCTCATCTCTTCCACGGTTTGTAAATTTTGTATATTATTCGGTATCTCTTAAAACGTGTATAAATATGAAGTTTGGAGGTATTACATCGATGACAGTTTGTGCTCCAGTGGTGGGGAGTTCTTACGTTGTTGTGAGAGAGGTTGGGGGTTCGAATCTCATGTCTTCCAAGGTTTGTATGTTTTTTATAATTATTCGGTATCGCTTAAAAAGAGTATAAATGTAAAGTTTGGAGCTATTATATTGAGGTCAGTTCGTGCTCCAGTGGTGGGGAGTTGAGTTGTTGTGAGGGAGGTTGGGGGTTCGAACCTCATGTCCTCTAAATTCTGGAAGGAATTGAATTTTTGATCGATTTTAGGGGAAATTGATAGAAAAAGTCTGTTTTGCCCTCACTTTTTTTATCACGTGCCGGACACATGCCTCTGGTTAACTGTTCAGTGACGGAAATTGACCGTAGGTACGACATTGATACGAAAAAATGAGTTCAGGTATCACATTGATAACTTTGAAAGTTCAGGTATCATTCTGAAAGTCCCCTAAGTGTCCAGACACCGTTGGTGAATTTTTCCCTTCTTTGATTTAGTGAACAAGACCTCTTGCTTTTAATCATATATATTAATATGTGCGACATAATGTATATGGAGTGCGTAGCACAGTTTTGTTTTTGGTCACTTGATCTCGGGATGATATAATTAGATTTTTATAGAAATTAGTATATCGATGAGATCCATAACACTGTTTTGGGGTCACATTGGTCAAGAATTAGAGTCTTTAGATGCAGCTAATTAGCAGATTCTGTAGACATGCATGAATGTTATTGGGACTTCCCACTCCACGAATCTGCAGATGTACATGTACATGCACATGCATGAATGTAATTAATTACTAATTCAGGGTTTACATGATTAGAACAAATATTGTTATTAGGAATTAATGCTTCAGTTTTAATTCGACTCCCACAGTACGTTGCATGAAGTCATATATCATTACAGTGTATCGGTTTAAACCAGAACACTTGCTTAAATGGATTGGGGTTTGATTAATTGTACGTATAACCAATCCACCATGTCTAGCAGACTAGGATAAGAGTGCACAGACCTAGATCCAGTGTTAAGCAGCCTTTAATTAATCACTCAATCAAGTTCTCTATGATCTAGTTCGGCATATCTTATATTATGTGAAATGTTGCTTATTTTATAAGTTAAATAACAAAAGTTGTTTGGTGATATTTAATAAAACAATTTATTTAAAAAGTTATACTATTAAGTTGCGGCTTATAAAAGTTAGTAAAAGTTTAGTTTTCATAAGGTAAAAGCTACATCTACTTATCGTTAGCATTTCAGCTATAAGAACTACTAATAGGTAGTGAGACCTAAGAAATGAAATGTTGTTATTTTTTGTTAACCGTTCTCGATGCATGATCATTTCATTCTTGACACATTTTCAATTTTATGTATCATGACTTGCTTAACGTGTCGATGAGTTATATTGAGTGACGATGAAAAAGGTGATTGAGTGTTGGCCTGGTAATTTTCAATCCAAAACTTAAATATTGAGACACCCATATTAATTATGTATATCAGTTTATATATATTGGGGAGTGAAATTAACACTATTTTTTATAATCCACACTCCCATTAGAGTTTTTAAATATTACCTTCATCAACACATGATGCTTTTATTACCAAAATATCATAGTTTTCTAGAGATAAAATAAAAAAAAATAAAAAAATTAAGAAGAGAGTGTGGAATATAAAAAGTAGAATGCAAATTTCACTATCCTATATATTATGTAAGATCCTATAAATCAAAATGTCGCTTCTATTCACCATTATGTAAACTTTTATATTTGATCTCTTCTATGTTAGATGGTAACATGGGCTACATAATTGTTAACTTTTACATAGGAATGAGATCTCACCCAACCAAATTTGTACAAAAAGTGAGTGTGAAAAGAAATTTTCAATCCTTGTAGAACAATCTACGTCTTAAGAAAACTAGAAAAAGTGCTAGTTATTGGTGAAACATTTAGCTTTGATGATATAGTGCATTATGGGTTTACAATTGTCTTTCATGATACACATATATATCAATTTGATGTATATGCCCTACCATTTCATGCCTTTGCCTCTTTGGCTAACCAAATATAGAACCTATCTAGCTGTTTCAAGATGCCTCCATGTGAAGTAGATGCTATTGCTTTGATATCATGGAGACCTAAAAAGACATTTCTATTCATAACTAGAAATAATGCTGGCACTAATTGAAAAATATCTGGCTGTCTTGGTGCCTTCTACTTGGGAAAGATATTCCAAGAACTTGAGATCTCGATCAATAAGTTTTGTTGTAGCTTAGCTAACTCGATCCATTTCAACAAACACAATTCATTAGAGATTAGTGTACCCTTTTTTCTTCTTGTGGAAAATTAATAGGTAGAAAAAGTTGAAGCACATGACTAAGAGCTTTTGAGTGGGAAATCAAAAGTTAATAAGTCTCTAAGCTCCTTGCGTTATAATATAATGCATAGTGGCGAAGTAACCTAGAACAAATTGTTGACCTCGAACCATTATTGATCTAAATATACACCTACATTGAACCACTGACAAGCTCAACTACTAAAAGAATAATATTTAGTGAACTGCTTGATCCGTAGAAGAATTAGACTCAGTCACCAAATTCAAAAAGCCAAGTCCTTAATCAATATTGACCCTTCATTTATACTTAATAGGGCAATGATATAGGGTCTCAATGAGGCCTAAGATTTATGGCCTCAAATCCTAGGTGTCATGTCATGTAAGCAAATACAAATTTTATTTTCAATTCTACATAATATATCTTGTCATATCATACTATTGCAACACCAACTTTACCCTTTTATACTTCCTTTTAGATGTTAGGGGTGAATTAATTACAATAATGAATTTAATTAGGAGACGAAAAAAAAGATAAGCTATTAATTATGTATTAATTTAAGAGATATGTCTACAAATTCTTTGACCAATATTTTTCTTAATTTAATTAAATTCTTTCCTATAATTTTTCTCTCCAAATAGTATTAATATATTGAATTAGGTGTCAAGAAATAGGCATTAACTTTTCTTTCCAAACATTGATTAATTTCATCCAAAAAACTAGCATTAATAAATTGATTTTGGAAAATACGTATGTCTAAATTAAGAGGTAAGAAAAAATTTCATGTTAGTAGCAGCCATTAATTATCATCTACAATCTAAATATATGGGGGGGAAAATAAAAAAATAATAAACTCAAATATAACGTTTAAACCCTAGCTAATAAAGAGAAAAAAAATGAACAAAAGAATATATATATATATATATATAGGATTTTTCTCAGGTAAGGATGTCCTTAGTTTTTCTTATGGAACGGATTTACTGTTTTCACCCACTTTCCGATCACATTTTCACATCTTAGCCGTTCAGTTTTTAGATCCTAATGTATGGATCACCTCTGCAAAATTTCATCCAATTTGGTGATCGTTAAGGCGTCCAAAACTGCAATTTACACGAACGAACCGAATCTGTCGAACCGGAACCGTTCGTTTACATTGTTGTAATTTGCAGTTTTGGATGCCTTAATGATCACCAATTTGGCTGAAATTTTGCAGAGGTGATCTATACATTAGGACCTAAAACCTGAACGGTTAAGATGTGAAAATTTGATCGGAAAGTGGGTGAAAACCGGAAATCCGTACCTAAGAAAAACTAAGGACGTCCTTAGTGTAGCCGGACTGTATATATATATATATATATATATATATATATATATATATATAATCGTATGAACATGTATTTTTCACACTATATTTTCAAAATTTACAAGAACCCAACAAAGGTTGAATTCATATACATGTGTTAAGCAAATCTACTGTGATCGAATGTATGTGCAAATCCATTGATTGAATTACATGAAATTTTTCTATTCTTTTTTTTTGAATGGAAAGACGACAAACTTTATTAATACGAACTAATTGTTACAAAGGATCTCATCAAGTGCAGGAGGGACAATCCCACTCCAAGACACTTGCAACCCTGAAACAAGAGCACTACGAGCTAGCTTGTGAGCAATCTTATTAGATTCTCTATAGACATGGCAGAAGAAAGAACCAGCCATAGAAGTCAATGCCAAAGAAATGTCATCTACAATCCTCCCAATCTCAGAAGTATCCTCTCCATCTGCCTGAACAGCCTGAACCAACCGTAGACAATCAGACTCCACAATGATGGGAGTTAGATGAAATTGTAAGGCAATCTTACATGCCAAACGACCAGCCAACGCCTCCACCATATATGGAGAAGTCACATCATCACACCTGCAACAAGCCCCAGCCACTATATCACCCATAGAGTCCCTAACAACTACTCCAAGACCTCCATGACGTAAATGCATATTATACGCCCCATCAACATTAGCTTTTAGCCAACCAACAGGAGGAGGACACCAAGGTTTAACCTGCCTTCCCAGTGTAAGCTTATTTTCCACATTAACTGCCTTGAACGTATTGAACAAAGACATCACTTGGAAATGAACCTGTGCAACAGAATGGAATATACCAGACCAAACCCTTTGGTTTCTCTCTTTCCAAACTCCCCAGATAAGTATCAACAATAGATCAAAATCCTCATTCGACAAGCGAGAGAGACAGAAGCTTAACCAATCAAGCATAGAACTCATTGGTGTAGCCAAAACAGACTGCATGGAAGGGAACAGATTGAGCAGATTTTCACAAAGGCACACTCCCTGCTAATATGAACAATAGACTCCTCTGCAGCATTACAGAAATAACACCCATCTTGAAGGAAAACCCTGCGATCTCTAAGCTGAGAAATAGTAGGTAAAATTGAAGCGCAAGCTCGCCAAACATGAACCTTGATTTTACCTGGAATCTTTGCTGCCCAAATAGATTTCCAAATGGGAACTGAGACCTCAGAACTAGAACTAGCCGTTGTGTTGGGATGTAAAGCACCAACTGCCAATTTATATGCACTTTTAGTTGTAAACTTCCCTTTCAGATCAAAGTGCCAAACAAGTCTATCTGGCACATGATTAGAGCTAAGGGAAATAGAGGAAATAAGAGAGGCATCACCCGCATCAAAATTAGCTGCAATCACCTCTTTATCCCATTGTCCATTACGTAACAGTTCACTAACTAACACCAAAGAAGAGGTACCGTACCTGATAGCTAGGTCGAAACAAAACCGGCCTTGGGAGCCATGCATCCTCCCAAATTCTGATCCTCGACCCATCACCAACCTGCCACCTCACCCCACTCTGAAGAGTAGATCGTGCAGTATAAATACCGCGCCAGCAAGTAGAAGGACAACGAGCTACAGGAGCAGATAAGAGGTCATCATTAGGAAAATAACGAGCTTTAAATAATCTTCCAACCAAAGAGTTGGGGTTACGCAGAATTCGCCATCCTTGCTTGGCCAATAGCGCCAAGTTATGGGCGTACAGATCACGAAACCCCATCCCTCCTTCCTCCTTAGGCCGACTTAGACGTTCCCAAGACAACCAATGGATCTTCCTATTATCATCTTTGCTCCCCCACCAAAAACGAGCACACATCTGATGTAGAGAATCACAGAACTCTTTTGGCACACCAGAAATTTTTCTATTCTTGAATGGAGAAAAAAAATTGTTATTTAAATCTAAGCATGAGTGTAATGAAAACAAAAAATGAAAAGAAAAAAAACTAAAATAATTTTTTTAAGAAAGCCAAAATAACATAGTCATTAGATTTTGGAAAGATAAAATGGTATTTTTCTCAAGAGTTTTTTTTTTTTTTTTGAGAGAAACTGTCGATCAACTCAAATAAATCAGGAGGTAAACTCCTTAGAAAGTACATCAGTAATACAAGATGGAGTCTCTAGGCCCCAAAACAAAGAACTAGCAGAAGAACAAGCAAAACGAGCTAAAGTATGAGCCACAACATTGGCTTGACGATAAGCATGAGTAAAGTAAGAACCCGACATCTGTTGAAGATGAAAGGTAATGTCATCATACACACGACCAATAAAGGAAGTATGGGGAATGACTCTCTGCTTTGTTGCATGAAAAAGAGTAAGAGAATCAGTCTCAAAAATCACCGGAGAGAGACCTTGCTGAATAGCAAGTGAGACTGCCTCCCTCCCTGCTAATGCCTCCACCTGTTCTGGGGAAGAAACATGAGATATTGGAGCATAATAACCTCCCAAACATTTCCCCATATCATCACAGATAATGACTCCAATTCCCCCAGTACCAGTATCTTTATGAAAAGCACCGTCAACATTAATCTTCACCCACCCTGCATCAGGAGGTTTCCAGGGGACTACTCGCCGACCCCCTCCACCCTGTCCCTTACCCTGATGCCTCTGGTACTCCTGGAGACGAGCTGACAATAGTAGCACCACCTGGTTCACCTCCATACGTTTATTATCCCAGACTATATTATTTCTCTCCTTCCAAATACCCCACAAATTATAAACAAAAGCTGCCCATAAATTGGAGGCAAGTGAGAAGCACAACCCCCAATCCACTCCAACAACAACAACAACCGAGCATCAGAAGAGAAAGCCGTTCGTACTACACCAGGCACGGCATCCAACACTCCCCTCACATACGGACAAAGCCGACATAAGTGTTCAATTGTCTCTTCCCCCACTCCACAGAGAACACAAGGCCTTATCTCCAGAGGAACCTGTTTCGCAATCAATCTATCTATAGTACGTAAACAATTGTTCAACACCTTCCACAGAAAAATTTTAGCCGTACCTGGTACATTGGTTGACCATAGCTTCTTCCATAAATCTTGTGTCTGCAAAGGCACCGCTTGTACTATCTCCTCCTCCATTAAGAGCCTGTAAGCACTCTTAACGGAAAACAACCCTTTGGAATCAAAGTGCCACACCCAACGATCCTGAACCCTTCTATTACTCAAAGGAATAGACAAAATAAAAGGGATATCATCAGCATGACAAACATGTCGTATCAATGCTTCATTCCAGCAACCCTCATCATTCAACAAGTTACTGACCTTCCATAGTGCATTTCTGCCTCCCTGAACCGGTAATAATCGAAATGGTGCCTCTCTAGGTAGCCATGGGTCCGAAAGCAAGATATCATTCCCATCTCCCACTTGCCAACGTGCCCCTTTGACCAGAACACTTCTAGCCTCATAAATACTCCGCCAAGAAAACGAAGGTGATGGATGATGTTCAGCCTCCCAAAAAGAAGAATCTGGAAAGTATCTAGCCTTATACATTCTAGCAATCAATGAATTCGGATGTTGAACAATTCGCCAGCCCTGTTTAGCTAACATAGCCCTATTAAAAGCATGTAAATCTCGGAAGCCCAAACCTCCTTCCTTCCTTGGACGACAGAGGAATTGCCAAGACTTCCAATGAATTTTCCTTTGTTCATTAGAGCCTCCCCACCAAAAACGAGCACATCTCTGTTGAAGATCATCATAGATATTTTTTGTTAATTGAAAGCAGCTCATAGCATATGTAGGTAAAGATTGAGCTACCACCCTAATCAGAATATCTTTGCCAGCACCACTAAGAAGCCGACCTTGCCAATTCTGAAGTTTCTGATCCAGTCTCTCCTGAATATAATGAAAGGTACTAGTTTTATTCCTACCAACATACGTAGGCAAACCAAGATACTTCTCATGGGATTCCACTACCGGAACTCCCAAAAAATTAGCCAGCAAATACTGAGTAACATGATCCACATTTTTACTAAACGTAACAGAACTCTTGTGGAAATTAACCTGCTGACCAGATGCTTTACCATATACCTTCAATACATTACTAATTTTCTGACAAGCCTGTAAACTAGCATTCGCATACAGCATACTATCATCTGCGAAAAGAAGATGATTAACCATGGGAGCTCCCTCACAAATAGAAATACCTGGCAACACACCGAGATCAGCCTTTGTTTTTAACAAGGCAGAAAGGCCTTCTGCTCCGAGAAGAAACAAATATGGTGACAATGGGTCCCCTTGTCGCAATCCTCTAGAAGGTACCACATAACCCCGAGGTTTCCCCCGTACTAGAAAAGAATATCGGACAGAAGAGACACATTGCATAATCATCCGCACCAAACTATGAGCAAATCCCATACGCTCCATCACTTTCTGCAGAAACCCCCACTCCAATCGATCATAGGCTTTACTCAAATCCAATTTCAATGCCATAAATTCATCGCCAGCTCGTTTATTATGAATAAAATGAGCTAGCTCATTCGCTGCCAACGTATTATCAGTTATCAACCTGCCTGGAATGAAAGCACTTTGAAAAGGCGAAATAATTTGAGGTAGAATCAACTTCAACCTATTCGCAATAACTTTCGAACACAACTTATAAATTACATTACACAACGCAATTGGTCTCAAATCTGCCATAGTCTCAGGGTTAGCAGTCTTAGGAATCAGACAAATATGCGTGTAATTAATCTGTTTTAGCAACTGACCAGTCTGTAGAAAATTGTGTACAGCAGCAATAAGGTCATCACCTATACTCTCCCAATAATGTTGGAAAAAAAGAGGCGGCATTCCATCTGGTCCAGGCGACTTTGTGGGATACATTTGGAACAAAGCCTCCTTCACCTCCTGACAACTATATTGGGAACAAAGAGAAATATTCATCTCGTCTGTAACTGAAGGAGAAATAGCCTGAAGAGTTTCCTCCAAAGCCCCACCATCAACAGTTCCTGACTTCCTGCCTTGTAAATTTTCTCAAAATAGTTCACAACAACATTTTCCAGACCATCATCATCTTCTTTCCAGTTCCCTGCATCATCATAAAGACCGCCAATGAAATTTTTCCTTTTCCTGTTAGAAGCCTTACGATGAAAGAAACCAGTATTACGATCTCCCTCCTTAAGCCATGAAACCTTAGCTCTTTGACTCCAGTACAATTCCTCCTCTGATAGCAAACTCTCCAAACGTGCCATCAAAGTACCCCTCTCTGCCAATAAGTCAGCGACTCCAACCGTGAACGAGTTACCGATATTGCTTTTTGACGATCACCAAATACATTGCGCTGCCAAACATCTAACGCAATACTGGTTCTAGCAATCTTCTTGGACACCAGAAACATTGGTTGCCCTAGAACAGGGCGTTGCCACTGCTGCTGAACGATCTCATGGCATTCCTCATGCTTCAACCACATCGATTCAAATTTAAACCTATGATATCTCCTCTGTGAAACAACCGGAACTGCACTGATACAAAGCAAAACCGGAATAAGATCAGACTTGCTTGGCGGCAGATGGATCACCCGAGAATGGCCGAAACTATCAGACCACTCCACCGTAGCAACCACCCTATCCAACCTAACCTTCGTCTCCAAATCACTCCAAGTAAACGGGCATCCGTAATACCCAAGGTCCACCAATTCCGCATATCCCAGCGCCTCTCGGAAACCTCGCATTTGACTTTCTGATCGTGGTCTGCCATCCAGCTTCTCCGAGGCCAACAAGATCTCATTAAAATCTCCCAGCACAACCCACGGTAAGTTGTCGTCGTCACTCAAACCCCGGAGAAGATCCCAGGATTCATGACGATCTGCTGCACCTGGATTGCCGTAAAAACTTGTGAAACGCCACCGCAAGAGGCCGTCTCCCTCATCAACCACTGCATCGATAAAACGGGCCGTAGAAGGCTGCCGTATTTTGAGCGTAACATCGTCATTCCAGAACAAACCCAGTCCCCCAGCCAGCCCAACGCTCATCACGCCTTCTGCATGATCAAACCCTAGGTTACGCTGTAATCTGTCGAACTCCTCTCTTTCTCTGATTTTCGTTTCAATAAGAAATACCAATTTCGGCTGATGTTGTGAGATTAACATCTTCAAAGCACGCCCAGTGGAAGGATTACAAATCCCTCGACAATTCCAGAACAACACATTCATGGCCATTAGACACCTTTCAGATCAAAGAAACCCTAGGTTTCCGATCGCAACCTAGCTCCGAGAAACTAGGTCAATTTAAATAACCTAGATGCAAATAGGTACTTCTCAAGAGTTACATAGCATGATTTGACAAATAGTTGATGTGTGTAGGTGACATGACATGACACTTAAGATTGAGGCCACAAATCATTTTCCTACTTAATAATTAACGAGTAGTTTTCAGAACTTAAGCTTGCCTTTTAGAATGACGGTTTGTGTGTGTGGTGAGTGAAATTCACATGCATTCTCCATTTTACAATTCACACTCTATTTTTTTTTTTTTTACTTTTTAAAAAAGAGGATCAAAGGATTTCACTTCTACCTCTATGGTGACTCGAACCCATGATCTCGATCTTACGAGTGAGTGCTCTAACCACTGAGCTAATATTTTCGTTTTTAGTATCTTAATATTATATTGTGGACTATAAAATGAGAAGTGTGAATTTCACTTTACTTTGTGTATATTTGAATGAATTCAAAGTCTGTATCAATCCTAATAATTAGGTTATCAATTTCTTTAAGTGGATGCAAAGTTGGTGAGATTCTCAAAGTTATCCCTTTTTTTTTTTTGCACAATCACTTAATTGATCAAAATCTATAATAAAAAAAAAAGGAAAAAAATGCAAACAGTACCTGACCTTTGACCCATTAGTAACTTTAGTACTTGACAAAAAAAAATCACTTTAGTACCTAAAGTTCGACCCCGACCCAACATTAGTACCTGAAGTCGTTAACTCCATCACAGCGGCGTTAGTCAACTAACATAACTTGAAGGACATATTAGTAATTTCAACTCTAATGTTATGTTTTTTTTTTTAGTTTCCACGCACTCTCTTCTTCTTCCTTTCTCGCTCTTTGCAAATTATGGTTGATTTGGATTAGAAAGCAAAATGGTCTCCTCACTCCTCAGATATACCCAGCAAATTACCCAAACACTACAACAAGCTCCATCATCTGTTCATCCCGAGTTCTAGTCAAATTGAAGTTAGATCGATTAGGCTTTGATCCACCTCGTAGCAGCCTCAAATTGACGCCGACGACCTCATCTACAAGACCGGCTTTGGGTCTCTCCTTCCCTCTATTGAAAGATTTCATAGTCTTCCTTTTTTTTGTTAAACCAAATCTCAAACAAAGCCTCCACACATCCTCTCAAATTCAAATTTGAATTCCAAATTCAGTTTAATTGAAGTCATATCAGATCACGAAGCTAAACCTCGCAACGATGTGGTACTCGAAAATGAAGAAGAAGCTCTGATTCCTATCAGAGCTCACTCATCCGAGGCAATCTCAGATCCCTCTGATTCTGTACTTGTCACTGAGATCGAATCCTCGGACGGAGACGAAGAGAGAGCTCCAATTTTTCTGCATTGATTATGAACTCCAGCTCGATCTTGTACTTCATCGGAGACCAAATTTCTATCGGATTTGAGAGCAAGGCGAGAGGGAGAGAGAGAGTCTTGGTGAGGCTCAAGGATCCGGAGCTGAGAAATTTTATTGGTAATGGAGGTAATTATGATGGAGAAAACAAAGGTAGGTTGAGACAACGAAGTAGAGGTTTCTGATGTACTTGAAGCTATGTATCAATAGGCAAGGTACTTGTATTGTGTCGGGCTTCAAATATCCGGTACCAAAGTGATATATACTTCGGTTAGTTGGCGCCAAGAAATAGATTCATTGTGATTGAATTGGCGGGAATAGTTGAATGGACCAGAATACCCCTCGAAGTTTGCCAGGCGGCTAAAGCCGTAACAGCCAAAAGTGTTTCAAGTACTAATGTTGGGTCGGGGTCCTGAAGGAATTGTGTCCTAAAACAATCATTTTGATGTAATTATTATTAATCAAAAGGGCAAGTTTATTGTTCATTGCTTATATTTGATATTTGATTGAACAAGGTCCAAGGAATATGAGTTAAAGATAAAGTAATCTAAAGAGTTAGATGTGTGAGACCTTTACTCTTTCACACTCTTATCCTAAAAAGTTCCTAGTCATAGGATTATCACTTGGACATTGATAATCCGGAAAGACTAGCACATACTATGTATGCTCAATATGGAGGATGATATGTCTCTTGTCATTTGTGTAGAGACACTAATATAAGTATGTGGGTGCTCTTAATTTAAAGAGTACACTGAACGCGATCATTAGAGTTCTTGTATGGAGTCTTACTTACATGTCAAACTTGAACTCTAAATTGCAATAATACAAATTAGTCCTTTGACCTGAGACACCATAGTTGTCTTATGAGTGAATGGATTATCTCTTGATGATGCAATAATATTGTGTCCCTTAATGGATATAATAGATGCATTCATTGGTATAATCAATTCGGTCATGGAGACATGTGAGTGTACAATAAGGAATCTCTATCCTTAAGTAAATAAGGTGTATGTTCAAAGATGTGATTCAATGAGTCTTTGGCCAAAGCATTGAATGAGATTAAAAAGGAGTTTTTAATCACATTCTAAGAATCACATAAGAATGAAAATCACATTAGGGGATTGACATATCAATTCCATACCCCGATGATGTGATTTAGAACATAGTGTTAGAGAAGGACCGTATTGTATTGTAATTCCAATTGAATAGGTTCTTTGTCATTCTACATTAACTAGGGTAGTCATGATATGTTGCAAGACGTCACTCATGACTTGTGAAGTCCCCGAGGATTAATAAACATTTATAATCCTAATAACAAGGGAGAATCAAAAATGGAGTTTTTGATTCGTAAACAAAATAGAATGGTTTCTATAAACTTCACTGCCTTGTTAATTAGAACCTAAGAGATCGCACACCATATAAGTGGATCCTTGAGATTGTATATGAAGAAGATTAAACAAGAGTTGGTTATGACCAAATAATTAATTAGATTTATTATTTGGACATAATTAGGTTTTTCGGGTAAAACCGAACCTATTGGGCCTAAACGATTGTCGGGCTTTTCGTGTGGACTTGGGCTTCACTAAATGAGATTTAAATGAAAGCCCAAGACACATTTTTAGTGCCCAATAACAAGTATGGACCAGCCAAAATATTGGCTTTATGAAAGTCAATATTTTCTTTTAGTAATTGGAGTTATTTCCTATTATATAAAAGTGAAAGCATGGACAAAGAGAATAAGTGTGTCTCCACACTATTATTTTGAGATTTTTTGAGAGAGAGAGAGAGAAAGAGTTCTTTCTTGGTCCATTACAAAATTAAAGGAAAGAAGAACACTTGCATAATTTCTTCTTTTCTTTCATCTTTCTTCATCTCTTGATTCACTTGGTGAAGATCCTTAGAGGCCATATATTTTTGTGGCTTTACTTGTTACATCAAGGAGGAGATTACAAGCACAAGAAGGAGTACAAGAAAGAGTTCTTAATTCAAGGTGCTTCAAGGTGGAGGAAACACACAAAAGGAGAGATCAAGGAGAGGAACTTTGGTGGTTCACTTGGATCGGATTAAAATCACGCTCCGGGTGAGTAGAACATAAACTCCCTCTTTGTTCTTCCTTACTATGCATGCTATGTTTATATACATATCACAATAAGCCAAGATCATGGGTTAAAGGAATGGATTTTATGTTTAGTTAGTAGTTTAATGGTTAAACTAATTCCGCACTAATTAAAAAGTTTTGAAATCCATCCATTCCTTCAATTGGTATCAGAGCCATTGGCTTAATTTTGATATGTTATAAACATGGCTAAGTATGTTGGTTGATGTGATTTTCTTAAGCTTAGAGTAATATGTAATTTAGATCATAAAATTTGCTTTATCATAAAAGTTATGAAGCATGTGATGTAAGGTAGATTTTATGATAGCTAGAAAAAGTTTTCTGGAAATTACATGTAAGAAGTGGTTTAAGTTTTATGAAACTTTGATGCATATGAGATATGTATTAAGGGATTCTATATGTTTCTTAATTAAGGTGTTAATCTTAGAAACATGTTAGATTATATATGCTTTAGGGTATGCATGATTTTTGGCTTCAAAGATGAAGTAAACAAGTGTTCAATGGAAGAACACAAAGCTGAAATTTTATTTCCAGCTTTGGAACATGTCTAATCTAGTTATGAACTAGCTAATTTTTCATGGTGTTTGTTTTTCACTTTTGATCCATAAATTCATGAATTCAAATTTACCTAATAGTTAATGATGACATAAAATCATTTCCATGTTTCCCTCACCAAAAGGTTGGTAGAGTTAGTCATCTTTACTATTAGTTTCTCTAAATTACTCACCAAAAGTTGGAATGAGATAAAAGACATGTCTCCCTAAATCACTCACCAAAGGTTGGTGAATCATGATGTAAAACATCATCCCCTAAAACACTCACCAAAAGTTGGTGATGCATGATGTAAAACATCATTCCCTAAATCACTCATCAAAAGTGATGTGAGACATCATCCCCTAAATTACTCACCAAAAGTTAGTGTTGCATGATGTAAGACATCATCCCCTAAATCACTCAATTAATTTACTTGCATTAAATTAAAGTAATTTAGTGGTTAATTTATTTTGAATAAGTTAATTATGCTTGTTTAATTAACCTTATTAATCTTGGTTAATTAAAGGATGATTATGGACTATGGCCTAATATAATTGAGCATGAGATTGGCCGACTATTCATTTTGAATGAATGTGGTTATGTAATTAAAGTAGTTAATTCCTTTGGGCTATGTAATTAAAGTAGTTAATTCATTTGGTTGTGTAACTAAGTAGCTTATTTAATTTATTCAAGTTTAATTAAATTAAATGGGAGCTTGTATGCCCCTCATCCACTCTTGTAATCGAAGATGGAGGCACATGAGGATGATCCAAAGAAGAAGTTTGAAGTCATCAAGCCTTGAAAGGAGTTCAAGTGCAAAGTGTAATAGCTTAGCTTAGTTATTTAATTCTCGTAATCGTTACGCGTAATTAAAATCAACCACCCAAACATAACCTTGATCCAACATATTGGCTCATGTTGGATCAAACAACAAGTCCATAATCATCCTATGTGACCTATTATAATTGCATGTTCATTGCACTTGATCAAGTAATTTTATATTTCCCATGATTCCATTTGAAAAATGTTTTTGATGAAATCAAATTGTTTTCTGAAAACAATTAGTGGGAGTATTTTATTATAGATCAAGTATAATGAATGTGTGATTGCATTAGGATCAAAGCAAATGCAATGTGATTGTTATTAATGAGATTATTAAAGATGAGACCTTAAAATTCCCTCAAAGTGATATTAAGTTGAAAAACGAAGAAGTCATTATGAATGCTTCTTTGTGGCCTTCCAACATTGTAATCTCCTAGTAGATGTTCTTGCATGTGAATATCATTCCGAACGGAGGTATTTCTTGCTAGGAGCATTAAAGAGAGGTTATTCAACATTTGATGTTGTAAGGTAGGGACAAATCTTGGTCAATATTCTATTATGATGAGATTTAATTTTTGATCTCTATACTTACATGAGATGTTGGGTATAGCTTAACTAGAGTAATTTATCAATATCCTATTATGGTGAGACTTAATTACTTTAGAGGCCAAAGTTATGGATATTCACATTTGATGTGATTGGATAAGAGTATCCTCTCATGGAAATTAAGTTGACTTATAGTTCTATTATGATGCGGTTGGCTTAATGAAAATGAGTCTTCCATACTCACTAAGAGTTTTAATTTATACTCTCGAATTCCTTTGAGGGATTTGGAATTTGTTAAAATAGTGAGAGGGTGCCATTTGATTCTTAAGACCCGAGTCACTTGGTTTTAAAATCAATCTCACTTCTTTTATTTTATGTTATGTAGACTGCAATATGTCAGGACATCCTATCACCAAAATTCTCAATGAAAATCGTCTTGAGGGCCCAAACTTCAATGACTGGCTCCGCAATTTGAAAATTGTATTGACATTCGATAAGATCGCTTATGTCTTACAAAATGCACCTCCTCACACTCCATTGGCTCAAGATGCAACCGATGAGCAACGTGTTGCTTATCAAAAGCATAAGGATGATGACACGCAAGCTAAATGTGTTATGCTTGCATCCATGAACTCACAACTTCAGAAGCAACATGAGAATATGGATAGCGCCAGTTCTATATTACTTCATCTCACTGAATTGTTTGGTGAGAGAAATAGAAATGTGCGCTTCACAGTAGTCAATGAGCTTGTTAAGACAAAGCATGTGAGGGGTGCACCTGTTCATCAACATGGTCTAAAAATGATAGGCCTTATTGAGCAAATTCAAGACCTTGGATTTGCACTTGATGCGGAGCTAGCTCAAGATCTTCTTCTTTCCTCCCTAGATGATTCATTTTCTCAGTTCATAATGAACTATAATATGCAACAAATGGATCATACTCTTTCTGATCTTCTCAATATGCTAGTAACAGCTGAGAAGCAAATTAAGAAAGAGAGTGGGAGTGCGGCTATTATCGCTTCTTCTTCATCCAGTAAGTCCAAATGTAAAGGCAAAGGGAAGAAGAAACAAGTGATAAAGCCTAAGGGAGTAGTCCAAAAGAAGAAGAAGAAGGAACAAAAGGAACCAAAAGGTATTTGTTTCTTTTGCAACAAAGATGGGCACTGGAAGAGGAATTGCAAAGCTTATCTTGCATCCTTGAAGAACAAGTCTTCAACAGAAGGTATGATCAATGTGATTGAATCAATATTTACAGTTAATAATACTTCCACTTGGATAATTGATTCAGGTGCATCCCACCATGTTTGCACTTCGTTGCAGGACCTAGTGGGAGCAAGGAAGCTTAAAGCTGGAGAAATTTCCCTACGTGTAGGAAATGGCACAAGAGTTGATGCCAAAGCCGTGGGGACTTATATTTTGAAGTTACCATCAGGAGATACATTGGAGTTAAATAATTGTCTTTATCTTCCTATATGTATAAAGAACCTTATCTCCATCTCCATGCTTTTGAAGGATGGTTATAGAGTAGTTTTTGATAAACTAAGTGGTTTTGTATCTATTAATGAACGCATGATATGTCATGCTAATATTATTGATGGTCTCTTTCATCTAGCTTTAGATGGTAGTATTAACTGTATGAAGGAAAATGCTTTGGGATCTAAGAGAACTCGAGAAACGGTTAACCCCATTAAGATGTGGCACCTTAAACTTGGTCATATTAGCCAAGATAGAATTCACAAATTATCCAAAAATGGATACTTAGAGTCATTAGGATCTGATCCTATGCCTACTTGTGAGTCTTGTCTAAAAGGAAAAATGACCAAGTCACATTATGGTGGACAAAGAACAAGAGTTAAAGAACTCTTAGGCCTAATACATACTGATGTATGTGGCCCCATGTCCACTATTAGTAAAGGTGGATTCTCATACTTCATAACCTTTACCGATGACTACTCTCGGTTTGGTTATATATACCTTATGAAGCACAAATCTGAAGCCTTTGAAAAGTTCAAAGAATTTAAGAATGAAGTTGAGAAACAAACCGACAAAAGTATTAAGGCTCTAAGATCTGATCGAGGAGGCGAATACTTAAGCAATGAGTTTATTGATTATCTCAAACAAGAAGGCATTGTTTCTTCATTAGCTCCTCCTGGAACACCACAACTCAATGGTGTCTCTGAAAGGAGAAATCGAACTTTGTTAGACATGGTTCGTTCCATGATGAGCTATACTGATCTACCTATATCCTTTTGGGGATATGCACTTCAAACAGCAATTTATTTGTTAAATAGAGTGCCTTCCAAGTCCGTCCCTCTTACACCATATGAGATGTGGCATGGGAAGAAACCAAGTCTCAATCATATTAAGATTTGGGGTTGTCCAGCTTATGTCAAAAGACTAGAAGCAGGCAAGCTTGAAGCTAGATCAAGCAAGTGTTTATTTGTGGGATATCCTAAAGATAGTTTAGGATATTATTTCTATCAACCTGAAGAACAAAAGGTGTTTGTTAGCAGGAATGCCACTTTCCTTGAAAGGGACTATGTCCTTGATGGAAATGTTGAGCAAATGATAGAACTCAAGGAAGTGTCCAACAAGCCACAAACTAACACTTCATTTCCCATTGAACAACTTCCTGTACCAACTATAACACAAACTCCAAGAATATCTAGTAGGATCCGGATACCTCCCAGAAGGTATGGTTTGTGTCATGATAGCCTTGGGGAGTTAAATCTCCTTGGTGACAATGAAAACCTGTATGATCCTTCTAGTTATAATGAAGCAATGTCAAACGTTGACTCAAAGAAATGGCAAGAAGCCATGGAATCCGAGATTGACTCTATGTATACCAATCAAGTCTGGACTCTCGTTGACCCTCCACCTGGTATTAGACCAATTGGAAACAAATGGGTCTTCAAGAAAAAGATAGGCTCAAATGGTAAAATAGAAACCTACAAAGCTAGGTTGGTGGCAAAGGGCTATAAGCAAAGAGAGGGCATTGACTATGAAGATGTGTTCTCTCCTGTTGCCATGGTTAAATCTATTCGGATATAAGCAAGCTTCAAGGAGTTGGAACATCCGTTTTGATGATGCAGTCAAATCTTTTGGTTTCACACAAAACATGGATGAACCTTGTGTTTACAAGAAGGTCAGTGGGAGTGCTGTTGTGTTCCTTGTACTTTATGTAGATGACATCCTACTCTTTGGGAACGATGTAGGAATGTTATCTTCAATTAAAGTTTGGTTGTCCAAGACCTTCCTTATGAAGGATCTTGGAGAAGCTGCCTATGTACTAGGAATAAAGATCTATAGAGACAGATCAAAAAGATTAATTGGATTATCTCAATCCTTGTACATAGACAAAGTGCTGAATAGATTTCACATGGAACAATCTAGGAAGGGTTTTCTGCCTGTCAGACATGGCATTCACATTTCTAAGAAAATGTGCCCACAAACGATTGAGGAAGTGCAGAAGATGAGCAAGATCCCATATGCATCTGCAATAGGGAGCCTCATGTATGCGATGCTATGCACAAGACCTGATATCAGTTATGGCGTAAGCATAACTAGTCAATATCAGTCCAATCCAGGTTTAGAACATTGGAATGCTGTTAAGAATATCCTTAAGTACTTGAGAAGGACTAAAGATTTATTCCTCGTTTATAGAGGTGGTGATTTGCAATCAGAGTTGCAAGTGGAAGCATTCACAGACTCAGATTTTCAATCTGATGTGAATGACAGAAAATCCACATCAGGGTTTGTCTTCACCTTGAATGGAGGTGCAGTAAATTGGAGAAGCTGCAAACAAAGCGTTACTGCAGATTCCACTACTGAGGCAGAATACATTGCAGCTGCAGAGGCTGCAAAGGAAGCAGTTTGGATGAAAAAGTTCATCAATGAACTTGATGTGGTTCCTACCATTGAGTCACCGATTCCACTTTACTGTGACAACAATGGGGCAATTGCTCAAGCCAAGGAACCAAGGTCTCATCAAAAATCCAAACACATCGAAAGACGTTTCCATATCATAAGGGAGATTGTTAATCGTGGAGACGTTAACATTCTCAAAGTAGCATCTGTTGATAACATATCAGATCCATTCACTAAGCCTTTATCACAAGCAAAGCTAGAACAACATCTTGAGAAGATGGGTGTACGTTTCATGGCTGATTGGGTTTAGTACAAGTGGGAGATTGAAGGAATTGTGTCCTAAAACAATCATTTTGATGTAATTATTATTAATCAAAAGGGCAAGTTTATTGTTCATTGCTTATATTTGATATTTGATTGAACAAGGTCCAAGGAATATGAGTTAAAGATAAAGTAATCTAAAGAGTTAGATGTGTGAGACCTTTACTCTTTCACACTCTTATCCTAAAAAGTTCCTAGTCATAGGATTATCACTTGGACATTGATAATCCGGAAAGACTAGCACATACTATGTATGCTCAATATGGAGGATGATATGTCTCTTGTCATTTGTGTAGAGACACTAATATAAGTATGTGGGTGCTCTTAATTTAAAGAGTACACTGAACGCGATCATTAGAGTTCTTGTATGGAGTCTTACTTACATGTCAAACTTGAACTCTAAATTGCAATAATACAAATTAGTCCTTTGACCTGAGACACCATAGTTGTCTTATGAGTGAATGGATTATCTCTTGATGATGCAATAATATTGTGTCCCTTAATGGATATAATAGATGCATTCATTGGTATAATCAATTCGGTCATGGAGACATGTGAGTGTACAATAAGGAATCTCTATCCTTAAGTAAATAAGGTGTATGTTCAAAGATGTGATTCAATGAGTCTTTGGCCAAAGCATTGAATGAGATTAAAAAGGAGTTTTTAATCACATTCTAAGAATCACATAAGAATGAAAATCACATTAGGGGATTGACATATCAATTCCATACCCCGATGATGTGATTTAGAACATAGTGTTAGAGAAGGACCGTATTGTATTGTAATTCCAATTGAATAGGTTCTTTGTCATTCTACATTAACTAGGGTAGTCATGATATGTTGCAAGACGTCACTCATGACTTGTGAAGTCCCCGAGGATTAATAAACATTTATAATCCTAATAACAAGGGAGAATCAAAAATGGAGTTTTTGATTCGTAAACAAAATAGAATGGTTTCTATAAACTTCACTGCCTTGTTAATTAGAACCTAAGAGATCGCACACCATATAAGTGGATCCTTGAGATTGTATATGAAGAAGATTAAACAAGAGTTGGTTATGACCAAATAATTAATTAGATTTATTATTTGGACATAATTAGGTTTTTCGGGTAAAACCGAACCTATTGGGCCTAAACGATTGTCGGGCTTTTCGTGTGGACTTGGGCTTCACTAAATGAGATTTAAATGAAAGCCCAAGACACATTTTTAGTGCCCAATAACAAGTATGGACCAGCCAAAATATTGGCTTTATGAAAGTCAATATTTTCTTTTAGTAATTGGAGTTATTTCCTATTATATAAAAGTGAAAGCATGGACAAAGAGAATAAGTGTGTCTCCACACTATTATTTTGAGATTTTTTGAGAGAGAGAGAGAGAAAGAGTTCTTTCTTGGTCCATTACAAAATTAAAGGAAAGAAGAACACTTGCATAATTTCTTCTTTTCTTTCATCTTTCTTCATCTCTTGATTCACTTGGTGAAGATCCTTAGAGGCCATATATTTTTGTGGCTTTACTTGTTACATCAAGGAGGAGATTACAAGCACAAGAAGGAGTACAAGAAAGAGTTCTTAATTCAAGGTGCTTCAAGGTGGAGGAAACACACAAAAGGAGAGATCAAGGAGAGGAACTTTGGTGGTTCACTTGGATCGGATTAAAATCACGCTCCAAGGGTGAGTAGAACATAAACTCCCTCTTTGTTCTTCCTTACTATGCATGCTATGTTTATATACATATCACAATAAGCCAAGATCATGGGTTAAAGGAATGGATTTTATGTTTAGTTAGTAGTTTAATGGTTAAACTAATTCCGCACTAATTAAAAAGTTTTGAAATCCATCCATTCCTTCAGGTCCAAACTTCAGGTACCAAAATGACATTTTTTTTTTGTCAGGTACTAAAATTACTAATGGGTCAAAAATCAAGTACTATTTACATTTTTTTCCCTAAAAAAAAAACAAGAAGATTAAAGAAATAAGATTGCAATTGGAGAATACAAGTTTGTACGAAGAAATTTTTGATAATGGAACTCTCAAATATAATAATCGCAACACAAAGTAATTTTCTCTTACCAAAGAGAATGACGTTGGTTTTTGCTGGAAGCTATTTTTCTTCTCTGCATGCGACTTCAAATTAAATGGTGTATGGTTGCCCTTGCTCTCCTTAAAATTTGATTTTTCAAAAATAGAAAAACTTCCTTAGGTTATTACTAAGCCTTGAATAACACACCTCACAGTCTTATTTACCTACTTACGTAATTTTTGTTGAATTTAAATCTAACAATGGAGAATAAATATTTTCTTATTATTATCTACCCTGTGATTTATATCTAATGACAATTAAGTATACCTGGTGTGGTGTGTTGGTCGAATGGCCTAGTCTGGAACCCCCAGGTCTAGCGTTCGAATCCCAGCTCCATCCTGTGGCCAGCAGATTTGAGGGACCCTTTGGGTTCGTGCGTCTGCGGTGCAGTGGATTAGTCTGGCTTTGCCAGGCTTTTGCCGCAATGTCGGTGCAGGTGTCCTGGCGCTGGAATACCACTGCATGGGTGTGTGAGTTACTAACAACTAACCCGATCAAAAAAAAAAAAAATATACCTGAGTAGGAAATGTACTGAGCAAGTGAACATGATTAATAGAGCTGAATCTCTCTAATGACCATCTTTTGTTTTGGTTAATTTAAAACTAGAAAAAACACATCAATTAATGGGTGTGAATAATTAATTAAATGGATGAGAGAAATTTATTAAAAAAAACAGTTAAGAATTACTACGGATAGTGGGAAGTTTTTCATGAATTTCGTGAGAAGTTTTTGCACGTAAGTGAAATTATCATTTTACATAACAAAACCTACTCTCTTAAATATAGTTGATTACGTGTTAATTTATTTAACAAGAGAAAAGAAACTTTTTATTTTGTAATAATGAATGAAAAAACCGATCCGTGTTATTCTCGATGGGAAGACAGGAGGCCCGGAAATTCCGGTGAATGGCGTCAGAGTAACTGATAAATAACGGTAAACCGCGGGAGGAATCCGGCAGAATCCGACACGTGTTTCGCAACAAGGGTAAAGAAAAAGGAGCTTCCGTCACCGACAAACAAACACGTCACATGGAGTGGTCACAGGGGCCCCACACAAGCTTTTAAGTAATTTTGGTTGGTGGGCACATGAGAAATTGCAAAGGGTTTCCGTGTATTTTTGACTTGTCCTTCAACAAGACAAGAGCCAGGACTTGTGAGACTCCACCCCTACACGGGGGAGACTTTGAGGCTTTCCTTCCCCTTTCCTTCCGCGGCTCCATCGATTGACATGATTAGACATTATAATTATCCTAAAGTAAAATGAGGTTTCTACTGTTTATTTAATAGTGTTTAAGGTCGCTAGTTATAGAAGGAAGTTCAATCGTATTTAAGGTCTCTTTAGCTTTATGAAAATTAACAGTAATTTCTTTGCCAATGCTTCAATTGAAGAAAATTATTCTTTTACATCCAGAAAAAAAAACATCCCAAACATTAGAATGATTGAATTTCCTTTTTTATTGTCTCAATTCCGCAAATTAAATCAGATGTAAGAGATAAAGCTAAAAATACCCTAGGGTTTGGTATAGTATTGTCATGGGTGAACCCTATAATGAGGCACAAAATACTGATAGGGGTTGAAACTTCTCGTAATCACAATGACTTCATCATTTTGCATGTTCTTAGAATGAGGTTTTTTTATCCAATTCGCTTTGAATTAGAGTTTTGTATTCATTTATTTATAATCAAATCTTCAATATAATGTCACGCGTGATCTAAATATCTACATCTCAGTTGTTGGCATTAATCAACTTCTAGACACTATAGCCTATAGGCTTTACCTTCAGTCATATTTATAGAGGAGTAGGTAACCGAATATCACTGCTAATGTTCACAATCAAATTCAAAGTAATACAAAAGGGATGGAGGGAAAGAAAAGTAAAACCAATATTCTATAAATGAAAAAGGAAAAAAAAAAAAAAAAGGAAGAAGAAAGAAATGTGGAATTGACAGGGTCGGATCCGGACCGACCGCGCGGGCCCATGCCATCAGTCGCAAGGGCACAGAAATCACAAAACACACGCTTCTATCATACACCTTCGACATGGACGAATCACAGCCGCACTTTTGAAACCACGTGTTCGAAAACCACTGGCTGCATTATTTTCCCACTCACATTTCAATATAAATAGGGCGAAACGCCCACGAAGCCAGTCTAGCCGTTTGTTGGTCGATCACATTCACTTTCGAACCACAAAGCATCAAACATGTCACCGGAAAATGAGCAACAGTCGCCGGCCGGATTAAACTACGACGAGACGAAGCTGACCCTGGGATTGCCTGGCTCTGGCTCTAAACGTGGCTTCTCCGAGACCACCGTCGTCGGTCTCAATCTTGGGAGCTCATGCTCGTCGTCAACAACTGTTGATGATGAGGTGAAAACTCATAGACCTCCAGCCAAGTAAGATTTCGATCCAACTAAAATAGTTTTGTTGGATTAACTACGTGAAACTTTGAAATGGGAATAATTTGAATTTTTGTGAATGAATATTTCAGGGCACAAGTGGTGGGGTGGCCGCCTGTGAGAGGGTCTAGGAGGAACCTGATGACGAGCTGCAAGTATGTGAAGGTTGCAGTAGATGGAGCTCCGTACTTGCGCAAAATGGATCTTGAGACGTGCAAGAGCTATCAGCAGCTTTTGGGGGCTCTAGAGGATTTGTTCTCCTTCTTGACCATCCGTATGTATCTGAATCTTATTTCTATCTGTGTATTTTTGTTACTTGGTTCAAACCCATGTCACAGTTTTCGTCTCAGATGTTAATGGTGGTTTTTATTACTGTTGCTGCAGGTAATGATACGAATGAGAGAAAGCTTATGGACCTTGCTAATGGAGTGGAATATGTACCTACTTATGAGGACAGAGATGGGGATTGGATGCTTGTTGGAGATGTACCATGGAAGTAAGATTTCGAATATTTAGTAACCATTTTATTGTCCGATTTATGTTGTCAGACTGTGAATCCGGATTGTGCGTTCAAAATAGCCTCACCTCATTGACGGTGCTAATTCACAGACGGACAACATAAATGAACTTGAGTTTTCTTGTTCATGCTTTTGACTAGAATATTATTGTGCATAGGTCCTTAACACTAACCCTTTTTCGGCTTTGAACAGTATGTTTGTGGAGTCATGCAAGCGCCTAAGGTTGATGAAAAGCTCAGAGGCGATTGGATTAGCTCCGAGAACACCTTCAAAATGCACAAGCAGCAGCTGAAAGACAAAGCCTTCTATAGTTCTATGCTAATCGAATGATCAATATATGCATGTACAGAGGCTTTTCTTCTTGATTAAAGAGTTTTAGTTAGGAAGACTAGTTGACATGAATAAGAGTTTGGTCTGTAATTATCTACGAGTTGCATTTCAATGCACTTGATGTTGTAGGCTTCTTCTCCCGTTTTTTGGTTTATCACACTTCATGTTTTACTTGGACACACAATACTGCATTACTGCGCTATATAAATCTTTATAATTCTTTTTGCATATCTTGTTTTCTATGTGGTTTCAGATGCCATATTATTCTCGAGTTTATTTTCCAATGTTCTTTTCTGTGAAAAACCATCTAAATGCAATCATAAACCAGGTTAATGGGAACAGATGACTCATATTTTATATGTTTGACGACAGAAATAATTGAGTTCGTGTCTCCAAATATCTTCTAGAAAAAAAGGTGGGGACTTGAGAACCATAAACCCAAAAGAAATGAAGGGCAATTATTCCCTTCACAATCCTTTCTGTTTCCAACATCATGTAGAATGTTAGAATTTCTTGGTTAATTGTCAAGTCTTCAAATCAAACCAGTTTCCAACATCTTCTACGCTAATGATGACTTTAAGAATTTCTGGTTTAGGAAATGGTTTAGGAAATAGAGATTGAGGGTGATGCCTTGGGAGTTATTGATGCATTGAGTGATGAAGAAGTTGATTTTGGTGCCTTGATGTGCCTTAATAGTAAATATAAAGCTTCTTCTTCAAAGTTTTTGAGTCTAGTTCCTGGTAGATCTGCACCATGGTTGAAGTTTGTAGGGCTGTTTGAGCTTGTTTGTTGGATTTATTTCTTTGGGCCCGTTTTGGGTCTTTTGCTTGTAATATAGTTCTTGTTGAATAAAAATCCTTCCATCATCAAAAATGTTTTGAGTCTAGTTATTGGATGTATTCTTCTAGAGTTTGTAATAAGGCCATCCATTGTATGACAAAGGTTGTTCTCAGTTGTAATTCATCGATGGTTTGGGTTGGTGTTGATCCTTCATGGCTTACTCCGATTCTCCTTGATGAAAGTTTTCGGTTGTAATTGGGTTTGTTTACCGACTAAGGTTTTAGTGAGGCCAATCTATCATTTTGTAAGTTACCATTTCAATTACTACCAATGAAATCCTTATTTTTTATTACAAAAATGTAATTATCAATTTTCCTGCAATTAAGCCACAAATTGGTTCCACAAAAGCAACAAAATCAAAATGCTTTACAAAACTTCATCTTTAAGCTGTTTCAGAAAAGTCAAAAACAGCAAAATGGGTTTTCAGAATATTGCTTCTTTCGTTATAGAACACTAATGATGAAAAGGGTTTACATGTTCATATTATCTTTGCTTACAAAGGAAGCAATAAGTTGCTTTGATGAAATTGAATGTCTCATGACCTATGAGGCTCATCACTCATCATGCTGTGCTCTATCAACTTATGCAAAACTTCCAGATAGTTACATATTTCTGCTACAATGGGACATTTAAAGCTTCCATGTGGCAGTTGTAACAAATTTTTTCTCATAGCTGGAATAGTGCTCGATTCCATAACACAATGTCATGGGTTATCAATGAGAGCCAATAAGAAGGCCACTCTTTGCCATTCTCATTCTCCTAACTACCATCATAAATGGGCAAGTGAGAAACACAGCTAAGCGAAGGCTTTGTTTTCTTCTTTGCTACTTGTTACCTCTATATATACCATTTCATGGTGGCCTTTGAAATTGTTTTGCAAGAACTTCATATAAGAAAGAAGCAATGGAAGGTGCAGCACCAAATCAAAAGATGTTATGCTGTGATCACGTCCGAAAACGCAAGGAGGAGAAAGGCTTCTTCTCTGCTTGGTTTGTTTCTTTCAACTCTCACTCATATTCAATTTCATATGTTCCTTATTTCTTGATCTTACTATTCTATACTTAAGATTGGATTACATTTATTTTGCAGTTTGTTTGCTTTGTTCTGCTGCTGTTGCTGCTATGGTGGCTGCTGCTGTGGCCCTTAGATTTCTTGCCATTGAGTGGGATCAGTAGAAATAAATCCCGGATGATAGTTATGATGCGATTGTAAACAAATTCATTCGAGTTAATAAAATCATTATTGTTGTTACTTGCATTTACCTTTTTACATTTGAAACAGAGCTTCTCTAATACTGATCACCCATACAATTGACATTTCAAGAAATCAAAATTGGGGATCTTACATCTCAAACTAATGCAACTAGTTACCAAGGATGGGATTCCTTCCCTCATCAATTTCTACGAAGATGAGGTGCTTTGGATCTGACCCTTTTGGTCCTTCGGCATAGAGGGTAGGAAGGTAAGCATTGTATGCTGGCAAGTACCGTGAAACAAAATCCTTTACCTGAAAATTAATCCCCCGAAAAGCATCAGTTCTAGGTTCAGCGGACAATTTATAAGACACGAGTATATAACTATATATAGAGGGTTTAGGGCACAACCTCATCATCGGACATTCCAGGGTTTCCTGCCTCTCTCATGGCAATCTCTGCCTGCAAGTTTGGGGCAACAAGCAGTTGTTACACTAAACAACAAAAAGTACATAAACAATGGAAAAATGTAATTTGTTGCAGGAAGGATGTAAACCACAAAAGCCAACCTGCAGACGCCACTGGTAGACACAGCTGGGATCTTTGATTTTGATGACTATCCATGCTTTGACAAACTTGTCCCATGCATCATAATAAGCTTCAAGATTTTTATTTACTGTCTCTAGCTGTGAAATGAATATGAAAATATGAGCTGTGTTTGTCTTTAGGAGAATATAACACTTCATGAAGTTTGCATTAGCACAAGTAAACATCAACAAGGCTAACCTGTGGATCGACTGCTTTGACAACTTCCACAGGAACGGGTTTGAAGCCAAGCATCCAACCTTCAAATAGAACAGCCTACATAACCAGCCAAAGGCACATATACATTGCAAGGTGAAATCTGTTTTTGAGAGTTTCCACACAGCCTACTGAAACCACCTAACTAGTTTACCTTTGGGTTTAACCAATTGACTTCATAACCTAAAAAAACTTATACAAACTTGAACATAGTATCCGAATAATTTCCAGATATAACTGAAAGTCCTCTTACAGACTTACAGTAAGCGGCCCTTCCACCTCGGGCCATGTCGAAGGATCAGCTCTGTCCCCCTTTCCATTGTAAGCAGACTGCAACACGGATAAAGTTCGAAAGAGAAAATTTGAACCAAAAAGCTGGTTTTAAAATGAAAAGAAAAAGAAGAATAAGCAGATTTAACATTAAATGGTGCAGTTACCTTGTCATATCGGGGTAGCTTCATCTTCATACCTGAACATTTCAGGGTGTGAATTAACTATGAAACAGACATGATTTCTTGCAGATAAAAATTTGTGGAGGAGAATCACCTTCTTTACTCAAATTGCTTAGAGCAGTCAGTGTCTCCACAGAGAACGGAAGATCATGGCTGCCAGCATTTCCACGTAACTAGAAACGACCACGAACATGAGAGCAGGCAATGTTATTGATAAGAAAGCAATTTCAGTTTTCGAATGAGTTACAATCAACTTGTCAACTCTTTTTAAGTTGGCAGTCACTTATAAGGTAAACTCATTGCTACCTCTAAAAGTGCATTTCCTGGATGTGCTTCTCTTAGTTTAGCCTACAATTTGAACATTACCATATCAGAAATCAAATCTAAAGAAGAATGTACCACAAACTCCCTAAAACTTCCATAAACCAATACCTGATTCTCAGCTGTCAAATAAAAGTCATCAATGGATATTGTGGCAGACTTCCTGAGATTTGAACAGATGTAATCAATATAAAATTTCTTTATCTTTAATAAATCATCTAGAATATCAATTGCTCATAGCTTACCTGCCAGTTACTTTGAAAAGATAATCAAGAGCAAAGACAAGTGTAGTCTTTCCACAACCTTGTGGTGCACTAAACCCAATCTGCATCAGACCAAATGTCAGAACCAGAAACCAAAATATAAAAAAAAATGTCAGCAATGGCTCTTCAGAAATGCCATCACTGATCTGAAAACTATGTATGTAAACACTATAATATAAAAATGTATCCCAATGGATAAACTTATTATGAAAAAGAGCTGGGACGATTGAGTAAATAATGATGTACCACTAGAGGAGGTATATCTTCTCCATCTTTGTAAAAGGATCTGTGCTGAGATATCTGATCTTCACACCAAAAAAAGACCGGAAGATAATAGTGATATATCCTAACTTTCTGAGGAACTGAGAGGTCCAATTCATTGAGCTGAAATAGCCGACACAGGTGTAAACCATATGCCAACCACTTGTCAATGGACTCAGCCACAGCTTCTGGGGCTAAACCCAGGTTGTTCATCAATGGACCTGAACTTATAAACTCATAAAGGTCCTCAATAGATGAAATCTCAGCAGCCTTTGCTGGAAACGCGGAATGCAATGGACCCTCACCACATTCACTGTCAGCAGCACCGTTGTGATGCATGGAATTGTCTTGCATCCAGGAACATCCAGTGCCTGCAGTAAGAGTCCCTGATAAACAAAAGGAGGTAATAATCATCCATGAATCTGTCCACATCATTAGACAGCGCCTTACAGTAACTAGTTAAGCTTCAGTTTTACCCATGATAAGTCATACACAAACTATTCAGATTCATAAATACTATATATTATCAAAACTTCAAATGATGTATCCATCTCCTAGCCTACATCCATGTCCTATATGATCTCCAATCAACGAAGATGCCTTTTCTTTTAATTTTTATTTTTGAAATATAAGGAAAAGAATGCCAACAAAAGACAGAAGAACAGACAGAATTACACACAAAAATCGAGAATGTGTTATAGCTAACAGAAGGAAATTGTAGCAGGCCATAACAAATATCAAGACAAAAAAAAAACAGAGAGTAAGCTTGGTAGTAGTTACGAGGACATTATTAAATTCAATAAGAATGGAGACAGAGTCAGTTAAATAACAGGAGTATGAGTCATGAGCAAAGTAATGCTGAACTACATAGAGAGGGAGTTATTTTAGGTTATCATTGATCCACTTCAGGTACTGAGGTGTCTTAATTAAGCAAGTTAGCCAGTTCTTTCAAGCAACAACTAGAAGGTTAAACCATGGAAGAGATGGGCTTATGAGGAAGAGGGCTAACTTTCAATCAGTGAAATATACAAATATGTGAATAAGAGAGCTTAAATGGAGAGAAGAGGAAGCAACAGTGCAATTAGTTAGACAAGCTCGCCAATGATTAGAATCCACAAAGAGAAAGCAAGAATATAAGCTCACTACTCTTCAGACCAAAAATAAAAAAGCTCACTACTCTTGAAGAATCCATCCAACAGATACAAAGCAAGAGCTATTGAGAAATTGAGATGAGCAGTTAAGGGTGAAAGTTCAAGGAATCCATCCCATAAGGGATAGTGAAGGCTTCCGGATATCTCATGGTAGAAACCTCCAACTGTGTAACTGTTCACTTGTTGTGCTGAGAACTAGATAAATAGCTTCATGTTAATATCTGGTTTGAGTTCATATAGTTTTCATTCCAAAAGCACCCCAAATATGTGGGCTTTGACAGTTCAAAATTTCATTCACTAGGGATCCCAAATTGTTGCTTCCTCATTATCATATATGTAGAATGCTCCTAGGATACTTCCATGTCAACCCTGTTGAGTAACCCATTGCTGCATATAGCAGAAAGATCCAAAATTGAATCGAAACAAAAATATGCATGCCAAAACAATGATGAACAGATACTCCTGTCATCAGAGATGTTGTATAAATATCATGTTACAAGAATCTTCACATGATATTTAACAACCTTTTAACCGACAAAATTAGAAGGCATAACATACATAGAAGGGTTTTCAGGATGAATCTGAGCCTATCCTATTTTGAGATCTTGATTTCACAAACGAAAGCAATGAAACATCCCGTATTCAATTTCAACTTTCATAATTACTGTCCCCCAGTTGTTCAGCAACCAAGAAGGGTCACCCCATTATGTTTTCTTTGTTTTCAGAAAGTAAAAGTAGCATCAAGGACATAATCAGACCAAAAAGAGCATCAACGACATAAAGATGATATGGTACTCTGAAATTTTTCTCTTTTACAACCATCTTTCCTAATCCAGGTTTATGATTTTTTTTTTTTTTTTCCAGTTTCTTCAGGAACCCATAAAAAGCATAACAAATTTCCCTTTTCTGTTTCCCTGTAAAATTTCTTATTAAAACCATCTACTGTAGTCTGACAAAGCCCAGTGGCACAAACCAATGATACATCAAGACTAGAACTTTTCAAGTATTTTTCCCATTTCTTTCTCTTATGATCAAATTCACAGTCTTCCCAAAATCAACTTCACAGTGAGCAGTTACAAAAAAAGTAAATGCATTAGGTAAAGAGAAACAAAACCCAGAAACAGAAAAATTACCAGACTTTGAGAGGTGGGTTGGCACTGAAGAGAGCTTGGATGATGAGTTTGGTCTGTTTGTTCCATGGAGTGAAGAGAGAACAGAGAAGTGATAAGAATGAGACAAAGAAAGTAATTTACTATTAATAGTAGCAGTAGCAGCATTACATTGGGTTAAAAAAGAAATATTATTATTGGAAAAAGAGAGAGAGGATGGTGTAGGTGGCCATGGCTGATATAGGATATTCAAAGCCGCCATTGTCATCTCTCTCTCTCTCTCTCTCTCTCTCTCTCTCTGTGACTAAGCTGCTGGAGATATATTAGATTATAAACAATTGGTGATGGTAGCAGGAACACCAGAAAATCTTCTTTCTGAACGAAACTACTAAAATACCCTGCATTTATGATTTCAGCACCCTTAATTTGTCCTCTTTCTCTAGCTGTGGTGACTGGTGAGCCGTCATATTCTGACCACAGGTGACGCAAACATTAACGAAACGAACTGGACGTCAGGACGTCCAACACAACTTTGCTACTTCTTTTTCTTGTTCTTACGTCGGATTCGCACTTTGCAGCGTAAGGGTTGGATTTGATTTTGGTTTTTTAGCCAGAAAAAGGTTGTTGATACGTATCATCCCAAATTCCCAATATTGGAAGAGGAAAACCTTTATTAAGATGTTCATCGAGTCAGTAACCGATCTAAAAAATTATACTCAATTATGATTGAATGTGATTCAATGATAGAAAATATTATGTTTAAATTGAGTTATTTGTTTTCCAACGTTGGATTTACATCCAATGGTGATAGAGCATAATTTTCTTAGTCAATTAGTGACCAGATGAACACTACTGTTATGAAAAATGATAAATAGATTATCGTGACCTAGTAACTTTCGTCTTAGCAACCTAATACTCTTAAATTAATTACCTTGATGGTCTTTTGATTTTTGTCACTTCGAGATCAAGTTTCATCGACTTAAACAAACTAAAATTGATGTTTTAGCGGAAGGAAATCGATTTTTTAGTAGAATAAGGGTTATCAAAGTGTATCAACGCAAAACTTTCACTGCACAAACAATAGTTGTGAGTGCAAAATTCAACTTGTCAAATATGTTCTCTACTAGAGATGTCTCTTCTCAGGTGGCGAATGTCTTCCTCCGACGGACACCTTGGGATATCGCTCCCCTCCGAAGCCTTGCACCGTCTAAGGCAGCGGAGGTAGAGGCACTTCGATATCAGGTGAGACCTCATTTAATATTAATTTCTCCTTTAATATATGGTGATTATCTCTTAGTTATAATATAAATGTTTTCATATTTAACGTCGTACGTTAAGAGACATTAAAAAACTTAATGATAACAACTTCTGATGAACTCATTTCCAATAAATCTGCATTTTCATGTAGAGCATTTGCAGCAGTGAAACTAGCAGAAACACAACTACGACCAAGTTCATCAATTGAGTAGTAGGGAAATTCCCCTTGAGCTGGTAATTTATCTGTCAGATTTAGAGCTGGACACACTATATTAGCTTCAAAATACAGGGTTGAAAACTTATGAGTGAAATTATTTGGCCATGGGAGAGTTTGAAAGCCATGGCAAAAGACACATTAGCACCTCCATTTCCATATATACCATAGACCAGCAACAAAGAAGCAATTCCAGGGGATGCTGCAATGAAACAATTCCCAAATCTTCATAGAAATAACACTATCCTTTTAAGATTTGATCCAACATTTCCAAATTATGGCCAAAGAAGCAAGACCCTTATATCCTTAGAGTAATTTATTACCGTTGTATAACTCTCCATTTCTCGATTTAATAGGTTTTGAATTGGAAAGTGGTCACACCCAAAACAAAAATGGAGCATTTCAACATCCAAGTGAATTGAACCCGGAAGCATCAACATTATCAACACTCAGTTCTTACAATGCAGTAATAAAACATTCATAAAATATCAGAAGACTAGGTGTGCAAATAAAAATTGGTTAATATAGATTTTAAGGCTTTGGAAGCAAAAATTACATTTCAGTAATTACGGTCGTGAATACTTTACAACTCAATTAAACCGTGGTCACATCTCAATTACGTGCTAAATTTATTAACAAGTTATCTATCCAAGTTCGATACCTAGTGGCCATACATCCCTAGTTAAGACACAGGTTGGATGAAGCACAAACCCGGGTCAGAAAATCTATAAACAAGAAATCAAGAAACTGGGCAAAAAAATGAATATAAATGGAAAGGAGACATCAGGTACAACCTCATGGAATGATTGACAAAATCCAGAGGAAACTTCTTCCGAAAAGTACATGAATCTCAGTAGCTGTTAGTTGTCCCTTGAAACTTGTCTTCAAAATAGTGTTTCAGGAAGCTTTGGGGATGATAAAGCCGCGATGGATTTAAACTGCCAGAAGAATAACCACATCAATAGAAAATAATACGTCTGGCATTAATGATGCGGGTGATATGGAACTACAAATAAAGCAGTACTAGTTTCTTCTTTATACTCGCTATTTGATACCTTCAGTTGCTTATACTTCATTCGTACAGCACTCAGAGGACAGCCATTTGTGTTCAATTGCAAATCTTGCAAAGCAAGAACTGGAATCTTCAAATCTGATGGCTTGTAAGAGGTATAGTGTTCTAGGATTGGATTCTGTAAGAGTTACAATCAAAGTTATTATTTTCAATTCATAATCAAAATGTACAAGAAAAGAATGAAACTAGAAGGGAGAAAAAGGCAGACCCATGGGTGACTAGACTGGTCTAAGGTCCATTTGGATAGAAACACAGCTGATGCAGCAATCATTGAAGGTAGGAACTTCAAAAAGCCATAGTCAACCAATGCTAGCTCGGCAAGATAATTGGCCAAGTACTCCAGCTCAAGGCTAGGGCTCTGGAATATTTTTGGCGAGATAGATATGTAAGTCATTCTTCAAACCAAGGTCAAAACAAAGAGAGCATGGCATTTCCAAACAACGCTAAAAGCAGCTTTAACTAATCATGTTACCTTATAAGAAGCTTGTGCTGCTAAAAGAAATCTCCTGAAAACAAATATGTATCAGGAATATTCATTAGTACATTGAAATTAGAAACAACACTGATGCTTGACATCATATACACCAAAGTACCTGAGGAAACTTTTTGCTGTTGGTGCAAAAAGCTGAAAGCCTAAGTACTTCAAGACTTGATTCTCCATTTGCAATACCTGCCACTTTCTTTATTAATGAAGGAAAAATATGACAGGGAAAGAACAAATGAAAACCTTAAAAATGTAACAAATACATTAACAAACAAAAGTTCTACCACAGGTTTGAAAATAATAAATAAAAAGTGGGTGTTAATAAAAGGCATCTGTTGCTTCTTTACACTGCTAACAGGGTCACAAAGGTCACAAAAACCGATGGCATTAAAGTTGCATGAATCAACCAGATTTCTTTCATCTCATCTAATTGTGTATAGCAGCTAGACAATATACTGATTAAGGAGCATCCCTTACCATGCATTTACTCATTCAGTACCACTTGGCTTTAACAATTTTGTAGTGTTATTCAAATTCATAACAGTCTATTGAGAAAGAAAAAGAAGGGGCAATGACATACATCCTCTTTCGTGTAAGTGTTGTCTGTCATGAAACAAAATTCATCCAAACGTGGTGCACAAATTTCTTCATATTTCCTTCAAAACACAGAGGAAAACCACATTAGCCATCCTGTCAAACAACTCGTTAGAAATTTTGGCTTGAAAATCTATTTAAGTAAAACCTTGAAACTTCTAATTTTAGGATCTCTCAGAAAAGACTAATTACTGAATTGAATTGATCATATTATTCTTTAATCACAATTAATCATATCTATGTTGTGTTGGGAATTATTTATAGAAATTCACCAATGATGTCTCAAACTCATTTGGTTGAATTCAAATGCTGTCTATATAGACACAAGTCATAGGTCTCTTCCCATCTAGTGGGCCTTGACCTAAAGGAAACTAGAAATATTGAACAAGTTAGACAACCACTATCCTCAATAGTTTAAAGCTGTTGAGGAATGAGCTAGTGACGTATCAAGCTAACACCATCCCTCATGTACAGCCGTCCTACACGTGGAGAGGCAGACAGATGCAATAGAGAGAAATATAGGTGCAACCCCACAATGCACCTTGCAACCAACTAACAAGTAGGAATGGGGATTAAAGGTACCAAACTCAGTTCATCCTGCACACAGAGCTTGGATACACCATTTGAGACAACCCAGTAGGCGCTAAAAGCTAACACTGTTAGGGAATGAGTGGTTTCATTAAG
The DNA here is from genome assembly GCF_958449725.1 of Rosa rugosa. Taxonomy (NCBI): domain Eukaryota; kingdom Viridiplantae; phylum Streptophyta; class Magnoliopsida; order Rosales; family Rosaceae; genus Rosa; species Rosa rugosa. Next base: position 47,745,191 of record NC_084820.1, on the reverse strand, counting down.
TATTATTGCCACTGCAATCAACCTAATAGTACTAAAAACACCTTATATACCTTCTTAATAGATCTAAATCAAATTTTGATAGAGAAGTAATGAAGTTAAATCAGCCATAGGTAGGAAAGCTTACGAGGCAATCAGCATGCAAGTGATGCCAAGCAGTTGAAGTCTGTGTCTTTCAATGTAATTCTTGGAGAGAAACCAATCTATCAGATATACTGTGAGGTAAAGGGTATCTGGCACCAACTTATATTCCTCTGACACCTGAAACCAAGACTATTTTATCAGCAACCAATTTTTATTAGGATCCATACATTTGAAAAAGCATAATGAGCAATTCATAGTGGAATAGCAGAATAGAAAGCACAAATGTGTATAGCTATTCCCTGCAACAGAATTAGAAGCTTCATAGAAGACTTACTGTGCAAGCTGTGTATAATTTACTGAACAAGTTGAGCAATGTGAAGAATAATTACACTATATAAAATGCAAAGATAGAACTATCTTAGAAGCAGGTTAACAATATTAGGCAAATCTGTTTAAACATGTAATCCCATTTGATACTGACTTAGTTCCAAAGGGAAAGCATAGGTAATTTTGGGGGGACGTAACTTTGCATTAAGGACAAGAACCGGACATAAAGCTACATTAACTTCCAGCATCTCATACAGCAATTGTTGAACCAACTATTGCAACATGAACCAGGGAATTTAAAACATCCAAAATGAATAGTTCCTCTAAATAGTAGAAAAGAAAATATGGGACTATCCTCAGTAATACAGCTTGAATTTTAAAGGAAGGCAGCATCTAAATGGCTCATAACTTGCAGCCTGATGCTTAATCAGATACATGAGGTCTACATAACCAATATCAGGTAAAGAAAACAGCTAACCTCCACTAGCCAATCTATTAAAATACCCCGCATACTTGTGGTGATATCGCGTTGTGTCGTTTCCATAAAACTAGGAAATGGCCTTCGGGAAAGCTGTCAAGACAAACCAAACAAAAAACAAAAAGAATCTAATCAATTGTCACATGGAGAAGAGGATAAAAGATGAGAGATCCTAGCATAGGACCCCTAAGCATGAGCAAGCATTTTGGAAACAGAATGAGTACTAAGTTTCTAATTTTTAGCTCAACATGCAATTCCACACAATCACTGTATCACATGTATCAAGCTAGCATGGAAGAGCATTTTATAATCATTTTCTAATCAAGGGAATGGGATATGTTCATAATTCAATATTAAAACTCGTGAAAAAGTAGTAGGCATATCGAACAGAACATCGTATGAAAAAAAGCTTAGATAACTTGTTGGGAATCACGTATCTATTGGTGGCACTACATCGTTTTGGTTGAGATAGTTATGCTTGGTAAACTAGCTGATCAAATGTACATCACTGATATTCATAATTGAGTGGCATAGGTGACTAGTGATTAATGATCCACTGTAAATCTGTAATAAAAAATTGAATATATAGTTGTGGCACTAGAAAATGGAACTTCTATCACAACAAAGTATAACATGAACAGCACACACCTCTGCAACACGTAAGTTGTTATAGATATCAGGGGCATAGAGGCTACACAATTGAGGATCCTTGTGACCAGCATCAATGTCAACAATATCCGGGTTACTCAATGTGATCATGTTCATCAAAAGGTTACCAATGTCTGCTGCAACAATTTAATAGTAAAGGTCACAAAGTACTGCATATGATGGACATATAACAAGATAAAAAGCAACATTAGCAATTTGGCATCTAGTACTCAGAGTATAACACATAAAGCATTGTATTGCAATGAATTGCATTATAATGAGAACTGTCATTTTATCTTACATGGCAATAGAAGAGAAAGATTTGCAGAATGCTAACTTTTAGATAATGTTGAACCCCTACCGACTTCTTGTTGTTTGATGGTTGATTTAAGATGACTTTCGGTGAATAATTACCGTTCTCCAATTCTTATTTCAAACTGGTAAACCATAAATCAGCAATAACTATCTTGAATATGAGCAGAACAGTATGGAAGGTTCTAGTCATATGTACTCTTTAAGCTTTTAGAGTTGGATTTGAGTTGCTAAGGTATGTTCTATTGAAAAGTGTACCACAGGGAGTTGCTAGTAATAGACCAGATTGCTCAAAGGAGAAACAACCAATATCTGGTGGTGAAACCTCCTCAAACTAGGCCTTCCAAGCTCATATAGCTCCTTGAACTCTCCGCCATTTCAAATTACAGACATTTAGAATAACAAATTTCACCCATGCTAGCTCAGTTTATTATCCTTTCTAGGTATGAGTAGGTAATTAAAACAATGTGGACAAGAGTGCTCAATCCCAAAGTATATCTTGGCAAGGGTGTCAATATATTTCACAATTTAAACCTTCCATTGATTTCTACTCAAGCATTTATTATACATGCTCGAGGTGAGAAAACAAAAGCAAACCTTTATTAGGACAACTTTGGACTTTTGAATCCACTTCAGAACTCTGATGTTCCAACTGATGGATAGCAATAGCATCCCCACTTAAGGCAGCCGAATGAAAAAGTTTGTCACCATCTTCCAAATTCATTGAATGCATAAATCTGTCCGATGTAAGTTCTGTTTTTACTGTTTCATGCACAACCTCCGTTTTCAAATCTACAGAAATCGAAGGGGTCAATTTTGTGACCCTTGCCTGACCTCTTTTAGCTGGCTTTCTTTTCTTAGCCTGCATTCAGCAAAATTAGAGGCGGAGTTCAGATTCTTGAGGCAGGAAAATAGAGAGATAAAAGATCTTGGAACAGAAATATCTACTTACTAATCCTTGTTACAAGAAAGACACTGATATAAGTGGACGTTATAGACTCCTGACAATAATCCTTCAAGTATACTTACTAGATTTTGATCAACCAAAGAACTGCAAACCGATATTGTCTCTAAATTTGCTTAACATTCAGTCAACCAAAATTAGCAGTATGCTTGCACAACCAAGTGTGTTATTGCATTTATCCTATATTGATGATAATACCAGAATTTGTATTCTGAAAAATCTAATTAATAGCATATTTACCTGAACTTTAGTTGCATTGAAGCAGTCCCCATATGAAGGTTTACAGAAAGCATTGGTTACATCCTGAAGCACTGCCCTCCTCTTATGCTGGACGCATGCGTTACCAGCCTCATTCTCATTGTTCTCATCCACAGAAGCTCTCTTTGGATTCGCACGCAAAGCCGGCTTCTGACTCTGCTGCTTGGGTTGTGTGCATGCTTTTAATGGGGGAAACTGTCTGGATGTATCTAATGAAGCAGCTCGAGCACGTGTTATGCGGCCAGGAAACTCCTTCACATTTGCAGTGGCCAGATTCTGTCTCTTCATATTTGCTGGACTGAGAGACGAACAGCCCACCACATTAAATGGAACCAGTCAATGTAACCTGAAGCAAAACCAAAGGGCCAAATGAATTCAAGAACAATCCGAAATAGCGGTAAACTACAGAAATACTGATGGAGACATCAGGAAGCATGAAATTTCTAAGCAGATCTCCAGGTGTGTTGTAATGCAACTTCAAAGTAAAACCTATGCAATTTCAAAATCATGATAAGTATGTGATCAATGCAATATAGTAGAGCCTGCATTTTGTGTACTATGATGCTGGGAACAAAAAAAAGTTACTCATTCAAAAACAAAGGAAGTTTGAAATCACATATGGCTATACAAGTTTTCTCAACAACCACCAAAAGAGCCACATTATATGGAGAGCTAGTAGATTGTGAATTATTTATCACAATACGATACAGATCAACTGAACAGATTGCTTCCAATCACACCCAAAGTTCTATTCAAATGATAGATAGACACATTGACAACAGTTTGGGCATCATATCTGGTATTCATTTCAACATGTTTCCAGAACACCCAAGAATTTTATGGTCAAAGGATACAATAATGAGGGATGTAAATGTGTAACATTCTTAACCCAATATCTTTGAGAATTCATTAGACTCTACTCTGGACACACCAATCAAGCTGTGCATTAAAATGAAAATTTAGGAAAAGTACAAATAGGTTGCTGAGGAAAAGAACTGCAATTTGAATGTTTGAATTTCAGCTACTCAGATCAGATGGAAATGGGGGCTAAAAGACATAAAATGGCCCAAAAGCTGAGTTAAATTCTCAGCATCAAGCTGAGCTCTTCCAGGTAAAAAACCCATTTTAGTCAAAAACCCATTTCTGAAACATCTTCAGCATTCTCCAAAATTGACACCTAGAACATGAATTACCATAAGAGGAAGCAAGACCCAGTTTGCGAAGTTTTCACTTTTCACATAAAACCAAAGGGGAAAAAAAAGAAAAAGAAATCAACTTCAGTAGTTCAGTGAAGTGGGAGCTTCTTCTTTTCCTTCAAATATTCACCCCAAAATAAGAAAGATTGGTTCTTGAAGCATTAATTCACTTCCTTTTCTTCCAAGAACAAAAGGGTACACTGAGAACCACATCAGCGACCCAAAAGTTGAAGAATTTCAAAAAATAGCAACAAACCCAGTAAACCCTAATCGATTTGTCCCCAGAACAAAACCATGAAAATGACCAAAACCCATTAGTAAATACACAAATTGTGAACTGCATTGCTTGGAGGTTGACCTGAATCTGTGTTGTAAGCTCTGAGAGAAAGGAGAGCCTGAGCTGAGAGAGACTGAAAGAGAGAGAGAGAGAGAGAGAGAGAGAGAGAGAGAGAGAGAGGAAAGTGTGAGCGGGATGGGGTAACAATTTGAAAACTGAGGAAGGTGTGAGAAACAGTAAAGAAGGAAAATTAAAAATGAGAAAACGAAAACCAATTAAATAGATTATCGAGTATAAATTTGAGGGTTTCTGCCATGGTGTGTTGACTGTTTGACCGGGATAAAAGGTTAAATTGACAGTTCATTGATGGTAGTGGTGGTGGGATTAATTTTTTGTACTCTTTACGGTTTGATCATCTCAGCCTTCTTGGGCGTAAGATCTGGAGGGGGGGTTTGTTTTTTGAATGGGGTTGACTATTATGAAGATGCAATTTTACGGTGGGAAAATGGTGAGAAGAAACCAAGTCAAAAAAAAAAATTGTGGATAAAAAATGAAAGTTAACTTGTTGATTTGTATTTCGGACTCAAAAGAGTAAGTTTCTAATACGCAATATGAGAGGTGTTACGGTTTCCTTTCATTCAACTATCGTTAAAGTTTGTGTTAAAAACACAAAAATCGGACAACAACAGTTTTTTTCCATTTGGGGTTTAAGTTATTAGATTATGAAATCTAGGAATTTCTAATAGGAAAATAATCGATAATAAACATATGTTATATGAGTGAAATGACTTAAAGTCAATATAATGTATGGTAATACTCTTAATAATTTCTCGATAAAGGGACGATTGAGGTTGTCGTTGTGGTATTTTGTTTTCTGGTTTTTAAGGCCTAAATCGATGTGGTTTGTTTAAACATAAATTAGCACATTTCCTAAAACTGGGGAAGATTGATTTGCCAAAATGTTGCATTGGCCATTTTAAAGTTTAAACCAAAAAACGTGGATCAAATCCTATATCATTTTTGTTGTGTCTCTTTTAAAATTAGAGGTATGCTATTCAAATTTAAAATGCTCAACTTAAATTGCTTGAAAATGTCAAAATCCATTAGAATAGGAATATCCCTAGCTAATTTGAGCTAGATAAGTGTTCAGTTTTCCATGGTTTATTATATTTATATGTACGTATTCAAAGTAAGATCGTTCAAATGCAAGAAACATAGGATATATGTTTTGTGATTTCATATAGGGTGTTTCTAAATGTACCCAGCAAATATCTATGTATACCCAGCAAATCAATTTTACATGAAAAGACAGTTGTATCCTCATATGAAATGACATTAAAAGTCATGGTAAACTAAGATAATAACTTATGGTAAACTAAGATAATAATTTATAGTTGAAACTCTTTTTTTTTTATTTGTACCCAGTAGTTCAAGTTGTTACGTTGTTTCTTCAAGCAAAACTTCAAACCCAAATTTCACTTATCATTATAATTGTCTCATCTCTGCGATAAAGTTGTGAGTGTAATTATGATTTCAGAAGTAGCGATGACGACAAAGATCGGCTCAAATAGACAGCTAGCAAAAGATCGAAAACATGAGTCAGGCCGTAGCAGCACCAACGGCAGCAATAGCAGCAATTAATTTGGGAGGAGGAGCGGCAGGTCAGTTTGAGGACACGACGTACATTGAGGTGTTTGTTGAAGGATTGGCTTGGGAGACCCAGAAGGAGACCATGAAGAGATACTTTGAGCAGTTTGGTGACATCTTGGAGGCTATTGTCATCACTGACAAGGCCACCAGCAGATCCCAGGCTTACGGATTTAAGCGTATATACACCCTATCCTTCTCTTCCATCCATCCATCTCTTCTTCAATTCTTTTATTTTGATCTTGTTATCAGGTGCATTTTTTTTGGTAAATATTAGATACATGGTTTCATAATTGTTTTCTGCCAGATCTTGATGAAACAAATACATGATTATATTTAATTGATTTTGATATTAATTTGGTTAGTTTGTACTAGTAGCTATTTCGATGATGTTTATACATATGATGGCAATATATATATGTGTAGGTAACCTTTCGGGAAGCGGAAGCAACGACGAGAGCTAGCTTGTGTCGAGGCAACCCCAAAAACTTAATATAGGCTTTGGTAGTTGGCCACCAAACTAAATAGGAAGAGCGAAGGAGGTAGTGATGACGATGAAGTCTAAAATGGAGAAATTCTTGAGTTTGGGACTGGGTATGCATCCTTGTTACAAGATCAGTGTTAAGAAGTTTAATATAAACCATCTTAGAAGAAGGAAGTAAGTATTTGCTGGGTGTAAAAATAAGGGTATTATTGGAAAAGTTGATGGGTGTAGTTAGAGATTCTATGATTTTGTTGGGTGTAAAAGATTTGCTGGGTATACTTAGATATTTGCTGGGTACATTTAGAAAGACCATTTCATATATCGTACTTCAGAGTTTTATTTGGTAAATTAATACTGGAAAAAAAAAAACTAGTATATGTATAGTCAGTGTCGGACATTAATTTACATTTAGGATTAATTTCAGTTTACCCCCCTGAGGTTTGGGGGTGTCATCATTTCACCCCCCGAACTCTCAATTTCACTTTTTTACCCCCCTGAACTTTCCAATTTCAATCAGCCGTGTCCAATTTCTCCTATTCCGTCCAAATTGGACGTTAACTCTGACCTTTGAGGGCTAAAATGGTCATTTCAAGATTAAAAAAAAAATAATAATCTTTTTTTTTTCTTTCTGTTTTTTCTATTTTTTTCTTTCTGTTTTTTTTTTAAAAAAATTTGTCTTCAACCTATACACCACAAGTTATAATAGGTTTATAAAAACAAAAAAATACTCTAGGTGGTTGAAAGCATCTCGCTGGTCTACGATATTTGTGATATATCTCCGATAAAGTGAAGAATTTTAGGATATATCCCCAATAAAGTGAAGAAATATCTGTAAAAAATAATTTTACACTTTATCTGTAAATAAATATCTGTAAAAAATGATTTTACACAGATATTTCTTCACTTTATTGGGGATATACTGATATTTACAGATAAAGTGTAAAATCATTTTTTACAAATATTTCTTCACTTTATTGGGGATATATCCTAAAATTCTTCACTTTATTGGAGATATATCACAAATATCGTAGACCAAAAATGATTTTACACAGATATTTCTTCACTTTATTGGGGATATATCCTAAAATTCTTCACTTTATTGGAGATATATCACAAATATCGTAGACCAAAAATGATTTTACACAGATATTTCTTCACTTTATTGGGGATATATCCTAAAATTCTTCACTTTATTGGAGATATATCACAAATATCGTAGACCAACGAGCGGCTTTCAACCACCTAGAGTATTTTTTTTGTTTTTATAAACCATAACTTGTGGTGTATAGGTTGAAGACAAAAAAAAAAAACAAAAAAAAAAAACTAAAAAACAGAAAAAAATGAATTTTTTTATTTATTTTTATTTTTATGTTTTTGGTCTTGAAATGACCATTTTAGCCCTCAAAGGTCAAAGTTAACGCCCCATTTGGACAGAATAGGAGAAATTGGACACGGCTTATTGAAATTGGAAAGTTCAGGGGGTAAAAAAATGAAATTGAGAGTTTGGGGGGTGAAATGATGACACCCCCAAACCTCAGAGGGGTAAACTGAAATTAATCCTTACATTTATAATGAATCAATAATACTTTATCTCAATATAATGTAATTTCTTGCATTTTTGCATGCTTTGCCGGCCATATGTAACATGATTGCACATTCTTTAAATACTTTTTATTAATCAAGTATTAAGTTGTTAAGTACTTTTTTGGCCTATAATTTAGGCCCCTTCTTAGTTAGAGCAAGTAAGCCCCACCCTTGATTAAGGAATAGCACTTAATTTGCTTCATTTCTCAAGTTGGGTGCTAGAGTATAAAACTTTTAGATTAGGTTAGAGGTCAAGACAATCACACGAAACCTTTTGATTTAATGGAGATGTCTATTTGAAAATTCGAAGATGGATATGTACTAAAAAAGGAAACAAAGAAATTTGACAACTTCCTCATCATAGTGCTAGCTAAACCAGTAATAACAAGGTTTAATGAGTTTACAATATTTATTGTAGTTTAGGACCATATTTGAAAAGATATTGTATAGACGGTGAGCAACATATATAATTTAGCAATCGGGAGATGGTGCGAGGGCCTCCGAAACTTGCGGAGCGACCCGATAAGACGAAACCTAGGTTTCGGTATAGCGGCGGGGAGTCTCGTGCTCTCCTGACCAAGCAGAGGCGAGATTCAAGCGACGTAGGCTGGGAGCGTCCATGGTTTCTCAGGCGGCGGCGTTGGGATCTCGACACAGGTTCTCCCAGGCCCCGATTGAGGCGACCCTCGACTGAGGGTGTTTTGTTAGTTGTGGAGTGGTGGATCGTGTTAGAGAGGCATGGGTGTCGGGGCCTGCCGTCTTCGAGACGATCAGCCTCTACATCATGGAGGCGTCGGGTGGCCGAGGTCAGATCTGAGCGACGGGAGGCGCTGACTATGGTGGCGTCTGGCGGTCTAACCTGGACGAAGGCGACTCGGGCTGTGATGCAGGCTTGCAGATGGCGGCGACAGGAGGCCTGGGACTGGTTTCTGTACCGCAGCCGGTGGCTAGGTCGGGTCTGATGGCGGGAACAGGTCTGGTACTGGAGACGAGTGCAACAGCGGCCTGCGGGTCAAAAGAGCCTCCGGAAAAATCGGCGGGAAACCCTAGTTTTGAACTAGGGTTAACCGCTGGTTTGACTGAGCTGGTTATGGCTTCTGGGCCTGCTGGGTTCGGGGCTGCTTTCAGTGGGCCGTTCATGGTGATTACTGGGCCTGATTGGGGAGGGCTCAAATTTGGAGACAAGCTGCAGTGCCTCAAGAATAGCCCAAGGAGCAACCTGTTTCCGAGGTTGTTGGCTACTGAGGAGACTGAAGATGGTGCAAGTTCCAACCCTAAGGGGGTGGGACTAGCTAGCGCTATCTTAAGTCCTCTCGGCTTTTAGACATTTTGGACTCAAGCCTTTTGCAGTAGGGGTAATTTCTATAGGCTTTTCTAAGACGTGTCTAGTTGATATTTGTACCACAATTGCGTGATTGACAGATTAGACTAGATGAATATTTCTTCCTTAGAGAGCAAGACTACTCTTTCTTAGTTTAGGCTTGCTATTCAGCGAGCGTCCCTTAGATCTTAATGAGTTTTAGAGTGGCTTAGATAGGTTATCCGGTTTGTCCCGGACTTTCTTATGTAAGTTCTGTTAGACTCTGGCCTGTTTTTCATGGCTTTGATATCTAATAAAATCAAATCGTTTCAAAAAAATATATATAATTTAGCAACTAAAAAAAGGCATAAGGAACAAATTCACCCGATATGTGAAATTCTAGATATAATCTTCAGTTAGACGGTCAGACAGGGGTGGAGCCACTTGGGGATCCAGTGAGTCCCGTGCCCTACTCACTTTTATATTCTTTTTTTACTAACCGTACATGAAAACTAAAATAAGTTGGCTAGACTTCAGAAATTTCGTTGTCAACCAATTTGGCTTAGTGGCAAGGCATGCAAGTATTATATCTCCATATGGAAAATTATCTAATATCTAAAGCTATAAATTTTACTAATAAAATATGTAATGTTAAGAAAAATATTAATCTTATGGCAATTTTTTTTATTTTATTAAAATATGGGTATATATTTTAAATTTTAATTTTTTTTTTCTAAAACTTCTGAGTGCCCCATTTGATATGAAATTCTGGCTCCGTCACTGCGGTCAGACTATTAGATTTGTCCAATCGTTGAATTACATATTGTTATGTGCATAAATCTATAAATAGTAAGAATGTTTTCAAAAAAATTTCGAGTGACAGAAAATCAATGTGGTTTTTTTTTTTTTAGCCAGACTTGCTACCTGACTGTCGCTCAAAGACGGTGAAGAGTCGATAGACTTGGAAAATCTCCAAATTTCGGGGAAGGTTGACTGCATCTTTTTCATCTTCACTCATTAACGCGATATGGCTAGGGTGAAGAAGAGTGGTCCTTGGGGCTTTCAACGAGCAGTGGTCCTGCTTAATGATTACGATGGCTTCTCCGACATAGCGGCGGTGAGGTTGGACTTTGTTTGGATCTGGGTGGAGCTATAAGGCCTTCTGCCAGCGATCCTGACTGAGGCCACCAGTCGACTGGTTAGGGAGACGATCGGTGAGGTGCTGCATGTGGACTAGACTGCGGTGCACCGTGGTGTAGCGAGGGTTCGACTCGTGCTGTTAATCAATGATTCGGTGCTTTTGGATCAAAGGGTTAGGGTTTCACCAGTGGACGTCCTTACCTTGCACTTCAGGTATGAAAGATTTCTCTATAGGTGTAGATAATGTTCCGTTCCATGATTAATCATGGAAGGGAGAGGTGCCCTAGAGAGGCGAAGGTGGAAGCGAGGAGAATTAAGGGTCTGGTTCAAGGACCAGCGGTGGGATTTGCTCTTTCTCCCCTGGTTTTTAGGGCAAATGTTTAGCCAACCCTCTCTCCCTCTCTCTTCCCCGTTTTTCGGTTCCCAAATCTGCTGAAGAAAATGAACGTGCAAATTCGGCCTTTGCCAAAGGTGGTGACTACATCTAAGCCAGATGATTCCTCGAGTTCGGGTCAGATTTCCAGTATATGGAGTCCAAGGGAGGATTAGGCACGGGAAGAGGGCAAGATGGCCTAACATAGCCTTGCTCTAGTTGTTGCAAGTCTGCAGCCTGAGAATTTGGGGTTGGACCTCTCATCTGACGAGCTTTTCGAAGCCACCATCACCACAACCCCTAAGGTTAACAAGAAGTGTGGCAAGCCCCGTGGTCGGAGGAACACACCAAATGCCATCCATATGGTATCATAGTTGGCTCGATCAGAGTCCATGCGCTCTGTTTCATATGAGGGAGGTTCTGAGGCTCCACTTGCAGAGGTTTCGGGGCAAGAGATCCTTTCCCAGTCTGGCTAGGAGTAGTACCCCTACACTGTGCTGTGACTGCTTTGGTTGTTGCGACGTACACTAGGAGGGTGTTAGGCAACAAGTTAGTTAAGGTAGTGGTTCATTTTAGGGTTATTAGAAGTAGAGAATTTTATTTCTATATTTTTTTTCCTGCATTTCCCTTTTGGACTTTAGTATTTTGAGTATCTGTTTTTTGGATTTAGTCGTTTATTATATGAGCATCAATTTGTAATATGAGCGGTCCTCGGATCCTTCAAGGTTGACTGGGAAAGATCATATAATTTTCATCAATGGATTTATCTTCCGTTGCCCTAAAAAAATGTGGGTTTTTATTTTATTTATTTATTTATGTTTAAGGGAAAAATCAATGTGGTTTTAAAAGGGATGGTTCTGATCGGGCATGGTGATGCTTATAGTTGCCATGTAAGTAAAATCAGACGATAATAAATCGACATATTAGACATTAGTTGCTATTTTATTTGCAGATTGATCATTCCTTCAGTCCAAGAATTGAAATATCTGCGATATTTCCAATATATCTCTTGATATCTCCCTTTTTCGACGGACCAATATATCTTAGAGGGTTAATATCTTATCTTCTACCGTTTCCCCCGAAATTTCTCCGACATCGTCAAATATCCCCGATATATTAGATATTTAGGATATATCCCCGATAAAGTGAAGAAATATATGTGATCTTATGAAAAATAAATAAAAATAGAAAAAACTCAATAATTTTCTAAATACAAATCTGTGTGATGAGAGATCTCCTCAAGAGAAATCTGGGTGAGGAGAAATCCCCTCAAGGCGAATTCAGGTGAGGAGAAATACCCTCAAGGTGATTATGTGTGAGAAGTAATTCTCTAAATGCAAATATGTGTGAGGAGGGATCTCCTCGAAGCGAATATGGGTGAGGAGAAATCTCGTCGAGGGAAATCCGAGTGAGGAGTGGAATCCAAGTGAGGAGAAATTTCCTGAAGACAAATCTGGACAAGGAGAATTCATGATGAAGTTGGAAGACCTCTTCCACAAGTTGTAGAAACTGCAACTAATACTAGAATCAATGTAAAGAGGGTCTTATCTGAAGAAGTTGTTAAAAACCCAGGAGATAATTCAGATAGTGATGATGTGTGGGGTGGTACAACAACTCCAGATAGTTATGATGATGAAGATGGTGGAAGCGAAACAGGTGGTGGAGGTGAAAGATATGAATATGAACAATCTTCTGTGGGTGGAGGATTAAACCAATTTAGCTGTGAAGGTAAGTTTGATCATACCACCCAAGATGAAGACCACGGAGCTAGAATAGTTGGTCATGGTGCTCAAGAGAAGACCCGATATGGGAGGAGGACTAGAGGTGCAACTGATGATCAAAGTACCCCATCTGATGTTTCTTCAATTGACTCTATCAGTTTAGGCACAGAGCACAGTGAGACCTCAAATGAATCTCATGAAGGCAACAATCAATTTGGCTATGACACTTATGGATATAATCAATATGGAGAAATATATGATCGGTCATCCAGTTGGATTCATCCTTATTATATCTTTTATAGGGGTAACAGTCGGCAACTCTAAAGAGATCTATAACTATCATGTTCATCACTACAATTCGCACTATATAGGTCATATGTCTTAGTCTGATTATTGCATTTTCGTAGACCAGCGAGCGGCTTTTCAACCACCTAGAGTATCTTTTTGGATGTAGATGAAGTTGACATTCATATGTATTTATATATAATTCTAATAAATTGACTCTTTCAAAAACGATATATTTTCTCCTATATTTCCGATATTTCCGATATCTCATTTTTTCAAAATTCCGATAAATATGTAGATGAGAAGTTTTATATACACACCCCCAATTACTTAATGCACACCCCCTATATTTTTTTGTCATCAAACTTCCATTTAGTACCCCTCCTCATTAATAAATAAAAAAAATTAAAAAAAGAAAATTCTAAAAAAATAAAATAAGGATTAAATGCTTTATATATCAAATTATTAATTAAATATTTTCTTATAGGTTAAATTTTCTCCTCGTCTTCAAGATACAATCGACCTCTCTTCAATATCATACTTGAATGTTAATGATAGATGAAATAATTGTAGTCCAGATGAAAAATTAGCAAGCAACCAAATTGGTTGAGACATATTGAAAGATGTTATAAAACCATCAAATATATCTTGGATACATGAATACATTATCATCAATCACTTCGCATGTTTGCAAAACAACAACCATGACTCATTCTTTACCGATTTTAATATTGACTATGACTATATAGATCATAAAGATATTGACATTTATTGAATCTTTTAAAATCTTAGAGGCATCAAGTTTTTCAACTTAAAAAACAATAAAGACAAGAAAGTTAAGTTATTCAATCTTCTAGCGATATATATACCAACCTCATTAATGTAAAAAAAAAAAAAATTATCATATTGATATGTCCCCGAATTAATTAGCAATTAATTTCATAATAAATCAAAAAGTTATAATAAAAGAATGTATTAAATAAAAATTTATAATACATAGCCGACTTAATTTTTTTTTTTTTAAATTTTCTCATTTATTTATTTAATGAAGGGCATAGATGCAAGTTTGATAAACAAAATGAGACAAAAAAATATATAAGAGATGTGCATTGAGTAATTGAGAGGGTGTATTTAAAATTTCTCTATATAGAAACAAATAATTTAATCCTTGCTTCAGCCTACATAGTAATAATGTCGTAATAACATTCCCTTCTTCCTTTTTCCTTTAGGGCCATATCATATACTGTGTTCTAAATGCGCTCCAGATTCCTTTGATTAAAGATTTGGACTTTTGAGTAGTTTTAACCAGCTTTCTGATCCAAAAGTCTTGGTCATTCTATATGTACCATTTCTTTATTAATCAAAACTACGTAGTAATGGAGGGGGGAGAGCTAGTAGCTTTTGAATTTTGAAACGAAATCAGAGGATTTGAAACACAAAGCTCCAAGTAGTAGCTGGATGTGGGATTCATTACCAATTAACACGTGACTACTCTCAGCTTTATTATTACTTTTGAAGGACTAGATATGAAGCGAGAGCCGACCCCCCACATGAAGGGGAATTATTTTAACCTCGCTCTCAGCTACGCATGTTATCATAATAATTGAAGGAATTAAAATCGCATGATTCAATTCAAATCGCACTTCAAGACTTGAATCTTCAAGAACGTGATTTTTCAAAAAGGTTTTTCTATGATTTGCTGTACTGATTAATTAATATATCTATATGCACTTTATCCAACTCCAACTCCAACTCCAACTCCTCCAATTAGAAGCTAGGTTGCTTCAGTTTGGAAGCCATGTAGTGTGTTTCAGAGAAAATGAAATGTGTTTTCTACGTGGTGGGATCACCCAAATCGACATTCGGTTTCTAAGTAAGTCACTTGACATGTTTAGATTTGGGAGGTCGGGGTTAAGTAGCAGCAACAAACTCATGGAACCAACCCAAGGTCGAAGCTATCTCTTTGTCTGAACTTGTATAGCAGAGTCTTTATGTGATGCCATGCATACTGGACTGGAGAGTAAATTCCAGTCACGAATGCAACCAAGTTTGTCCGAGCTCGGTTCAAAAGGACCGAGCTTTTGATAAGTGGAGTCCCAAGATATACCAAGTTTGTCCCAAGTCCAGGCTAATACAATTGGCCAGTGGCCCAGTACAATACTGGCCAGGCATTTCAGTAATGAGTTTTCTATTACCCTCAACCTTCTAACTGATTTGACATTGTATAGGAACTTCACATAAAAATTTGCTATATGAGATATTCTAAGGATCTTTCTTATGCTTCTCACATATATCAATAAAGATAATCTTAATCTTACATTTGCATCAACTGTTGCATTAAGTTCTGGGGTATACTCAATGTTGCTAGTTGCCAGTTGTTATAACTCTAATTGTTAGCGTCTTCATATTCGTTTTGGTTTACTGTTTTAACTTGTTGCATGTTGGATACTTAAGCAGATAGAATATCAGGTCTAATCCTAGGGTCGGAATATGTATTATTGCAATGCTTTTGTTTAATAATTAAACACTTGTCTGCCCTTAGTTTTTATCCTTGGAATTTACTCATTTTAGAGTGAGATTTTGTTATCCAAATGTTGGATTTAGGTAATAAATAACTGTAAGTGATCCATGATGCAAATTTGAGGTGGACTAATCTAATTCTTACTTATAAGATTCTTTTTTCCGTCCATAATGCTTTCAAGAATTTTGAGACTAAACTTAAATTTGTTGTAGAGAAACTGAAATTGGGAGGAATTTGTTGTGTATTCTCATTGATAATAGGAGCCTCTTTATATAGAGGATTACAATGCATAGAATCTCAATCATACAAGGAAAGTAATCGTACATTGAATAGGAATCTAGATCCTTCTAATTTAACCCTATTACCACTAGGTCAAGTAACCTAGAGTTTGGGCCAAACACAAATTAGGGTTTACTTGAACACTCCCCCTTGTGTTGTCCAAACGCGGTGCTTCTCTCGTTGCCTCGTTAAAAACTTTGCCGAGTAACAAAAACCCAGTGGGACGAAAATAACCTTGGTCGAAGGGGAAAAAGAGCACAACACACCCTTCACGCTTCGAGACGAACATGTAGACATCTCCCCCTGATGTCTGCGCCTCCCCTGATGACTACGATCATGGGAGTTCAGATAATTTCTGCAAGCCGATTCTTGCCACATGTTTCTCGAACGTGGATTTGGGCAATGACTTAGTAAACAAGTCTGCCACATTGTCCTCAGATCGAACCTGGTTCACTTTGATCTTGAGGAGCTTCTGTTGTTGCTGATTGTAGAAGAATTTAGGCGATATGTGCTTGGTGTTGTCACCTTTGATGTAGCCTTGCTTCATTTGTTCAATGCAAGCAGCATTATCCTCATAAATGCTTATTGGCTCATCTGTGGTAGACTTCAAACCACAATTGCTTCGAACATGCGTAACTATGGATCGAAGCCATATACATTCACGAACTGCTTCGTGAAGAGCAATAATCTCTGCATGATTCGAAGAGGTAGCGACTAAGGTCTGCTTTGTAGACCTCCAAGATATCGCGGTCTTTCTCATGGTGAAAACATAATCAGTTTGGGAGCGACCTTTGTGTGGGTCAGAGAGGTACCCAACGTCAGCAAAACCTTCCAAAACACTTATATGGTTTTGGGATGGGGAGAGGGAACGCAGTCCACCATGTGTGGCGTCCCTGGCACTTGATGGGTCCGAATCCATGTTCTCTCTGTAGGGATAGAACAAGCCCATATCGATTGTACCACTTAAGTATCGAAAGATATCTTTAACACCAGTCCAATGGCGTCGTGTTGGCGCAGAGCTATATCTAGCTAGCAAGTTCACAGCGAATGAGATATCCGGTCTTGTGCATTGTGCTAAGTACAATAATGCGCCTATTGCACTTAGGTAGGGCACTTCTGCCTCTAGCACTTCTTCATCGTCATCTTTTGGACGAAATTGATCCTTCTTTGGATCAAGACTACGGACGACCATTGGGGTGCTTGAAGGCTTAATCTTGTCAGTGTTGAAACGCCTAAGCATCTTTTGGGTATAAGTTGATTGATGAATCAGGATACCATCTCTACGGTGCTCAAGTTCTAAACCGAGGCAAAACCGTGTTTTCCCAAGATCTTTCATCTCAAACTCGGATTTCAAGTGTTCAGCGGTTTCCCTTAACTCTTTAAGGGTGCCAATTATGTTCATGTCATCGACATAAACCGCTACTATTGCAAATCCGGAACTTGTCCTTTTTATGAACACACATGGGCATAGTTCATTGTTGACATATCCCTTTCCAATCAAGTAGTCACTTAGACAGTTATACCACATCCGTCTGGATTGTTTCAATCCATATAGTGAGCGTTTCAATCTAATCGCAAACGCTCTCCATGGTTTAGAGCCACTTGATTTGGGTAACTGATTCCGTCTGGAATCTTCATGTATATCTCTGTATCTAGATCCCCATATAGATACGCGAAAACCACATCCATAAGCTGCATGTTCAGTTTTTCGGAAACTACCAAACTGACAAGGTAGCGGAACGTTATGATATCCATTACGGGAGAATAGGTCTCCTCGTAGTCGATTCCAGGGCGTTGTGAGAAACCTTGCGCCACAAGGCGAGCTTTGTACCTTACAATCTCGTTTTTCTCATTACGCTTTCTAACGAATACCCATTTGTGACCAACTGGTTTGGTGTTGGGCGGTATTGGCACAACTGGTCCGAATACCTTTTTTTTCGCTAGAGAATCAAGTTCTGCCTGGATCGCATCTTTCCATTTTGGCAAATCAGCTCTATGTTGGCATTCATCAAAGGAGCGTGGTTCAATGTCATCGGTCTCAATAATCTCACGCGCCACTGAATACGCGAATACATCATCAATGATGATGTAGTTTCTTTCCCACGTCCCATGTACACTAGTGTAATTAACAGAGATCTCTACGTTCTCAGGGATAAGGTCTGACATTGAAGCGTCCCCCAATGATGTCTCTTGGACATAACCATAATCCGGAACATTCTCATGGGACGGATTTTGAGTATCGATGATCAAAGGATTTGTTTGTGCCTCATTCGCTCTCTTTCTAGGGCGAGCATCCTTCGAACCAATCGGTCTACCGCGCTTTCTTGCGGGACCTGCGGCCATAGATGCCATATCATTGCCATGTTGGGCAATGGCGCCATCTCCTGGTGTCACAGGAGTGGCGTGATGTCCAGTATTTGGGACATCGATCCTTGCAGGCACGTTTGCAGCAGGTATGTGTGATCTCGTCACTTTGGCAACATCAGAAAACGCATCAAGCAGAGTGTCTGCTACGTTCTGGAGCTCAATTATTCTTCGCACTTCAAGTTCGGACTGTGCGGTACGGGGATTGAGATGAGACATAGTGGGGACAGACAACGACAATTCATGTCGTTCCTGTTGAACATCTGTGTTCTTATCTCCCCCTAACGATGGGAAGACTGTCTCATCAAAGTGACAATCTGCAAATCTAGCGGTAAAGAGATCGCCTGTCAAGGGTTCAAGGTAGCGGACGATCGTTGGAGATTCATATCCAACATAAATGCCCATTCGTCGTTGTGGACCCATTTTAGTACGTTGTGGCGGTGTAATAGGCACATAAATGGCACACCCAAAAATGCGTAAGTGCGAGATATCAGGCTCGTACCCAGTCACTAGCTGTAACGCAGAGTAAGATTGGGTTGCAGTGGGTCGTAGACGAATTAGCGTCGCTGCATGCAATATTGCATATCCCCAAGGAGAAACAGGGAGATTGGTGCGCATAACCAATGTCCGTGCTATCATCTGTAGTCGTTTGATAGCGGCTTCTGCGAGACCATTTTGGGTATGAACATGGGGAACTGGATGCTCTACATCAATCCCCAGTGACATGTAATAGTCATCGAATGTTTTCGATGTAAACTCCCCAGCATTATCAAGTCGAATTGACTTAATAGGATGGTCAGGGTAGTGAGCCCGTAGACGGATAATCTGGGCGAGGAGTTTAGCATAAGCAGCATTTCGAGTGGACAATAACGCGACATGTGACCAGCGTGTCGACGCATCAACCAATACCATAAAGTATTTAAAAGGTCCGCATGATGGTTGAATTGGTCCACAGATATCCCCTTGGATTCTCTGTAAGAACGGAATGAGTATTTTGGGATCCATTGCGTAGGACGGTCTCAGTCCTAATTTCCCGAATGAACAAGTTTTGCAGAAAGAGCGAGGGGCCTTAGAAGCAACTAATAAGGATTTTGATTGGGCCTGAGCGTCTGTAGCGCTATTAGAAGCAAAATGTGTGACTACATCTCCCATCATGGCGTTGGAGCCATGTGAATTGCTGTTTATGGCGTCATGGCCATTGGGAGGAACAACCATGGCGTCATGCTCATGGTTGGCGCCATTGATGGCGTCATCACATGGGACTTGGGCGGCCCTATGGCGCCCCAAGACGGTTGCAGCTCCAGATGCTGCAATTGTTGCGGTCTTGCTAAGTCCAGGAATCAATTTTCGATTGTTGCTTCTTCTCAATCTGAAGAATGGATGTTCGTGTGAAGTCTTTAGTATACGGAGCATCATATCACGACCAGGATGTCCTAGTCGGTCATGCCAAAGCCAATATGTGTATGAATCCAAGAGATCTTCTCTTATGACATTATTGGATTCAATAGGTCGAATTGTAGTGACACAAGTCCACTAGATTGACACATAAGCTTATCTAAGATGCGCTTTCTTCCGCAATCATTAGAGGTAATGCAAAGGAATTCTATTCCGTTCTCACTATGCGTTTCCGCATGGAATCCGTTGGCTCTAATATCTTTAAAGCTCAATAAGGTTTGGTTTGCCTTAGGAGCGTAGAGAGCTTCAGTGACTTTAATCAAGGTGCCATTGGGCAAAAGGAATTGGGCCATTCCATGTCCTTGAACTAAACCTGATGGCCCAGCCATCGTAGTCATAGATGAATATGTAGGCAACATCTCCAAGAATAATTGCCTATGTCGTAGAATGGTGTGCGTAGTCGCACTATCCGCAAGACATTGAAGTTCATCCATTCCTAAAAGAAAAGCTCGTAATTAAAAAGGAGTCATAAAGAAAAGAACTCAACTTTTATTAATAAGCCAAATGGAATTACATCATCGTTTCTTTAACCAAAGAAAATCTAATCCAATAAACTAGCTAATGCAAAACAATGGTAGTCGTCTAACTCCATTCGGTAATTCCAATGCAAATGTGACCAGGTGAGTAGAGAGATGTCGGTGGAGCAAGGCTCGCTTAAGTACCACTTATCTCAAAACCTTCCTAGACATCAAACTTACATTGAGTACGCCTACTTTGAAGAAAGACTAATATCATTGGCATCTAATAAAAAGACTTAATCAAAGTCGCCAGTTTCTGGGTCTTGATCCTTGTAGTCTTCCACCCTTAGATCGAGATCGCCATCTTGATCTTCTTGTTCCATGTAATTTGCCTCCCTTGCTTCACGATACATCTTGTATGCGTTTGCAACGTTCTGGGATGCAGTACACTTCTTTGCCCAATGTCCACTTGATCTACATCTGAGACAAGCATCATTATGGTCAGGTTCCCTTGATCGAGGCGCTCTGGGAGCGTTTTGAGGACGATTATTGCCTTTGGTGGCGTTACCACCATAACCGGAGGCTTGGCCTCTCTCTCTCTTCACACGTTTACCTCCACGGTTCCGTGCACGCCTATCTTGGCGGTTTCCTTCCTCTTTAGGGCAAGAATATGGACCAGAACGTCCAAAATTATCCCTATTCTTAGGGTTTCGCTCCTTGCGTCCTCCCTTGGAGGCGCGGCTATAATTAGACTCCGGATTTGACTTGGTTCCCACGGGTCTAGAGTTATAGTTCTTCACAAGTATGTTGTCGTGCTTTTCAGCTACGTTCAAGGCACCAATTAGCTCATGAAATCTTGTGATGCGTCTAGCATTGACATCAATCCGATAGTTTTTGGCTATCATCAATGCAGAGACGGGGAAGGTGGAGAGAGTCTTCTCGATCAACATCGTATCAGTGATTTTCTGTCCACAGAATTCCATCATAGACTTGATACGAAGTGATTCTGAATTGTAGTCAAGTACAGACTTGAAATCACATAAGCGGAGGCTATGTCATCTCACTTCTAAGTCTGGAAGCAGGGAATCACGGACGTTGCCAAAACGCTGCTCGAGTTCTACCCATAGTTTTCTTGGGTCTTCCTCATTGAGGTACTCATTTTGGAGCGCGTCATTCATGTGCCTTGTCATGAGAATGATGGCTTTAGCTTCATTCGCCTCTCTCGTAGCTCTATTTGCTTCAAAAGCAGCAGCTTGTTGAGGAGTAAGCACGTCCTGACTTGGCTCTTGGATCGTACTCAGGATCCCATCAGCCTTAAGATGCTGGCGCACATCACGGACCCACTTGTGGTATCCAGCGCCTGTTGTGTCTAGTGGAGTGAAACTCAACTTGTTCAGGTTACTCATCCTGAAAAACAACAAGAAAATAGGGTTAGTTTCGGAGTGAAGAAGGCTACCACGAAAAACTATAAAATTTCTTAGCGTAGTTGCTTCCAAGAAATTAGGGATTTTCTGAGCGTAGTCGCTTCCAAGAAAATCCGATTCCAAGAGGGGTTTTGGATTAGATAGAAACGACGATGTATGTGGTCGATCGTTTTCTTCTCAACAAACTCTAAGTTTGGAGGACTCTACAAGCTCCAAGCTTGGAGTGAGCACGAACTCCCACAGTTCGGCTATTGGTCTCTCCTATGAAAAAGAAAGGGGGGTAGAAGAAAGGATGTTGGAAGTCCCCGAGAAGAAGAAATTGAAAAACTTCAAAAACGGGAACTTTTAGAAAAGATTTACCTTGAAAAGTGGTCGGAAATTCTTGTCCGGAAAAGTTAATGTAGATGGAAAGAAAAAATCGCCGGAAAGTGGCCGGAAGTCGCCGGAAAAAGGTTGATCGACGGTTGATCGGAGTTGACCGAGCTGCTGACGTGGCAGGCTGATTGGACGCTGGCTGTGTGCTAACTGGATGCCTGCGTGGATGCTGACGTGGCTGTCTCTTCTGGACTTGGGCTTCTCCTTCTTCTGGGCCTAGGCTGCACAATTGCTTCTGGGCCGAGGCTTGATCTCTCTGGGTTGGGCTGAGGTTGACCGAAGCAAGGTTGACTGAAGCAAGAGAGATGCAGGCGGCAGTTCACGGCAAGGGAATTTCATGTCACCGGTTCAGGTATCTTGCGACCGGTTCCGGTGATGAATTTTCGGCTCCGGTAATCTGGGATCAGGCTGCAACTTCTGGTGGAGTATGGAAGCCGGAGGAATGGAGGAAGGCTTCGAACCGGGCAGGAAGGCTTTCGGTATTTTCGGGGGCCGGTTCGGGTATTTGCCGGCCGGTTCTGGGGGCAGCGCCACCGGTTCTGGGCTTCTGGAGGTGAGAGCTTCAAGGTGGGCGGCGGAGGTTTCTGGGATTTGAAGGCTACGAATATTAGGTTTCAGGGTTAGGGCTTCGTGCTGATAACGTGTTGTAGATAAACTGAAATTGGGAGGAATTTGCTGTGTATTTTCATTGATAATAGGGGCCTCTTTATATAAAGGATTACAATGTATAGAATGTCAATCATACAAGGAAAGTAATCGTAAATTGAATAGGACTCTAGATCCTTCTAATTTAACCCTATTACCACTAGGTCAAGTAACCTAGAGTTTGGGCCAAACACAAATTAGGGTTTACTTGAACAAAATTAAGATTATTAATGAAAAATGATGCAACTAAAGGAAAAAAGGAGAAGAAATTAAATGGGGGAAAGAGCAAAAAAAAAAAAACTAAGCAAGAAATTTTTTAAAAATACTAATAAAAAATGTTGTAACAAAAAAAAAAGGAATATGAAAAATGGGGAAAGAGAAAAAAAACATGAACAAAATAACAAAATGGGGTATAAGAAAACGAGACTAAATTGTAAAATAAAAATATTAATAAAAAATGTTGCAAGTAAAGGAAAAAATGGAGAAGAAAATGGGGAAAAGAGGGGGAAAAAAAAACAGGACCAAAAAAACTAGGGCTGGGAGTCTGGACCCGAGAATCCGAGAACCCGACCCGATCTGAGCAAAAAAGCCCGATTCGGTTCGGTTTTGTGTTGGAAAATGTCGGTTCGGTGCAAAACCCGACCCGAATTATAGTTTATCGGGTCGGTGTCGGGCTTGATATTTTCTGGGACCGAAAGACCGACCCGAACCGATTTCTCCTCCATCTCAGCCTCTCGAGATTCTCCTCCCAAGCCAGCTCCTCCTCCTCCTTCTCCATACTCAAATGTACAGAATTTCAAAAGAACCCAGAACTATATGAAACAAACTATTAAAATTTGAGCATAGGACATGGGAACACAGAGAAAGTTGTTGCTTTGAGTAATCTTACCTTGGGAACCAGTGAAGCCGAGAAACTCCTTCACCTACAAAAACTCTTTTCTTGATGGCCCCGAAGAAGAAGATATGGTAAATAGAGAACTGCATAATGGGGATTGGGGAGGAAGAAAAGAGAAAAAAAAAAAAGAAGAAGAAGAAGAAGAAGATATGGTAAAGAGAGAACTGCATAATGGATTAATGGGGATTGGGGAGGAAGAAAAAAAGGGGGACAAAAAAAAAACGAAGAAGAAGAAGAATACTGCTAGAAAAGAGAGAGAGAAGAAAGTGAAAGAGGGTTCTGCACTTCTAGGTTTTGTTTTGTTTCATTTCTCCCGCTTAGGATCAAATAAATATAAACTTTGGACAAATTATGCTGAGAGCGTCTCGTGCTCCAGTGGTTGGGAGCAAGGCTTTCGTGTAGGAGGTCGGGGGTTCAAACCCCGCCTCTCACCCAATTTTGTGTGTATTTTGCATAAAGCTGGGAAACTGGATTTGGGCCCGAAAAGCCCAAAGACCGAACCGGCCCGTTTGGGGTCGGTTTCTGTCGGTTTCCATTTTTGAAAAAGCTCGAACCGGCCCGGACCGATTGTTTCGGGCTCGGTCTCGGTCTCACCAAATTTTGGGCCCGGCCCGGCCCGACCCGAGCCCAGGCCTTAAAAAAACAGAATGGGGAAGAAGAAAATGAGGAAATAGCAAAGAAACACAAGCATCAATTGGCTTTTAAGGGGATTCAAACCTATGTTGAGATGAAAATAACTCTTCACTTTGCCAACTGAGCCAAAGTTAGATTTGTGAAATTTTGGCACTAATAATATATACGAGATTTTTTTTTTCTCGAAATTCTAGGCCCACCCAAAATAGGGCTTGATCCGCTCATGTATGAATATGGAAAAACTAAACTCACGTATGTAGCAATTTCTTTGTGGTGAACTTTTGTTATTGTTGCACAAGATTGTATGCAGCTGGCTTATATTGTGTTGCATATAATTGTTTGCATTAATATGTTTTTTGAGAGAATTGTCAGCTCATTGCATTGATCAGCGAAATTACACATAATGACCCATCCCTATGGGACTGTCAAAAGAGTCACTACCTAAGTAATTCAACCTTTTTAAAGATCATGAAGCTCAGCCAAAACTACCCTAAAGCATCCATGAGAATCAAAGGGGCACAGATGCTACAGACATTTTTGGCGACATATTCTCAGAGAGACCCTACGAACTCCTTTCCCAGAGGAAACGGAGTCCTTATAACATAATAATAGTAAAAGATAAATAAAATCCAAGCCCACAGAAATAGGCCCAGACCCAAACAAAAAACCCTAGCAGATGGAAGCCCAAATGAGCACCAAGCCCAGCTGGAATTGATGAGGCCACCCAACCACTTGGGCACCCCAGCCATCAGCCGCCAACCACCAGTCTTCCTACCTTCAACGACGCCGGTCGACAACTGACCCAGCAGTCCACCGTAACCTTCGCCGCAGTCAACCCCAGTCCAAGGTAGTTGACGTCGCCACCTCTGTCGTAATCCTCGACTGCCAGCAACAGAGGTTGAGAATCCACCCTAGGCCACCGCCCGAAGCACCAGTCCGCACCCCGACCGGCCGCGACCACCAGATCTAAAATATGTTAAGCCAATTGCCACTGTAAGGCCTTCTCCAATGGTGGGTTTATAATCTAAATTATAGACCATTGTTTCCCAAAATCCATCTCCAATAGGAGGTTGGGTCTATTACAAAAAATCAAATATGGGAGTCTAAAGTCTATTGGTTGGTCTAAATATAGACTTTGGTTTAGACCATGAAAACCAATAGCTGGCCCACATGGATGATTCAAATGTATTAGAGTATATAATTGTAGACCTCAAACGAATGGAGCTGGAAAAATTATAGACCTTACCATTTGGATGAATAGTACTTTCAAAGGTATAAAAATTTAGACCAGGATCTATTTTAGACCTTGACGATTGGAGATGGCCTAAATTAGGTTGCAGCACCGGATGGTACAGATTAAAGAAGTTATAATGCCGGCACAAATAAGTTCTACTTCTAATATATAGGATGATCAATCTGGCTATCCATCATCTACAAAAGCTAGCTAACTAACATCGCATCTAGGCCTCATCATTTAGCCCTTCGGCCCTAAGCCCGCCCTAGGCCCGTAGGGCCGAAGCCCTACCCGGCCCTTGCATTAGGGCGGGCCGGCCCTACCCTTTCTCAAATAGGGTAGGGTAAGGGTCATGCAAATGAAGCCCGGCCCGTTTGAGCCCGTTAGGGCCAAGCCCGGCCCTTTAAGCCTGCCCAATTAAGCCCTAATAATTTTCTATTTTTTCTATTTTTTAAATATGTTTTTCTTTAGTCTATAACATACAACTTATCTCATTTTTGTAATTGATTTCCTAAGTTTTATTTTCTTTAATTTTTGTTTCCTTTGTTAAACAACAATTAATTTTGGGAGATTTAGAGAGATAGTTAATTGAATATAACCATCTTAACTAATATTTATAAATGTTATAACTTATAAGTTAATTCCAATATATATATTTATATTAAATATGATCAACAAAAAACAATGAGTCTTGTATTACCTATATAACCATTGAGCCACATTTTGAGATAAAAAATAAAAATAATATATTTCTTTTTGTTAAACAAATTAAGGCCCTTTTAGGCCCATTTCGGCCCTATTTGGCCCTATTCGGAAGGCCGGCCCGACCCAGCCCTTTCGGCCCTAGTGGCTCGGGCTTTTCGGGCGGGTAAGGGTTAGCATATTTAAGCCCCTGCCCGACCCTACTCGGCCCTAAATTTTGTTGACTTTGAGTAGGCCCGGCCCGGCCCGACCCTAGCCCGGCCCATGATGACCCCTAATCGCATCTAGTAGTATCCGTCTCGAACTAAGCGGCAAGGACACATGATGTATGTGTAGGTGCTTATTTTGGAGAACGAGTCCAATAAACATTGACCCAACCCACTAAGGTACGAATAGACGCTTTACCTAATTGCTTGTCATAATTCACTCCTAAAATTGTGACGCAAATAGTTTTTTAAACTGAGGCATATCACGTATATAATTCAGGTAAACAAGAAACTTTACCACACCTCGAAACTCATTGTTGCCCTATAATGTGTGGATTAAATTCATTTAAATATGTATGGGAATACATGATTGTACAATAAGGGAACCATCACTTTTTAAGTAATCTTGAAGGAAAATATTTGAAGAAACTCTCAAGTATTTATCTATAGAAGTCTTCGGCTGGAGCAATACAATTGTTCACGATATTCTCTTGAATATGTACCTCATTAATTAGAGATACAAAAAGGCAATCAAAATGTTGTTTAGGGTTTGACAAGAGCTTCATACCTTAACTATGATCGGAAGATAGATTTTAGAAACAACCTAATTGCATTGTAACCGCAACTAAATAGGTTCGATAAGTATGTTGAATTGGTTCGAACATTTCTAGCTAACTCGAGTAGCCAAGAGCCATGACTAAGTATTATTATTTGGCTTAAGCATAATCTCATAACATTGAATTAGAATTTGCTTCTTTTAGGTAAAACAAGATTAAAAGAAGCATAATCAAATATCTAATGTTAGACTTTTTTTTGAATTGAAAAAGTCATCTCAATGTGTAATTCAGCAAGCAGTACAGTAATGACCCGACCCGCTCCTGAGAGGCCATTAAAAAGAGCCATTACTTAGAGTACACTACCAAGCACACCCATAAGACAGAGTACACTACAGAAGACACCCACCTATTAAGACTACCGCCAAAACAAATGAAAATTAGACCTCCAAAGAGGAATAAAATGAAACAATGAAGCTTCTATATTCATTTGTGAAATTTTTCCACTGAAGTAGAGGTAGAAGGAGGAAGAAGCAGGAACTTCCTTCTCCACAAGAAGTATTCCCCTCCACCACGGAGTCCTCTTCTAACAGCTTCAGGAAACACTTCCTTTCCTTAACTTTAGGTTGAGCTCTAGCAAGACTGTAAGTACATTGGACTATCCCTATTCAACACATGACTTTCCCAAAGCCACAAGGAAATCAGAAAATGCAAAGCGTGAGAGAGTATCTCTCCTACTTGTTCGAAGGCTTAAAGAAAATCAAAGATGTCTGCAAGATCCGGTCACCAATAGAAAATCAAGGAGAATCACGATCACTGATCTTGAGTTAATGGTAGGACTCATTTCATATCATTGTGCATAAATTAAATTGATTTGCCTATTGGATAAATGGATCTGATATGCTTATCCTCATTAAAAGGTTTTTGGCTTGCATATCAAGTAGAGATTGGATTTACACAAAGATAGAAAGAATTGAATTAAGTTTTAAAACCTTACTTACATATCTAATTTTGTGGTGCAAAAAGAAATTTGATTGAGGGGGAGTTTTCCTCCCTCATAAAAGGTTTCGAAGCTGAAGTTAGAGGTAGAGTTTTTTTTTCATGCATAAAATTGTTCTCTCTTGAACTACTCGTGGTTGTTCAAATCAGTTTCTGAAAACTCTCTCTACTTGTTTCATGTATTCTATTGCATAATCTCTCACGTTCATAATTCATTCTCAATATCAGTGATTCATTTGAGTGCAAAGAAGGTTGAAGATAGATTGTCTAGAATGTTGTGTTGATCTAGTTAGGAGTTAGAACAGTTGTAAAACAAGTTAGCATTTGTTGCTAAACGAAAGTGTTTGTTATGAACAACACTACTTGTATTCTGTAAACTCTAGTGTTTCATATTGGATTGATTTTTGTGTTGGCTACGTTAAAAGCCACGCAGTGAAGTTTCCTCAGTGGAGAGGTTTACATTGCGTCAGCAAAAGCTTGTGTTCTTTTTACTTAAGTTATTGTTCCATCTAGTGTTTTCAAAGACATAAGCACATGCCTATGTCGTGCTTTACTTAGGGCTATGTAGAATGGACGACCAACGATTGCTAGTTGGGAGATCGTATATTAGCAACTCTGGGCTTAAGGAATTGTTTGTTAGTTAAGCCACAGACTTTCCCATGTCAAAGAAATTTCGACTAACTTAAATAAAAGTAAACCCCAGCTAGGGTTTAAGTAGCCAAGTCGTGCTTTAAGTTTCTATGGCCATGAGCATTCAAGTAGAAGACAAAACTTCTAGTATAGGTCGACTCTTCATCCTCTTCACCAATCGGAGAATTAATTGTTGTGTAGATACTAGTAAGGGGTTAACACTTAGGAGCCTGATCGATTAAAAATCAAATCCCACTTAAAATGAGTTTTTTTTTTTTTTTTTTTTTTTTGACTTTGTCAAGGGGAACCCAAAGGCTTCCTAGGCCCAAGATAAACCCCTTCGGCGCATGTGAAATACTCTAACTGTGCATTGCAGCACAGTGCCTGACCACTTTGACAGCTTCGGGGTTCGAACCTAGGTTGTGGAGCACACCCAACTAGGCAAGAACCACTAGACCACTTGCAGTGGTTCACTTAAAATGAGCTTGAAAGGCTGGTAACCCTTTACACACCTAGCTACTTCATTAACTTCGGGTTGTGATATGCGATCGATCGATCATACAGGTTGTGATTAATTACAATCATTAAATGAATCAATGTGATTTACTTGGATCCAAAGTTCTGCAAATGATCGATTATGAATTGTTCCACGTCTTTGTCACATGGAATGAAGTACGCCGCAAGTCAACACTAGGTTACTGTTATTCTATAGTTATACTCATGGATACCATTGTTTAAGTAACTCTTTTCAATTCAAGCTGTACTTACTCCATAATATGGGTTCAATTTTCAAGCATATTGATTTCTTCTTCATTTTTCTTGTTATTCATGTTTAGAGTTTGACTACCAACTTGATCGCTTTCTTGAGTTTGAACTAGGTTAATGCGGCTCACCATTTACAAAAACTTCACGGTAACAGCTTGAGAACAATATTTGATTTTCAACGTGATACATTTCAATAAGCCATTAAGGCTTTTCCTCAATCTAAATTTTAAGAGTAGGATCACTCGAGGCTAACTTAGCAATGACATTAGTCACTTTGTTCCTTCGACAAAAGTACAATAAAATCAAGTAACTTATAATGTTTTCAAATATGTTTTTAATGGTTGCCCAACCGAGATTTGGGTCCTCGAATCAAAGCACAACTTCAAATGAGTCGCGCGTATTTAGAAACTTTAGGTTCTAATCAATCTGATTCACCTAATTAAATTCAGTCACATATTATGAAATTTACCCATTTATTTACTAATTTACTATCACAATCATTTTAATGTCTAATGAAAAGCACTGAACTCGTCCATCTGTATTTCATTTTTTAATCACAACTTAGGTGATAAAATCATTTTTGATTTTTCTTGAATTTTGATGATCTTTCATGCAGGTTCTAGAAAATAAATAGTTGATTTATAGTGGTTGCTTGGAAGAGCTACAAAACTATATACTTTTCAGTGGTTAAGAATGGTCTACTTCAATAGCATAGATTACTTCAATAGCATGTGCTTATGTCCCTAAAGATGGGAAATAGTAATGCCATCACAAGTTTGAGTTGAAACAACTTCAATCTTAGAACTCTATAAGTCCAAGTAGGTAGAACCGTAGAAGGGTCTGTTAAGAGTTGGAGGCGTGTTAGGCGAGAACTCGTGACAACCTTGTCATGATGCATATTTTGAGGGAGACCCCATTTGCATGTTTTGAGGTATCATCCTATTCCAAGATGCCAATTTGTGCTTACCTCACTTTCATATGATCTGCAGTTTGCAATTTCCTGGCAACCGGGTACCAGAGTAAGATTCCCAGAATCATATTTTCAGACAAAAACCAAATCCACGCTGTCATTTTGTGAGGCTCCGAGTTTGTAGCGAGCGACTCAAGAGAGAAAGCTGGTCTTATGATTCTCAAACTTGGAGTCGCGTCAAACCTGGGCGAATCATACACCCCCCCCTCTGTTTCTGAGTACCATCTGAACTAAACAAACTAATCCAAACAACATTAAAAATCATCCAATGTAAGCGTAATCCTCGGAGATTCCACATTCCCTCCACAGCTTTAATCATAATTTACTTCTTTCCTAATCCAGGTTTGTCAGCTCAATCTGGGTTTTCCTGGTTTTACTCTGTTTTATCTGGGGAAAAAAAAAATTTGATTAATTACTCGAAAGGACAAAACAGAAGTGAAAATAAAATTTGGTAACATTGAGACAAAAGCAAGTCAAACTGTCAAAGAGAGCAGTACCTGTATTCTGAAAGTAGAAGACAAATAAAGAGAAGAGAAAAAAAAAAAAAAAAGGAAAGAAAGAAAGAAAAGGTTTGGCTCTTTTTGTTGTTGGCCTTATCTTTCTGCAGTTTCAGGAGTATTTATAATACAGAAAAATTGGGGTTGTTGGGTTGTGGCGTTACCCACTTTGTTAATCTCTCTTGGAAAGTGTCGAACGTTGGAGAGGTGAAGCTTTGTGGGTGGTAGGTGGAGATCTTATCCTTGCTAGCATAGAAACAAAAGGCTTTTGCTTTCTGAAAGTTTCAGAATTTTGGGGTCTGATTCTGAGTTGGGTTGAAGCTTTCTGTGTAGGTGAGAAATGGGTTCCCATCTAAAACTTGCAAAGAGGGCTGTGGAGACTGATATGCCGGTCATGGTTCAGGTATTGGGGCCAAAACTCCAACTGGCTTTTTGTTAAAGTTTTAATCTGTTTTGGGGTTCAATTGTGGTGTGAGTTGTAATTGGTGGAGTTTGTATTGTTTGGAAGTGAAAAATGGGAATTTTGGTCTTGCAGATACAACAATTGATCCGAGGAGCCAAAAATGCTGTGTCTCTGGCGCAGGTGTGTTTCTATTGTTCCAAGGTCTTGGTGTCAATTTTGTTTTGTTGAGTCTTTTGGTAAGTGCTATAAGCCATGAAGCCTATAATCATGGAGGCATTGATAAAGGAGAAAGATTTGTTTATTTGGGTCTTTTACTGGTAGATGTGTTATTTGGTTATGGCATTGAGATCAATGTAGACACCTTAGTTATTGGAAAATGAGATTAGTATACTTTGTTCGTTAACGGTGAGGAGCCTGAGGGGGTGTTTGGTACTGGTTTCGAAAGGGGTGTTTCTTTTTTTCTGATTGCTGGAAACGTCGCAAATGAAGCATTTGATAATTCATATTAGTTTAGTGTTTGATCTAGGAAGCTCTGCACCTCAAGAAGCTGTCTGCTATAGGAAACACAAAAGTGAGTGAAAAGTGCAACTTTTTTTGCTAGTATTGGTGTGCCAAGATTGTAATAATTGAAATCTGCCTCTTCCCAATTGAATATTTTAGAGGCCAAACAACTAAACTGAAATCATGAACGTTGGCCAGTTCATCCCAATCATCAAATATGACCCACCTTTTTTCCATCTTGCCAAACTTAAGGCCTATATGTTAGAAAATGGATTTGTTATATGTCAAGCTGGAGTCACCAAATTTCTGGCTCTTTTGTCTATATTTTGGCCAAACTGCTTGATAGTTTTTCCCCCTTTTGACAGAGGGTCACGTTGTATGAATGATTCTAGACCGGATAGTCTTTAATATTTACCTTGAGTTTGTTAATCAGATTGGAATGTTCTCTAATCACTGCATGGGCATTTCATATGGCTGCAGTTTAAGTGGTATATAATATCTATTCCTTGGGCCTTGGTTGCATTTGGCTAATAGCCCTTGTTGCTCTTTGGTTGAAATGTGCTGTAGGGAGTAGTTCATTGGCAACCACCCAAACAGGCACTGGATAAGGTGAAAGAACTTGTATGGGAGCCTTCAATTAGTCGTTATGGTGCTGATGAAGGTATGCCTGAACTCAGGGAGGCATTGGTAAAAAAGGTAAATTTAGAAGTCGTTGCATTGTTTGTCCTAATTATGATTAGATCATAATGTCTTAGTAGGTTGATCACTTGAGATACTTTGCTTCACTTTTCAAAGTTATATTGTTGATTGAGCAATATATGGCTAGTCATATGCCACTTTATATGATTGAGAAGGTTAACTTAAGAACTATACACCACTTAAATTTAGACTTATTATGTTTTTCAAAAGTCTTATCGATCCGAAATCATGTAGGGGGTTAACAATTATATAATTTAATTCTCCAGTATGAGATCAGAATGCTTTGAACAGTACCCGAGCATCAACACTGGGTCTAAATATCTAATTTCAAAGTTTTTCTGTTTGTTTGATTTAGTCTCAAGAATTCTAATCCCATGTATTTCATTTTATAGCTCAAGAATCTTTCTTTAACACATTTTTCTTTCATGGTTATTAGATTTTCATCACCATCCTCCCTTCTTTTTGTTTTCTTTTGTTTCTTGCATCTACCCCAGTTCATTTAATCTTGCATATAAGGTGTACCAGGTTGTGCCACCCCGCCCGCCCGCCCACTTGTATATTTATGATATTACTAATTAAGAAGAGAAAAGCACGGGTATCTTTTGTGCATACTTGAATATTTAGACGTATGAGATTGCTAAGGATTGTTGTCTTTATCTGATATCAATGTTTTACATTATGATCACGTAAACATATTTGTTATTCAATTTCTTTATGTTGCAGTTGCAAGAGGAAAACAAGTTATGCAAATCTTCGGTTATGGTTACTGCAGGGGCAAATCAGGTGATTATCAGTACCTATGTATTTTATGTTGTGTATTTCTGCGGAAAGTATCAGAAAAGACAAATATCTAAAGAAATTACTAAAAAGCTCTTTGTGGCAGATGTATTACTTTATAATTTTGTGCAACATAGCAACAGAAATAAGGAGAATTTTTGCTTCCTGATACAATAAGTGGTTAATTTTGTTAAGATTAAGATTAACTCTTTCACTAGTACAAAGTAGTATATTTCCAGGGATTATATCTTCTGATTTTCTCCGAAATGTTGCATCTAGTGCTTCTGATACAGATAGAGAATTTTAGATGAATCAAACCTGATGGACATCTTTGCTATTTATAATAAAATTTAGTTGCTCATCCTCTTTCAGTATGACTATAATGAGTTTAATGGAACTCATTCAATTTTTGAAAGTAAATCTTCTAGTTGCAGAGCACTGAGTTCCAAAAATCTTGGATAACTTTATAACTGCAGGCATTTGTGAATCTTGTTCTTACATTGTGTGATGCTGGAGACTCTGTTGTCATGTTTGCACCATACTACTTCAATGCCTACATGTCCTTCCAGATGACTGGAGTTACTAATATACTTGTGGGTCCTGGTCAACCAGATACACTTTATCCAGATGCAGGTGAGAAGCTTCATGAACTTCTATTGCATACAAATGTAAAAGAAACATCAAATTTCTGAACTTCCATGTAATCATTTTCTTCTATAGGCCTGGATATAAGTATAACCTTGCTGTGTTAGATAGGGTAGTCTGGTGTGTTAGGTCTACAAGCAGTCAAAGGCTTGTTATCTGAGTTGCTAAATAAGAATACACCACCTTAAGTTTAGGATGGGATGATTGGTGCATTTGACCAGCCCAACTTGGCACATGTTATGGCAGGCATGCCAATTCTGACACTTAGGACTATTGATCATGGATCTGTTCATTGGAATGTCTGATTGCTCCAGTGCATAATTAAAGGTATATAAATGTTGCATCTTCTGTATGGGGTGGGGACGTCACTTAGGACTATTGATCATGGATCTATTCGTTGGAATATGTCTGATTGGTCCGGTGCATAATTAACGGTATATAAATGTTGCATCTTCTGTATGGGGTGGGGACGTGGGGTTAAGCTCTTATATAAATATCTAACAAATTAAACAGGGGGTGGGGAGGGGAGGAATAAATTTTCTAGCAAGTGAATTGGTGAGTTTAATTTGTTTTTTGGAGTCTAGACACAAATGTGATATTTCTGACATTTTTTAGCGATATTTTCTCTCTTTACATCATGCTACTTTCTTAACTTTCAGACTGGTTGGAGAAAACACTGTCAGAAACAAAACCAACCCCAAAACTTGTCACAGTTGTTAATCCTGGCAACCCATCTGGAACCTACATTCCAGAACCTCTTCTTAAGGTCTCTCTCTCTCTCTCTCTCTCTCTCTCTCTCTATGTATATATATATATATATATACACACACACACACACACACACACATACTGATGTATGTGTCTTCTGGTGATTGATCTCTGTGAGTAAATTGTTTAGTTTCTCATAAATATTCTAAAGTTTTATTCTTTTTCTACTTTTTGAGTAGAGGATTTCAGATATTTGCAGAGAGGCTGGATCATGGCTTGTTGTGGACAATACATACGAGTAAGTTTAAAATTTTGATTACAAATGTTCCATTGATATGTTCTGATGTGATCTGATGATCGATACGTCATTCAGTTGTCCAAATCTCAATGCTTCGCACATAAATTATGGGTGTGTTCCCTTTTAGACAGAATATAGATTTATCGGTCATCATGAATAGCCTTCGAAGAAAGGCTAATTTCTCCACTTTGTGGAGGTTCAAATTTGAACAGTTATTATCCTAGTTGGCCTTTGCTCCTGCATAGGTCACTGTATCCCTTTTATATTGCCTTACCACCTATAGCTTATGTTTTAGTGAATTCAATTTGTACTCATATGCCAAGTTGATCACAACAAAGGGAAATTTACTTGATCACTCTTGAGAGCATGGTGAAGATTTTTATCGGCATGAGTCTGATTCTCATCTACTTTTGATTCAAGGATGTATCTCAAATGTTTGCTTCTGAATCATTACTAGTCATATGTGAGTCCTAAAATTTGATTTTGCAGGTATTTTATGTATGATGATTTAAAGCATTCTTGTGTGGAGGGTAATCACATTGTCAACATCTTTTCCTTCTCAAAAGCTTATGGGATGATGGGATGGCGAGTTGGCTATGTAAGGATTACTCTTCACTTGTGATGCTTAGGTGATAGGTCTGGTGTGAATGCAAATATGATAAGTTTTGCTTCCTTTAGTAGTACGAGTTGGCATGATAAACTCAGTTATAAAGCTTTGTTTTGGTTGATCTAAAAGACTGAAAATAGTTAAGATTGTTCTCTGAACTGAATATTTCATGATATTGATAGAAATGATTAGGTAGCTAATAACATACATAATAAGCCTTTGTAATTTATGCAGATAGCATACCCATCTGAAGCAGAGGGCTTTGGTACTCAACTCCTCAAAGTTCAAGATAACATTCCCATCTGTGCTTCAATACTTTCACAACATCTTGCCCTCTGCTCATTAGAAGTGGGACCTGAATGGGTTGTTGAAAGAGTGAAAGGTCTTGTCAAGAACAGAGAAATTGTTTTAGAAGCGCTCTCCCCACTCGGAAAACAGTCTGTTAAAGGTGGAGAAGGTGCTATATACCTGTGGGCCAAGCTTCCAGACAAATATGTAGATGACTTTGAAATTGTTCGCTGGCTTGCTCACAGGCATGGGGTGGTGGTGATTCCTGGAAGCGCATGTGGGTGCCCTGGAAATTTGAGAATCTCCTTTGGTGGCCTGTTAGAGGATGACTGCAAAGCTGCTGCAGACAGGCTGAGAAGAGGGTTAGAAGAATTGGTCAAAGATGGAATGGTCAAGTAACTTTCATTTTTACATTTATTTCAACTATACAAATTTGCAAAAAAAATTTGCAGCTAGTTTAAAATAATTGGGGGGTCTTTATTCTGTCAGCAAAACAATTAGGTTAATTTCGGTGATGTATATCCAAAAAGGCAGTTGCAAGTCCCAAAATGTGTCTGTTTCTATTATTATAGCCGTTGAAATACATGCTTCAGTGTTCAAATATAAATAGTGTTTTAGTTTTCTATTTTGTTCTGACCATTTCTACATTGGAAATGAACTCACTTTGCCTCTGTAAATATAAATGCAAATAGTTTTGACTGTCGAAAGCAGTGACAGACTTGCTGTGTAATCTCCTTTTCTGCACTCGGAGGATACATGTATAGCATCCACAAAAGACTTCTAAAAGTTTGCAAATTCTTGTTGGATTTATAGTTTGACTAGATTAGCTGCGTAGCTTAACAAAGGAAGGAAAAGCTTTAGCCAAGTTGGAGAGGAATGCAGGACAATTAGCATGGCTAAATAAAAATATCGTTATATTCCATCCAGGGTAGAACGTTATATATCTCAAGCAAGTGGCTTCGCTAATGATAGGAGTATTTGGCATTATGAGAAGCATGGGATTGCAGTTATGTGTAGCCAATCCTCTTTATAAGCATCAGCCTCTTAATCATTTTACATGAAATGGAAACCATCTGATGATCTGATCATCCTAAAGTTAGACTGAAGTTTTTAGTCAGATCAAATCAAGTTCCCGCCTCTGCGTATGTTGTTCGAGATGTCAAAGGAGGCTGCTCCTCCCAAGAGTTCTTAGTGTTGCTATGTTCTTGAGGCTGGAGCTTCCGCTCTTAAAGATGGCCTTGACGTACTGAGCTCTTAAAACTGTTTTACCACTTCAAGGAGACTCAAAGTTGTCGATTGATAGTATTAATAGGCAGTGTGATATTTCTTGGCGAATCATTCCTGTTAGGAGATATCAATATGTTTTTTTGCTGATTTTTCACGTTGCTCCTTCAAACACATCTTGACAGAAGCAAGTTTTTAGGTTGACGCTCTTGCTTCCCTTACCTATTCTTTGCACTTCATCTTCTTCACAACAAATTCTTTGC
Organism: Rosa rugosa; assembly: GCF_958449725.1. Taxonomy (NCBI): domain Eukaryota; kingdom Viridiplantae; phylum Streptophyta; class Magnoliopsida; order Rosales; family Rosaceae; genus Rosa; species Rosa rugosa. Next base: position 47,708,097 of record NC_084820.1, on the reverse strand, counting down.
CTTTGCGTCTTAGAAGATTTTATTTTAGTTTGATCAGAAAGGATGTAGTGGTCGTGTTAGAAGATTTTCTTTTATAATTTACTTTCCATCATAAATGTACACAAAAAAAAAAAAAAATAGCATTATACATTTATTGGTCCCTTTATTGACATTTATTTTATTTTATATATTTACAAGTTTAGAGTTTATTTTGTTTGAAATAAAGGATTCATAAGTTAAGATGGCCGTGATCATGGGTAAAAAATAGTACAAATGAACGACTACTCTGTTTAGACAATTAGAGCGCAGAGTATATGCTAATAAAAATCACCTCGCCTCGTAGGCAATCTAATCTACTTAACTCCATACGTCGAGCACGTTATTCTGATATGATGAAACCAAGTACTTCTACAAAGACTCCTAGAGGAGCTTCTACTAGCATAGACTAAATAATAAAACAAACTAAGCAACAAAATTGAAAATTCTCCTTCCCAACCAGAAATGAGCTCTCAGCCCTATAGACTTTCTGGGCCTAAGCAATCCAAGCCCCGAAACTAGCTTCAGGATTTCAAACCCAGTGATAGACCCAAGCCCATAAAGGGCAAACCCTAGCTGCCCAGTTGTTAGCCACCACATCAACGTGGCCTTCAGCAAGGAAACCAACTCCGATCGGCCCAACAGCCACCACTCGGCCACTAGTCAGCTATTGTCATAGACTCATGCATGGCCATTGATTTTCAATATACATGATTACATGCTTCAGTGTTCAAATGTAGTTAGTGATGTTTTATCTCTGCTCTATTTTGTTCTGACCATTTCTATATCGGACATGAACCCAATTTGCCTCTGTAAATATAAATGTGCAAATAGTTTTGACTGTTAAAAATAGTGACAAACCTGCTGTGTAATCTCCTATTGTTGCCGTAGTTTTTATGATCTGCACTCAGAGGTAAGCATCCATAAAGGACTTTTAAAAGTTTGCGAATTCTTGTTGGATTTATGGTTCGACTAGGTTAGCTGCGTAGCTTTGTTAGCAACAAAGAAAAGGAAAAGCTTAAGCTAAGTTGGAGAGGAATGCAGGACAATTAGCATGGCTAAATGAGAATATCGTTATATTCCATCCATGGTAGAAGGTTATACGATTAAATAATGTTTACTCCCTATACTTATAGGGTTTCATCGTTTCAGTCCCTGACCTTCGAATTTCACCTAAAAAGTCCCTGAACTCTCAATTTCCTCCCAATTGGTCCCTGCCGTCAAAATTTTCTGTTAAAGTTGCCGAAAATGTCTATTATGCCCTCACTTACTTTTTTTTTAAAAAATTTATCTTCTCTCTCTCTTTTATTTCTTTTTTTCATTTGACCTCTTGAAGGTCTGTGGATTGGAACCATCTTGATGAGGAGATGAACAGAAGGAGGCGAGAGAGCCGGAAGAAGAAAAGGTAAAAAGAAAAAAAAAAAAAAAGGGAGGAAGAGAAATATATATATATTTTTTAAGTAAATGAGGCTATAATAGACTTTTTAGGGGAAGATAACGGAGTTTTTGACGGATGCTTGACGGCAGGGGCTAATTGGGAGGAAATTGGGAGTTCAGGGACTTTTTAGGTGAAATTCGAAGGTCAGGGACTGAAACGATGAAACCCTATAAGTATAGGGAGTAAACATTATTTAACCCAAGGTTATATATCCCAAGCAGGTGGCTTCGTTAATGATAGGGGTATTTCGCATTATAATAAGGATGGGAAATTACCTTGTCTCCATTTATACTTGAAGTTGATTGATTGGAGAGTATTTAATATCATGATCCAATAATTTGGGCAGTTGATCTTCTGATCGATTGATGCTATATTAATGTGGGCCGCTCATTGAGAAACTCTTTTGAATTGTAAAACGTGAGGATTCTCACTAGAGTCCGCCATGAAAAGGTTGTTGGAAATGAAAGGTTCACATGTAATTATAAGAAGAGAGACTGCACGCCCATTTTCATGTAATAATAAGTTGAGGAACTTCTAGTCCTCTTATAATTAGGAAACATTAAGTTTTCATGATATATTTACTCGTAACTTTTGGTTCGAATTTTATTAATTAGAACTGCATGTTCTAAAATATGGTATTTACATGTGACCATCATGTAATAGCATCAATCATGACCATAAAATACCGAAATGGTGTACAAGACAGTTGGATAGACCCACAAATGTCCCCTTGAACTCTTTGTAAAAATGATAGGGAATTTGGATTAACCTGTGCAAAAGATGGCCTCATGATCAACTTTCCTTGTGAGCATGCTTTTCAAGGATTATTGCTTGGCAAAATAATATTCTTATTCAACAATGGGTGTCCTTTGGAATTTGCGATGATCCTATGTAGCATGGTGGATCTGAGTTGACCCAAACTCTCATGCCAAAGCGTAAATATTTGTTGATCAGTGAACTGCTGGTTCACGACATGGTATGCCTCAATTGACTTAATGGTTGTATAATGCAAACCAAATGAGAGGGCAACCAATTTTTTCAATATACGCCTTTGGCTGTAAGTATTGGAAGTAATGCAAAGGTACTTCATATTGTTCTCATTTGTGGTTTCTATGTGGTATCTATTCAAGTGTATATCTTTAGTTCTTTACAACTCAACAGATTCCTTCTACATCTGGAGGAGTATAATGCCTCTTGAATGGATAATTGAGTACCACTTGGTAACCGAATATGAGCTCTTCCGGAGCCTTCAATTAGGTCTGTAGGACCTAAAATGGTTGTCACTTTTGCTCTTGTCAAACTTAAATTGGAGAAATATTTTCGATCTCGAAGGATCGTGTGCGTGGTCGCACTGTCTTTAAGACATATATCTTCCCCATCTTTCTTGAGTTGAGAGCATCCATTTTCCATATTCATGCTTGAATATGAATAAGCCATGTATGTACTCGAAGCTTCAGGTTCGAGACTTTATTATTAGAACTTCTTGGTTCTAAATTTTGGTGGTTTGAACTTCGGGTCAAACACTTAGTACTTAAAACTTCGGGTTTGAGACAAACCAACTAGGAACTTCGTGTTCCAAATTTTGGTGGTTTGAACTTGAGGTTCAAACTCTTAGCACTCGAAACTTCAGGTTCAAGGTAGACCAATTAGGAACTTTGTGTTCTAAATTTTGGTGATTTGAACTTGGGGTTCAAACGCTTAGCACTCGAAACTTCGGGTTCGAGATAGACCAATTAGGAACTTCCGGTTCCTCATTGATATGTGTGTCTAGCAAGATACTTAGAACAACTTGAATATTGATGCCCACTCGCACAATGAATGTTGTAGATGCAATTGCATTTCAAATTGTGCATGTCCTCGTGGTTGACATAATAAATATTGGAGAATACCATATGAACAAAGAACAAGCAAGTTAAACTCAAGATCAAGAGTATTTATCCATAACGAAGTTGCACCATATGACTCTTGAATCTTTGGGAGTTTATACGAGAGACTCTCGTGCTGATAATGTGTTATAAAATGAGATAACTTGTTTGTTATAGAGTAAAGAATACGAAGAGAGAAGAATAGATGGGGGAAAAAGGTGTGTCTTCTCATTCTCATTAGTTCCCTTTAAATAGGGGTAGAGTTACTTGATGATCACACTAACTTGGTGATCACTCATATGGTAACTTGGTAATCACTCATAGGATGACTTGGTGATCACTCCCAAGGTTACTTGGTGACCACTCTTATGATTCTTGGTGATCAATCTCAAGTTTCCTCAATTTACATAATGGACTCTAACTAATGAGTATTACATGTTGTCCTAAAATAATTACGTGGACAACCACATAATTGTAGTATTTACAACAGATAGACCAAATTAAAATAATATGAAGGTGAAAAATTATACGTCGAACGGTCTATGAGAACAAAATTACGTTGTATATGAAACAAAAGTGCAAACATTCGTAAAGAGAAACTAGAACAAAATTAAGTTGAGAAAACATATCAACCTCCATGTAATATGTAAATAGCAAAGAAGTTATATATGATGTTATTGAACTCTTCACATGCAAAAGTTGTGCACCCACTTATGTTAGAAAGGAAAATGATTTGAGTGCAGTGACTTTATTTTGCTTAACTATGATACCTATACACTTGATAACGTGAATATTTGTACAAGCTTATATTTGACTCGCTAGGGCCTCGCTCCATGTGTGTGTCTCCTCATTGTACAAGCTTACATTTGAAGAATGTGGGATGAAGAAGAGGTAAGAAGAGTCAAATTCGGCCAAAAGGCCTAGGGTGTTAAAAAATGGGTCTTAAAGTTGTGAAATGAGTGTGCAGAGTTGCTTAAATACCCTCTTGGGTTCAAGAGTTAAGATTAAACTTGTACCCTAGATCCAAGAGCTCAAATACAATGAGAAAATAGGTAAAATGAAAAGACTAGAATGCTAGATAGAAAATAAATAAACAAAAAGGGTAAATGGGTAAGTGTAGTGTATGCCTAATGTGAACACAAATAAATATCTCATCCACATGTATGATGTGTGTGAGATGTGTGGTCTACTAATTATTAATGTCATTAATTACATTGATTTTGAATTTGAAATTTGAATACAAAAATGGGCTTGGGTCTACACTTGTGGGCTTCTTTGGTCTTGAGCCGAATTGGCCAGGTCGACACGATGGTCAGCTAGTTGACTTTTTGTCATTTAGTCGAAAATTGATCTCGAAATTGCTCTTTCTTTCAATTTTTATCTTTCTTGACCATAATTTCCTACAAATGAAGAAAACAGAGTAATACTATGAAATAATGCTTGAGTATTCACTGCTTTCAAGGTAATAAGGATTAGAAACGCACTTAAATTGCTGCCTCTCAATCCTAGATCCCTAGCAGACTAGGTTTTCTTAACTATCCTATAGTTTTCACTATGTCAAATTATCGTAGATAATTTTAGTGAAACTTGTGCACCCGAAAACGACAGAAGAGAAAAAATTCATTAGATACCATTGAAATGTCATTTTTAAAAAATTTATCTTAAAATTAGTTAAGTTAAAAAAAAAATTAGAAGAATAATTATTGATTAAAAATACAAAACTTCAATTAAAAAGAGAAACTTTAGAATTGATTTTCAAAATGGGCCCGCGTCCATCAAAAGGAGTAAAGGCGCCAAAACAAAGTCCCGCCGAAATTACAAAACTTAAATTTTCCTTCTCTGAAGTCTGAACCCAGTTTCCTTATATCCCCGATCAATTTCTGACATCTTTATCTCTCTCACAATTAACTCTGTGGAATACCCACCTCAACCCCAGCTGGGTTGGGCTTTAGCTTCTTTTTTAGGTGTGATTTGGATTACAATCCTCTAAACCCTCACTGGGCTCACTCTTATGCTTAATTCTGCATTTTCAGACATTTTAGTACTTCCATAGCTGATGGATCTTAGTTCTAATGAAATACAGAGCTGGCGCCCGGCAGGCATGATACGAAGGGGCTGGCTATTGCAGGCGGTCTCATCAGACAAATTAAGGTGCAACTTCAATCGTGATGAATTATTGTTGTTCAATCTTGGGAATTAATTAATTTGTTCCTTTGTTCAATTCAGATATATAGGTTGGCTATTGGAACTGGTTTTCTGAGCATTTCTTTTCAGTTTCTTCTTGTCGGTCAATGAAAAATTGTGTATTATATGTTGGTGGAATGTCAACTGTGTTTCATTTGAAGAGAAATGAAATTTGATCCTTGTAAAGCTTGTGCATAGTTCAGACAGATAAATGTTTCATTTAATTTGACCCATCATGATGACTTTTAGTTCGTTGATTGCTAACCATTGGTTTTCAGATTTCTTCTTTTTTTCCCCCTTTTCGCGGTGGATGCTTGAGTGGGAACTAATAAACTACCGTGATGAATCATCTAAAAGACAATTTCCATACCTTCATTGCTTGTTTGCCCCTCCATTTTCTACTTGTGTCAAATTCGGTAGTAGAATTGCTTAGTTTTTCTGTTTGATGAACTTTCATATTGATATTAATTGGTAACTTTTGCATGCTTCAGAGGCATTTAGATGATCAAACACTCTACAACATTATTGTAGACAACGCAGAAACAGTTGCCTTAGTATTGTCCCAAAAAAGGTATACTTTTACCATCTGAAACCGGTTTCTCAAATTCTTGAATCATTTGCTCTTCTTGCCTCAAACTTCGGTTATGCTACTTTACGATCTATATTTTCTTCAGTAATTGAAGTGCACAGAAACTACAGTCCCGGTGTCTTCACTAAAGTCAGAGATGGACATGCAGGAATTGAAATGCAAGAATTCATTGTGAACAAGAAAGCAAGTTGACAAATTGTGAAATATGTGGAGATCCTGGAGTTTAAGTATTTGTTTGTAATTGCTATCATCAACGAGAAGATGAAACAGAAAAGAAAAATATCAGATCGCAGAACCATCACTTTTAGATCACAAAATGAAGCTACAAAGGTTCTTTTCTATGATTAAAATTACAAAGATAATGAAAGCTGTAAATATTTCTCTGTTAATATTCTATGCTATGCTGTATATGGAAGTCCACCTGCAGCTGCCTGGCAAATGGCAAAACCTAGCTTGTAATGTCGCCCCTGAAAAGACCACATCAGTACAACATTGTTTTCGTATCTGGTGCAATCTTACGATTATGCTGCAGCACTTTAGCGTGATTTCGCTATAGCTTTTGCAGAGCTGGCAATAAGATGGTTTTGGTGAAGTAGTAACTACACATATATAGTTTCTAGTTGATTAAGGTAACTCGAACTTCAAGTTGTTCTTCAAAACTCAGCATTTATAAATTGACATCTTAGGCGAGAATTGGTTGCGGTAAATAGAGCATGAAGATGATACAAGTACATGCAGAAAATCTCAAGTAATTTTACTGGTACCTGCAAGTACAACCCTGATTTGATACAGACTAAATCATCTTAGCACTCAAAAAACATGAAGGTAAAAGTAGGGCTGGGCTCGGGTCGGCCCGGCTCGGTTTTGGGCCGAACCCGACTTCGACCCGGAGTCCTCGGTTGGGCCTAAATTTGGACCGACAACTGTTTCTAAATGGGCTGGGCCGGAATATTCGGTGACCCGAATTTTCAGTTCGGCCCGGGTCGGGTTCGGTTCTAAATGGGCTTTTTTTTATTTCTTCAGTATTCACGGCCCAATTACAAATCCATGCAAAACAAGCATAAACACAACCTGCCCATGAAATGCTCAATACAATTACAACAAGCATAAAGAGGAAAAAATGCAGTTCAATACACAGTTTCATAAAGTCCTAGAAGGAAAAAAGGCAGAAAAATCCGACAAACTCATAAACCATAGAGCAAAGTTCATAACAACCAGTTAACCACAAGTCCAGAAACAGATACCTAGTCCATTAGTTATTACATACCCAAATTTAACTAACAAAGGAGTTTCAAACTTAAAAACAGTTCATGAAAACATAAAAACTAAAAGGCAGATATGCAAATCTGCAGCCAACACCAAAACAGCAGCATAACATGCATCTCTCTACTTTAAAGCATCATTCATTCTTCTGCAGAAACATCCACCTGAGTTATGACACTCCCTACCAATCAAAACAGCAACAAATTGTCAAATTCCTATTAGTTTGACACTTGAAATTCAACAACACAAAAAATAACAAACGGATTTTATAACAAATTTACCTGATTCAAGCTTTTCAAGTTCACCATAAAGCTCCAGCTCCGACCTAGTAGGCTCCTTGTATTCATTAAAAGCTCCACCCCTTAACCAATCGTTGAGGCAAACCAGGCCCTCAACCATGTTTGGAGTTAATGATGCTCTAAATGGATCCACAACCCTTTTCCCTAAGCTGAATGCAGACTCTGAAGCCACTGTCGAGGCTGGAACAGCAAAGACATCCTTTGCAATCTTGGACAGAATTGGATACCTAACAGCACTCTCCTTCCACCAATCTAAAAGCTGAAAATTTTTGTTAGCAGGGTCTTCCGCAGCTTCAAGCAAATACTTGTCGACTTCATTCCTGATCTCCACCACATGTTTCTCCTTCCTAAGCTTCATAAACTTATTTAGTGATGCAGCATGTGAGTCATCATCTCCTTGTGCAGAAGCACTATCAGAAACAGGAGGCTGTGCTAGATCATTTGAGGCTTGTGCAGCCACAGGATCAGATTGGTGATACTCGTTGTATAGCTGCATGAGGGACCTCTTCACTTCATCTACCATAAATTCAACCATGCTGCTGTCCGGATGCAGTTTTGGAAAAAAGTATTCAAGATACAATATTTTGTATCTTGGATCCAATACAACAGCAAGCAACAAAACTGTGTTAATGTCCTCTAACCTCAACCAGTACTTGTCGAATTTCTTCTTCATTGAGGACCCTATGCTAACCATCAAAGGATCATCACTAGCTGCACATTCTTCTAATTCATCGACTATGGTACAAATCCATTGAATAGGTTGGTTTGAAGTTACTACCTTAGTCCCACTAAAATTCAAGGTTGCATCATAAAAGATTTTAAGGAACTTCACTAATCTCGCAGCTTTCTCCCAATCCTCATTCTTAGGCGGCCCAACCCTTTTACTTCCTCCAACTCTCTCCAGAAAATAGTTCTCATACTGCTGATCCTCATCTTCAAGCCTAGAGAAGGCCTGCCGATACTTAACAGCAATGTCCAGCATGAAATAGGTGGAGTTCCACCTTGTGCAGACATCCAAAGGCACTATACCCCCCTTATGTTCAACCTTCTCTCTTGAAGCACACTTCCTAAACTTGTCAAGTCTAGCAGGTGAACTTCTAATGAACTTAACAGCATTCCTAATTGCATCGATGGAGGAATCAAGCTCCTCCATCCCATCCCTCACAATCAAATTCAACACATGGCAGCAGCATCTAACATGCAGAAAACTCCCACCCAACACTAAACATTTCCAATTTCCAATCTTCTCCTTCATGTAATCAAGTGCAACTTGATTACTCGAAGCATTATCAACTACAATGCTAAAAACCCTCTCGATACCCCAATTAATCAAGGAAGACTCTATCAATTTACCTATGGTCTTTCCTCTATGGTTTGGAATAACACAGAAATTGATAATTCTTTTGTGCAGCACCCACATTTCATCTATGAAATGGGCAGTGAGGACAAGATAATTGATATTCTGGACCGAAGTCCAAGTATCAGTGGTAAGTGATACCCTCAGATTATTCCTAGCTACAAACTCCCTTATCTTCTCCTTCTCAAACTGATAGAGATCCCATATATCTCTACAGATTGTCCTACGGCTAGGTACTGTGAATTTTGGTTGAGCAATTTTCATGAAATCCTTAAATCCCTCCCCATCTACATGACTAAATGGCAATTCGTCCCTAACAATCATCCTAGCACATGCTCGTCTACACTTCATGGGATCATAAGCTAAAGCAACTAAATTACCACCTGAGGAAGCAGACTCGAAAGAAAGGAACTTCTGCCTTTTTGCTGGCATGTAAGCCGGGCACTTCTTGCATTGGTACTGCATGTGAGTCCTCATCGATGTTGTCCCGTTGGCTTTGGAATCGCAGGCATAGGTCTGGGGGCAGTATTTGCACTTAGCTCTCGGTTTCGCCATCGTCGAACCATCTGGATTCTTCTGCTTCACAAAATGATCCCAGACTTCTGACTGGTTCTTCCTCTTCCCAAGTTCTTGAGCTTCACCGGTTGCTGCAGAAGTTGGTGTTGCTGCAGATGTTGGTGTTGCTGCAGAAGTTGGTGTTGCAGCGACAGAAGGAGACATGAGGAGTTGTCCGGCTTCAGCCGAAGCTGGTGTAGTTCCGATGCTAGACTGAGTCGGAGTCTGTGACGTCCCATCACCAATCTACAAAATAAAAACAAACAGATAGACAAAGTCCCAATAAACAAGTTAACAATAAACTCCAAGTTAACAATAAACTCAAACTCCAAGTTAACAATAAACTCCAATAAACAAGTTAACAGTTAACAATAAACTCCAAGTTAAAAACAGACTCCCATGAACAAGTTAACAATAAACTCCAAGTTAACAATAAAATCAAACTCCAAGTTAACAATAAACTCCAATAAACAAGTTAACACTTAACAATAAACTCCAAGTTAAAAACAGACTCCCATGAACAAGTTAACAACAGACTCCAAGCTAACAACAAGTTAACGAGAAACCCTAATTTGATTTCCAGAAACCCCAAATTAAAACCCTAATTTGATTTGCCGAAACCCTAATTTGATTTGCATCAAAATTGAACAGAATGAGAGAGTCCAGAGACTCGAGAGAGTGAAAATATCTGAAAGTTTAAAAAAAATCAAGAACAATGAAGATTTTAACCCGAACCCTAAAATCCAAAGTCTCACAAGTTCAATCCGAATCCTCACAAGTTTTACAGAAAACCTATCACAATAGAGAGTCCATGAATATTGAAGTGAAAACAGAAAAGTGAATTACCGAGTCCATGTCAGAGAGGCGACAAAACTGCAGATCGATGTGAAGATCGGCGTGGTCGGGCTCGGCGTAAAGATCGGCGGGCAGCAAACAACTTTCTGCAGCTAGATCGGGCTCGACGTGAAGATCAACGGGCTGCCAGCAGTGTTCTGCAGCAAGATCGGGCTCGGCGTGAACATCGGCGGGCAGCCAGCAGCGTCTGCAGCAAGATCGAGCTCGGCGTGAACATCGGCGGGCGGGCGGTCGTTGCGGCGGTGTGCAGTCGGGCTCGGAGTGAAGCGTTGTGGCGGTCGTTGCGGCTGTGTGCAGTCGGGCTCGGTGTGGAGTCAAGAGAGAGAGAGAGAATGAGATGGGAGGCCGAGTGTGAGAGACTGAGAGTGGAGACTGAATGAGATCGCACTCGGTTTAGGTTTAGGTTACTTAGGTTTAGGAGTGATCGGGTGCGGGTGTTCTACATGCAACCAAATGTCCACCAATCATAAATTGACACATAAGAAAACTAATAAAAATATATATAAATATAATAAATATACCGGTTCGGTTTTTTGCGGTCGGTTCTGATAATTAATCCGGTTCCGACCCGGTTCAATCCGGTCCGGTTCGAAATCTGAATATTTTTGCACTGCTTTTTCCGGTTCGGTAACCGCCACCATTTTTCCGGCCCGGTTCGGCCGGTTTTGCTCCCCCGGTTCGGTTTCTGCCCTCCCCTAGGTAAAAGGCTGGCTTGACCAACTTGGATGGCCTATATTTTAACCTCCTAGAAGCATTAGAATTATATACAGAAAATAGTCAACAGCCGAATATCATTTGATAAACAAATAAATTAGCTCGTTCAAGACCCTCTTTGTAAAGACCAAATCGATGAAACCTGAGATTGAGTGATTAAACCTAACTTTAGAACTGGAGCTGACATCTATTCAGATTGACTGAAATGTAATTGTCCACGATCTAATAACGGCACCCTCTGCTCCTTTACTCCCAACAATACCAATAAGAGGAATTTAGTTATCTTGAAACAAAGGTATTAGTAAACAATCACTATACCTGACAATACCACATATGCCACACTGCCATGATAGTAGCTGACAAAATTGCATTAGCAAAATTATAAAACTTTCAAATTGGAACAAAGAATAAGTAAATCTTATGAAAAGGGAATGGAGAAGATTTCGGCCCTCATATCAAAAGATACAACCTTGCACACAAAATGTACTATTAAGTATTGTAATGCAGTTACTGCATAACTATAGTAGCTAGTTTTACAAGGTAACTATACTCCGGCGTGTAATTCGTTTCTAATATCAACCATAAAATGACCTTGTTATTGTTTGAAGCAAAACAGCATTAAAGGATGATACTGCATGTCTGCATACAGAAAATTCAACTTATTTAACTCATGCCCTGTTTTATTCGTTATAAACATGCTGTAATTCACATCCCAGCAGAGTTAATTACATAGAAAAAAATTCAACTCATTAAACTCATCACCGATACCAATTTGGAGTAAACAGTAATCACTCAAGTACAATTTCATTCAAAGAGTTCGTAAACATTCAACCAGTTAATGGAAATAGTAAAGACTCATGAAATTGTTGGACTAAAATACTGAAGAATTTGTAATACATTCAACCAGTTAATGGAATTAGTAAAGACTCATGAAATCATTACAAACATTACGTACATAAAGAGTCTCGGTGAGCATTTCTTAAAGAGAATTACTCATTTCATAAACTTCATAGCCTTTGTTACATAGACAACATTTATTTGAGCTTGACAAAAGAGAACATCAGACCTCAGCCCTGAAACTACCTACCGCACCTATGCCCAAATAGATATAATATGAAATGAATCAAATCGCACAAAAGTATCTACCTACCCAAAGCCTGGAACTTAATCATACATATCTCGGTGACATATCCTAAACCAACTTAGGGAGTTGCTGATGGTGGTGGTGGCGGTGGATAGAGCAAGACCAACAAATCTCTTGGTGGTGGAGGGGGTGGAGGTGGAAAGCACCTCTTCCAGATCTCAGAAACAGCCCAAAGACGGCAACTCCCCCACCCAGGACTGCTCCAGTCTTTCATCATAGATAAGATACTTGAAGCCTTGTCAAGACACTCGATAACCTTGGGGAGAATTTTATCGACCTTAGGAAGAATATCATCATTCACTTTCTTCAAGCATTCATTGACCTCAGGAAGAATATCATCATTCACTATCTTCAAGCAATTCTCCAGCTCGGACATATATATTAGAAAAGACATTCACCTAGCCAAATGTATAGAAAAGATTAGAAAAAAAAATGTTACATGTAACATGTAGATGTTTGACTTGAGAAATTAGCAAGCACATACGTTAGCTTCTAGTTCAGTACTACGGATGAGTTGATTGCACAATTGTACTAGGGTCTCAGGCAGCAAGAGCATAATATATTTAGAACTCATATTACCAAGTGAATCAACCACCCAAATCCAAACATTTGAATGACCACTATAGTTGACTTGTTTATACAATTAATTTTCATCTTCTCTGTGGTCTACACACTTTCCACAGATATTGTCTTGTTTTTATATGTACTCTATTAAGCTACGCATACTCTTGTTTATCAAGAAAACAAGAAGGTTATATTCTACTTGTTTGTACATGAGTTTCAGATTTAACATGATCAGATCGACTTTTGGAGAAGCGGTTTTCTAAAGGATATATCGAGTAACGTACCAAGAGTCATTGGCTAGTCGTCTCTCCTTGATGGTTTTTTTTTCCTAAATAAAATGCACACTATTAACTAATTACCTGCATCGATAATGTTTTGTGGTTGAAAGTTTAGGGTTTAGCGTTTAGGAATGTTACTAAACCCTAGAGGAACTGTCCTTGCCTCCTTTCTAAATTTCAGAGTAGAAATCTACAAGTACGGGGCAAAAGCAAGTCAAATTAATTCCATAGAACATGGTTGCAGTATTGCAGATCATGAGTTTGACGAGATAGATAGCTTCCTTAATACCTATTACTTCGACGTGTTTTGAAGAGAGATTATTTGTCCTATATTACGCAAACACAAGTTTGTTTATATTAACAGAAGACACATACCTGATGTGGGGAGGAGTCGAACGTCATTAGTGTAAGTCTTAATCTTCAACAAGTCTCTAAGTCAAAGTAATCTCTCAATGGGGCGAGTGACTATAGAACTTGTTACAAGGACCTCGACTTATATAGAGGTTAATATTAGGATTCAAGTTGACTAATATGGGAAGAATCCTAATATATCAATATTAATTACTCGATATTCAAGTTTATTAAGTTTCCTTAATTAATATAGTTTACCTATAAAATATTCTTTTTTTTTTTAAGGGACCTATATAATATTCATATTGTAACAGGATTATATTATACAATCTCAGTCACTTTATTCTTAAGTCATTAACTTGTTAAGGTAATTACTTCATATTAATAATGATGAGTTCCACAAAATAAATTAATCTTACAAAACCCTAAAAGTCCTTCTTTGTATATAGGGAAAATTTCGCAAACAGTACACCAAGTAAAGGCCACTAATAATTCTTATACATAAAGTTTCAAACCAATCATTTCGGTACACGAAATCTGAAACTCGACCCACTATCAGTACACGACGTCAATGACGCCGTTAATTTGACACCAAAATGTCTATTATGCCCTCAATTCTTTTTTTATTTTAATAATTTTTTTTTCCCTTCGTTTTTATCTCTTTCTTCTTCCTTCTTCCGGCTCCACGATGTGAACTTTGCCCATCACTCCGAGCTCACCCACGATGTCAAGCCGACAACCATACACGCAGATGGATTCCTTTTAATTGCGCATAGAATCCCCGAAATCAACCCCATTTTCTGCAGATTCCGATCACAACCTCCCTGAAACCAATCAATCCCCACAAAATCCAAAAAGCAAATTCAAGACGAATTGAAGAAAACTAAACCCTAAAGATCGGATTTTGAAATTGAACAGGTTAGGGGAAATCAAAAATTGAGAGAAAGATGAAGTAGATACCTGGTTGGAGATGTCGGAGAGCACCTCTATTTTGAGGAATTGAGCCACACTCTCATCCTTGTCCTATGATATCATCATGCCGGTGGCCAGAGATTGAAAAACCTATGCGGTCGTGGGGCTGGAACATGGCGGTGTAGTAGCGGTTGCCGGGCATGCCTTCAGATCGTTCTCGCTGTAGGCAATGACCCCGAAGGTGGACTCTTCCACCGCAATCGTGCACCCGAACGGCTGGATATGACCGCCCCTCTGGATTTTGGACAGGTACGCCATGATTTGCTACAATTGTCACCGAACCACCGCAATTGTCACCAAAGAAGAGAGAGAGAGAGAGAGAGAGAGAGAGAGATCTGAGGAAGGAGGAATCAAATAGATGAAGAAAAATCAGAAAGAAAGAAAGGAAATCTGAAGAACAGAGGTGGGTTTTCATCGTGGGTGAGCTCGGAGTGATGGGCAAAGTTCACATCGTGGAGCCGGAAGAAGGAAGAAGAAAGAGATAAAAACGAAGGGAAAAAAAATTATTAAAATAAAAAAAGAATTGAGGGCATAATAGACATTTTGGTGTCAAATTAACGGCGTCATTGACGTTGTGTACTGATAGTGGGTCGAGTTTCAGATTTCGTGTACCAAAATGATTGGTTTGAAACTTTATGTATAAGAATTATTAGTGGCCTTTACTTGGTGTACTGTTTGTGAAATTTTCCCTTGTATATAAGGTAACTATTTTGTGGATGTTCCCTGCTTATGTTTTTGTATACCTTTTAGTTTTTCTAAGAAGTTAATTCGTGAACAATTCCTTGTTCCATTTTATAGCCAAGGATTGAAAACATGCCGAAAAAGAATGGATTTTTAAATTGTATGGAGGTTCCCTCAAGTTATTTCCATGGTAAAAGTCTTTTGGCTTATTTTTTTTGATGAGTAGATTAGATCGACTGTTAGATAATGAGGTTCTGTAAAAGGAAATTGGGGAAACAGAGTATAACCGAGAGTCATTGGCTAGTCTTTGACTCTTTGCTGGTTCCTTTTTTGTTTGTCCCTAAATATTTTAGCATCGATAATGTTTTGAGGCTCCATTTTCCAAATGGGCACGGTAGCCACATTCTCATCTAGTAGGTTAACTATGTTATTAAAGTCTCTAAGGCTCTGTTTGGTTTTTGAGGTTTGGGGCCTAAAATCACTTGTATTACCCTTATGAATTGATTATTTGTTTGGTAAGATTTTATAAAGAGAAATTTTATTCACACACCTTTATATACTAAATACACATCTATTGAATTGTCCTTTTTTTATAAATCCAATATCAGATTTTATTGATATGTTAAATTATCAAAAGTGATTTTTGTTGGAATATAATATCCTGCTCTAGAGTTTTCTTCTCCTTTTCGTGAATGAAGATGCAATCAAAAACAATTAACGACACTGATAGATGAACATCCATATTTCTAAAGAAAATCGGCAACAACGTAATGGATTAGATATTGGGCTAAATACTATTTAGTACCCTGTGGTTTGAGCCCAACATCAATTCAGTCCCTCGACTTTCAATTTCATCAAAAACACCCCTGCATTATCAAATCTCATCTAATAGATCCTTCCGTCATTCTTCCGTTAACTGCAACCGTTAACTTGCTGACATGGCATGCCACATCAGCTCCTATGGGCCCATCTCTGAGGCAAAATTCCCAAATTGCCCATGCCTCTCTCCCATCTCCAGAAGAACTCAACTCATCCCTGTTGAATTTCCACATCATCGGCTTCAACCCCAGAAAGCTCATCAAGCCCACCGCCCTCCCTCCCCACAACAACCCTTCCTCCCTTCGCCGCAGCAACCCCAACCCGCCGCCTCCCCCGAAAGCCCCAACCTTTCTCCCAAACCCGACCTGACCCAAGATCGACCTTGATTTCAGCTCCATGGATGAGAGCGAGAACCTGCTTTCGGTGATCCGGGCCATGATTATGGTTCGGTTTCGGGAGAGAGTGTTGTTTATGCTGGTGGAGTCGTCGGAGCTTCTGAAGCAGCTTGAGACCGACGCAAAGGCCTCGCCGAAGGAGTAGGCAGCGCTGCACGAGGTGGGCAGAGAGAACCGGGGGATTCTGGCCATGTCGATGGCGCTGACGTCGATGGCGGAGGAGAACAATGGTGTTATCTTCCTCCACCACATCCTCTACTCAACCTTTGTCAGTTCTTCCTCCACCACATCCTCTTCCCAGACTATATCTTCAAAGTGAGAGAAAGCGAGAAAATTTCAAATCAAACAGATTTGATTTGGAGAGCTAATTCTCAAAGAAGGGTTGTTGTAGTAGATCTGGAAAGGGAGAAGAAATCAATGTTCTTGAAGCTGTGGAGTGTGTCCCGAAAGCCCCAACCTTTCTCCCACTTTTGTTTTTTTTTTTTTTTTTTCCTGGGTTATTCTTTACAATTGATTCATAAAGTACCTTTTTCTTTCTCACGAAGTTGAAACTTCTTCGAGCTGGGCTAATGGATCTAACAAGAAAATTATGGTACTAGTAGGGATTGATATTTATGAACCCATGTAGGAATTGATTGTGGGGTGCCGGGGAACCAATTGAGGTTTTCAATTGTTTTTGCTATTAGTTTCAATCTCTGTTTGCAATTGGGGATGTCGGTAGGTTGCAATACTAGGAATGGCTCTGAAATCGTACTCGGAGATGTTGTAAATGACCCGAGATTGGGTGTCACACGAAATTGGATTTCTTGCTTTCTGGGGATGAAGATCAGTTCTTGCTTATGGGGACGAAGACCAGTTCTGATGGAGGCATGGACAATTTGGAAATTTTGCCTTAAAGATGGGGCCCACAGAAGCTGATGTGGCATGCCATGTCAGCGAGTTAATGGCTGCAGTTAACGGAGGAATGACGGAAGGATCTATTAGATGAGATTTGATAATGCAGGGGTGTTTTTGATGAAATTGAAAGTCGAGGGACTGAATTGATGTTGGGCACAAACCACAGGGTACTAAACAGTATTTAACCCTTAGATATTTATATCAAAAATAAAGAATCATTGTTGGAATATACTATCCTCTTGATCTGGACAGTTCATTTTAGGGAAAATTTCACAAACAGCACACCAAGTAAAGGCCACTAATAAAACTTATACATAATTTTCCAAACCAATCATTTTGGTACACGGACTCCTGAACCCGACCCACTTTGTAGACACACCGTCACTAACGCCGTGAAGACCTCTGCCACCTGGCATAATTTAAGGGGTAAATTGGTCTCTCTCTATCTCTTGCTCTCTCTTGTTCTGGCCACCCATCTATTTCTCTCTTACTTTGGCCACCCCTCTCTCTCTCTCACCTATATCTTACCGTGTTCTCCTTCTCCTCCACCTACCACGACTACGTCTCCACCATCTGCTTTGCCGTCGGCGTCATCGCGGTCTCCGTCGAGTACGGCCTCTTCTCGAACCGACCCATACCCGCTTGCTACGAGGACTCCAGGGCCTCTCTCCAATAGGTCGCCACCCACGCGAACGGAACCAGGCCGGATCAATGGCTAAACCAGTACGCCGACTTGAACCGCATCTTCGTCGGCAACGACAACACAGAAGGGACCGATGATGAGATGTGGCTTTACATAAACAAGGAGAATGAAGGGGTGCAGGATATGAGGTTGAAGCCGGCCGCGGAGGATCTGGGTCGGGTCAGGTGTGAGAAGGTGTTGGTGTTTGTGGTGGAGAAAGACCATTTGAATGGAGTGGGGAGGAGCTATGTGGAGGAGCTGAAGAAGAGTGGGTGGAAAGGAGTGTGGAGATGAAGGAGAATAAAGGGAAGGACCATTGCTTTCATTTCCATGAAACCAAGGACGAGGAGGCTATGAATTTGGTGAAGACAGTTTGTTCCTGGTTTCGAGTTTTGGATCAACCCAGATGAAGTTCCAAATCGGGTCAATGCTGTTTGTTGTGTTGTGCCTTTGTTCTGGAGCAAAGTCCCAGTGCATTAGTAGCCAAAGTTGCAATGCTTTCGGTTCTTAATTATTACTTGCGGCAGGGCACTAATCTCACCTTCATCGGAACCAATCTCAACTTCTTATTACTTTGGGTTCTTATTACTCTAGGTGACCTGTTCGAGTGCTACGTCGTCTCCGAGGAAAATGGGCACAAGGGTTGTGGTAGTGATCGGAGGTGGGGATGGGGCTGGGATTAGAATTAGAATTAGGGTTGTGGTGGAATTAGAAGTGGGATTGAGTTTGATGGGTGTGGATTTGGAAGGTGGAGGAGATTAGGGCTGGGCATTTAGCCCGAAAACCCGAAACCCGGCCCTGAACCAGCTCGAACGGTCCGGGCTTTTTAAAAAAATTTGCCAATGTTACAAAGCCCGGCCCGAAAACAGTATGAAACGGTTCGGGCCTGGGCCTAAAGAAATGAAAAAGAAAAAGCCCGATGGGCCCGTATTTTAATTAAGTATTAAGCTGTCTGTCCCTTTCTTCTTATATTTCTCCATTCTTCTCCACGTGTTTCTTCTTTTCCTCCACGTGTTTCTTCTTTTCCTCCTTCAGACCTTCATTCTTTTTCAATTTTTCTTTCTTCCGCTTTCTCTTCCCATCATCTCTCTTCCTTCTTCTCACATAATCAATTGCAGGTACAAAGGAATTCTCACTCCTCTGAGCCAATTTTACACCCGATCCCAACCTTTTCCTTTCTAATTTCAATTAATTAGGGCTTCAAGCATTGAAATTTACATCTCCTTGATTGGAGATCACGAGGAGATTAGAGGCTGCTCAACTCGTCTTCTTCAGATTGTTCGATGAGTAACAAAATCTGGTTTGTTCTGATATGGTGCTCCTTGGTTGGAGGTAGATCTGAGCCGTAAGATCCCGTCAGAGAGATTGAGTTTGGTCCTGATCGTAGCTTTCTTCTTCGATTTTCTTAATTTGGTCCTAACTGCCTTACTGGAGTATTGTCTTCTTCTAGGTTCATCTTGTTGGGGATCCAATCTCCTTTAAAGGAATTACAATCTTTTCTTTTCCATTGATTAAGTATTTGTAATTGGATAGTCTTCAACTCTAGTTGTTAATATTAATTTCTATAGGAAAGTTTCATGCTTTGGTCTAAAATCCTCCGATTCTCTTCTCTGTTGATTGAAATCTTCTTCTACTGGAGTTAACGAGTCACAACGCTGGGTTTGCGGACTCGACCAAAAGATTTGCTTCAGTTTTTAATTTTTAATTTTTGTTTTTTCTGGGGAGCATCTTTCGGCCCGAAAACCCTTAAAAACCGGCCTGAAAAAAACGGGCCGGTCCTAACTCGGTCCCATAACTTAAAACACACAATTTGGGCCCGGCCCGAAAATTTGTTGTTTGGGCTCGGGCCTTTGAAATTTAGCATGGGTCGGGCCTGATCCTAGCCCTAGAGGAGATGCAGTGGTCGCCAGAGTCATAGAGTTTTCTAGGTTTCGGTGTGTGCAAAGAGAGAGAGAGAGTCAGAGAGAGAAGAACCTTTTTTTTTTCCTGACCAAAAAGAAGAGTCAGAGTGAGAGAGTACTAAACTATCCCTCGACAAATGAAAAATGACATAAAGTTAACGGCGTCATTAACGTCATGTATGATAGTGGGTCGAGATTCAGATTTCGTGTACCAAAATGATTGGTTTGGAAAATTATGTATAAGTTTTATTAGCGGCCTTTACTTGGTGTACTGTTTGTGAACTTTTCCCTTCATTTTAATCACCGTTTGATCTGGACCGTCGGATTTGGGTATATTTAGATTGGACCACATCAGATGAAGGCCTAGACTGACCTCTCCCCGGTCCGTTTTGCAGCGACGGGTGATCCGACTTCTTCTCCACTTTCCGATCACTTCACGGCGTCGCACCGGCGCCATTATGCTCGTCTCGGCAGAAGGAAGCGGAACCCGATCGTCCCTGCTCCGAATGGCCAACGAAGGAGGCAGGAAGAAGCCCGAAAGCTTCTCGGGTTCGCCGGGCAAGTTTTTCCCATCCCGGCCGAGTCGTGGTGTCGCACCTATATCAGAGTTTTCCTCTCGTTGTCAGCAACATTTCTATGGTTTTAGTTTTCCAAGATGGGTTCTGATGAGGGAGAATCGATCAATCGAACCTCTAACGTTTCTGAATTTTCCGGCGACCTTCGATTTCAACTCAGGTATCAAAGTTGGTCAGTTCATCGAGCTCTACCTATCTGTATACTTGAAATTGAATTTGGTTGAGTTTGGAAGAAATTGAGTTTTGGGCAGTTGTTGGCCTCCGTCTGTTCACCTTGTACGGCGGCGGTTTTGACCTCCTCTGCCAAATTCCGACCACGATATGAAGCTTTGATTATGACTTGGTTCTATCTTCTACGTTAGCTTAATTAACTGAAATTGAAGAATTTTGGTTCCTTTGAAGCTACAGTATTTGTTAAGCTTACTGCCTTGATTATAACATTTAACAACTATTAATTTGTGCTTGGGAGTAAGATTTGAAGCATCATTGGGATAAAAATGGAGAAGTACTGTTGTTGACAGCAAGAAATGGATAGTTGAGGTTCCAATGATGCTTGAGCAATGTGGATTGAGAATTTGAGATATTGGAAGATATGGAGTAAGATGGGTGTCCAGAGTAATTTATGAAGACTTGTAAGCAAGTGTACTTTCGAATTATCGATGGCTATTTGATTAATGTTCTAATGATATATAGTTATTTGAATATTATGTTCAAGGAGAAGTTTGGAAGAGGTTTAATATGTTAGTTTCTTAAGGAAGAAGAAATTAATGTATCGAACTATGAAGGCTAGTAGAATTTTTTTTTTTTGAAGAATATCATGTCGATATATTAATACTTAGGCCAGAAAGGACCATTACATACCCTCCCTCTACCATCTATGGGTAGATAAAGAGTTTGTGGTGAACCACATCGATACATAGATTAGGTCCGATCATTTGACGGTACCCATGCTCACTTATTCAAGAAAGCCTATAAACTATGTTACAAAGACATGTAAATAGGCATAGTTCAAAAGACAATAAACTAAATTTTCTCCTTGCCCTTAAGACTAGGGCTAGGAGGTTTACCCGGGCATATCACACTTAGCCCTGCTTCAACAGAAGCCATCTTATCCTTGGCAGAGTTCTTGTTCTTGGAGGGGTTTTTATTCTTGGAACCCAGTGGTCTTCCCTTCTTTTTCTTTTGGTCCACTTTGATCAGCTGCATAGTCTCTTTTGGGACATCCTCCTTAGGAACAAGGAATCCACCTGGAGCCTCAACCAAACCAAGAGACTTGGCAGAAAACTTAGTATGGAATTCTGGGACCTTCATCTTCTTTTGGAACATAGATGGGCTTGCAGCTTCAATACTTTCCCCAAAGAGAGTTTTCAGCTTCTTCGAGCCGGGGACGTATATGGTGATGATGGGCGCCCTCTCTTGACAACTGATTGCGTCGGTTCCACAGGAATTAAGGCTAAGGCATTGTTTGATGCTTTAGGCCTAAGGTCATCATGCCTGATCACAATAGGACGACGAGGTTTGTGCATGGTTGGAGTGCCAAATAGGTTTCGAGCAATAGGTGGCAGGATAGGGGTCTGCACTCCCTGGAAACGAAAAGCTCCATTTTGAAAGCGAAGGTCAGATAGACCAGGAAAGTGGGAGGTCAGAGAGGTTCCCATAGCAGCCTGTCCCTCAGTTTTGGTCTGCGCACTTGAAGTACCATTCAGGCAAACCTATTGTTCATGAAAAATCAGATTGCAATCCCTGCACTTGCCATGTAAGTTCTCAAAGAAAAAAGTGATTTCTGACACCATACCCGGGATAATTTTCAACGAACGTTTCAGAAAGAAAGGGTGAGATAGAGCATGCGCAACATGAACCCTAATTTGACCCTTATTATCAAACAGCTTTTGATCAAAGTCAAGATATTTTCCTGCAATTGAAGCCACATTAATAATGGTTTTTTTATCCTCTAGGGCTGGTGGAATACCTGTGATCTTAACCCAAAAGAAGAGGAGATTCATCGGCACAGCATGAGGATCCTCAAGGCCATCGTACTGCTGCATCAACACAGGGGCTCGGCTGAAATACCACGGCCCTCCCCGTAAGACTATGTTGCGATCCCTTTTCAAATCGAAAGTGAACACAAACCTGCCTTGTGTTCTATCTTGTACCTTGAAGCCTCCATCAAGGACACAAATACGCCTAAAATGGCGTTGCAGATCCGGGGTTGCAAACTTCTTCTTTGTCAGTGGTTTGGCCAGAAGAAAAGCATGAGAGGTTGGCTTATTTCCTGTGCCATTCAGATGGGAGATGTCAACGACATCTGAGCCAGCAAGAGCAAGAGACGTAGCAAAACTCACAGTTACGTTATCAATGGACGCCATGCTTCCAATAGAGGAGGGTGAGCTGCCGTGAAGAGGAGGCTAGGTTTTGGTTTTTTGAGGAGCGGCTACTGTAGGCGCTCTAGGGTTTACAAATGAATAGGGCTAGTAGAATTTGGTATATTGGCAGTTCTTAGCAATTATTGGCCTTCCACCCGATACGAAAAATGATGTAGTTTCGAGCTTTTAGGGGGTTATCATTTATTTGAAGTACTTTGGTGACTCTCATTGAATAAGGATTTGATTCGAGGGTTACGTTGAATATGGTGCTACCACTCTCATAAGCAGAAGGATAAGGATTTTAGAATGTGAGTCGCTGTGTTACTAACTTTGAGCAGTATCGGAATTAAAGCTTGGATTCCAGGTAGGGTTTCTCGGAGAACCTTTTCTGTTAAATTGATAAATAGCATTTTAATGGAAATCGATGAATTGTTTAATATTAGTTGACTTAACTCTCGGATGACGATGTGGTGTTAGCTCAGTGGTTAGAGCACCCACTACCTAAGATCCAAGTTCTTACCAATTATTGGCCTTCCACCCGATACGAAAAATGATGTAGTTTCGAGCTTTTAGGGGGTTATCATTTATTTGAAGTACTTTGGTGACTCTCATTGAATAAGGATTTGATTCGAGGGTTACGTTGAATATGGTGCTACCACTCTCATAAGCAAAAGGATAAGGATTTCAGAATGTGAGTCGCTGTGTTACTAACTTTGAGCAGTATCGGAATTAAAGCTTGGATTCCAGGTAGGGTTTCTCGGAGAACCTTTTCTGTTAAATTGATAAATACCATTTTAATGGAAATCGATGAATTGTTTAATATTAGTTGACTTAACTCTCGGATGACGATGTGGTGTTAGCTCAGTGGTTAGAGCACCCACTACCTAAGATCCAAGTCCTGAGTTCGAGTCACCATGGGGTAGGAGTGAAATCATTTGATCCTCTATTAAAACATGAAAAAAAAAAAAAAAATCTCGAATGTTATCACTTTGCATAAAAGCATGTGTAGTTGATGAGTTACTTATTGAAATGTTATCGCTTTCTATAAAAGCATATGTTGGATATTGTATTACAAGCTTTGATATTCAAATTGGCATACATAATGCATAGAGAGGTATTGAGAGTATGCATTTGAAAGTGGTGTATATGGAAGGATACGAGCAACATTGGTATGAATGAATCCTTTTGTGTAGTTGAGTCTGGCGTCATGAGGCGTTCAAAATCTATGATCAACCCAGAAGTACACGTTGGGGGAAAGTATGCCTTTTCAACGAGAAGTGTTGATAAAATGACCTCATCGGATTTTGGGTCTAAAGATCATGAGCAAACAATATGACTAACAAAAGAGATATATAGATCGAGTTTTTATGGGTTGTTAGATCATATATTCGTAACATCTAGGGCCACCCCGGTGGGTAAATACATGGTATGGGACGTGTAGCCTCTCTTATTTTTCATATATGGACTAAAGGGGAATTAAATGGAGTTCATTTGACATTTATGCATCTGAAATTTCAACATTTTGTTTGATAATTTCATTGTATTATTTGTATAAGTTAAAAAGGTCTGGCCCTATTGAGCGAAAGTTTACCCGATAGATTATTGTTCAGGTATGTTATGAGTTTTGACACATTTATCGAAGGGCTAAATACTGGTTACTACCATGTGGTTTAGGTCCAAAATCAATTCAGTCTCTGGACTTCTAATTTCATCAAAAACACCCTTGAACTTTCAATTTTGATCTAATAGGTCTAATTCGTTAATCTTCTGTTGTGGGTTCCAGTTATAGTTGGATTATTTGTTGAAAAACTTTTTATTTCATAAATTTCTAATAGTGTGACCCACTCCTAAACTGACTATGCATGCCACCTCAACACCACATCATAAAACATAGGCCATATATGAGTCCCGTTAACAAGTTAAATGACTCAATTAACAGAAGACTAACAGATTGGACTACTAGATCAAAATTGAAAGTGCAGGGGTGTTCTTGATGAAATTAGAAGTTCAAGGACTGAATTGATTTTGGAGCAAAACTACAGAGTAGTAGTTAGTATTTAGCCCTTTATCGAAAGGATACAGCGAGACAATGTTTCTTACATTTAAGAGAGTCGAATATAGCAGATTAGAGAGGAATAGATCGCAAAACATTATTTCTCTTTGTAAAGTTTCTATATTATTTCAAATGTTTTATTTCTAGGATTTCTGAAAATGTATTTGGCATTATTTTAAATTTAGTTTTATATTTCTAAGTTCACATCTCGGATTCAGTGTTAGGTACCTAATCTCACCTCTGCTTGATTCGAAGCGTCACAAACTTTAGAGTTCAAAGAACTATGATTATAGAACTTAAGCACACCAGACAAGAAACTCTCAAAAGCTCTTCTAACATCTTTGATAATTTAAACTCAAGGTAGTGGATACCTGAGATAAAGAGGTTTGAGTCATTTTTGGACTTTGTACCTTTATTGCTCAAGTGCTGAACAACTTCAACAGTAGCCTTTGCCAACAAATCATCTGACATGCTTGAAACGAGTGATGCGATGCAATGCATGACACAATTTTCTTCCTCACGCTGGTTTGATTGGAACTTAACTGAGACAAGAGAGCAACTAATAGCAGCTCATGTTCGGTGGCCATATTATTGCCAAACTTATGAAGAATCACATAAGATATCAAGACATTCACATTTTATCTCCGTGCTCATTCTCGAGGCAATAATTCCTTTAATCAACTGCGGTAAAATAGACACAAGAATAGACTATGCAAGTGATTGAGTAGAAACTTTTGCAACCATAGCCTTCATAGCTATGCTGGCAATGTCACGATGTTCATCCTTCTCCTCTAGCAATTTCTCACAAAGTTTACATGTTAGCTCCATTTGACCCTAAATGTCAAAGACTTGAGCCAACGCCTGATTTTCTAGTTCTCCACAAGTAATTATTTAAGAACCAGGGGTTGCATTTAGGTCTCCATCATGCACAGACTCATCAATATCGGTAGCTTTCACTTCCACAACACCCACACCATCAGCTTCCACGCATTCCCTCAAATTCTCATCCTTACCTCCAACCTTGTCACTAACAATTGAACTATCATCTTCCTTAGAACTGTCCTTTAATTCCGGAACATACCCTTTCTCACTTGCTGCATTCACATCAGGAAGAAGGTTAGGTTCAACCCGCTTTAGATCTGAAATTGGATGAGGTTTCTCATGAGTGGAAGGTGGAAGAACAGACTGGGTTGTGGGAATGAAATGAGGAATAGATTGGAGCTTACAGTTGCCTATGGGACGAAAAAACGATAGAGGTTTGGGATCTGTAAATTGGAGTTGGGGAACAAAAGTGGGGACTAAGGGTGATTGAAAGGTTGGAAGTGAAGAATTCATGTCGTACTGTGGTTGAAAGGGAGGAAACTCTAGTTCGATCATGGATTGAGAGTGTGTAATGAGTTGGTTGGTGTACATATGAGTTCGGTTGGGGAAAGGGAATTGTGGTGGGAATGTGTAGCCATTGATAACAGTCATCATTGGTCCTTGATGTTTGTGATAGAGGTTTGGGTATTGGAAATGTAAGGTATAATTGAAGGTGGTAAAGCCGGGAGATAAAATGGGTCTAAAAAACACGATGGGTAGAGAGGCGAAGATGGAACCTGATAAGTTAGTTTTTCGTACTGGGTGATGTTCGTCTCCGGATTCGAGTAGTATAAACCATCAATTACCCATTTCCATGGCGGTGTGAGGCAAGGATCATCGGGAGCAAATCACACCTGCCCCATATTGGATCAAGGGCTCTGATACCAAAAAGTAGGATCAGAATCCATAAAAGGGATTGGAACAACTAAACTAAAGGAAATTTAGAGAAAATAAGCTAAACAAGTAAACAACATTCATATCATCGATGATCTTTTGCAATGGAGGCATATTGCTTATATAGCTCTATCTGCTAACAACCTTAGACACCAATTTACAGCATGACCAGATCCGGTATAGAGCCCAAGATAGAAACATAAACGATTTAGTTAGCTCAACATATTAGCCCAAGACAATATGTATAAGATTCCTAACAGAATGTTACTAAACCCTAAAAATTCCTTCTAATTGCATGTCCTTGCCTCCTTGGGCATGGTTACTACATGTGTATCGAAAGGAATGTTACTACTTATTCTAAGGGCTAGTTTGGGATTGCTGTGACTTTTAAAAAAAACTGCTGCTGCTGTGTTGTGAGAATAATCAGCTGTGAATTAAAACAGATTCGTGTTTGGTAATGAATACTTTTAAAAGTGTTGTCAGTACATAAAGCAACTCCAAAACGTGTTTTAATTGAAAGCAACTTCTAAAAGCAACCGAAATATTGCTTCTAAAATCTGCTACCAATGATCTGTAGTTTTCAATTAAAGCTGCTTTTTACTCATTTACCAAACACAATACAATCTAAAATTTTAGACAAAAGCTGATTTTTTTTTAAAAGCGAAGCAATCCCAAACGGGGCCTAAATTTTAGATTAGGAATTTAGAAGTACGGGGTAAAAGCAAGTCATATTCCATAGAACATGGTTGCAGTCTTGCAGATCATGAGCTTGACGAGATAGACAGCTTCCTCAATACCTCATACTTCAACGCATTTTGAAGAGAGATCATCTAAAATGGGACATGATCAACGACTCAACCATAAATTGACCCATGAACTCCTAACATACATGTAAAATCATCCAACATAGTGTGCGTTATGAACACATCAATTTTACGGTGAGCTACCAACATAGTGTGCATTATGAACACATCAATAAGAAACTTCAATTCCGAAATACTTGTCAGAAATTATAAATCATAAACTTAATTAAAATCTGAACCACATATAAAACCGAAACTCTTTTAATATAGAAATTCTAGGAGAAGAATAAACTTTTCTTATATCAATTTTACTCAAATCATGAAAATTCAATCAAGCAAAACTCAAGCCGGAAAGCATGAATCAAGTAATCTAATAGAGAAATTAAGATAAGCATAGTTATTTGGGGAAATAGATTCGCTTGCAATTGAACTTAAAATAAAGTCCACTCACTGGTTTATAGCTAAGTCAGCCGTCTGTAGGGATCTCCATCGAGCGATGGCTCTACACATTGTCCTGTACAAAATGACAACTCATAAATGAAAAAATCAAAGGATTGAAAACTAAATTCGAATTTAGAATAAAACTCGGAAATTCCCCCTTATTGCGCAGCCATTTTAACACTAATTCGAGCTGCAACACCTATGGCAATAGATTCATGACAACAAGCCTAACAACAATTCTAACTACAACTAAGTCCAATTATGTATAGAAATCTAGGAATTTACCTTGAAAGCATTAGAAATCCTTAAAATTCTTCGATTCTTCTTCCTCTGATTGAATTGATGCTGGTGGCTTGGTGGGTTCGAACCGCTATGGGAAGGGCTTCCAATCCCATGTTATGGCGCGACTTGAGGTGGCCAGAGGAGGAAATTTCGGTCGCTTCAAAACTCAAGGCCTGTGAAACTAAAAAGTTTTGATGTGCTTCAATCGACGGTGGTTGAAGGAAAATGTAGCTGGAAACCTTGCCGACGTGAGGAGGCGCTCTAAAATGGGACCAGTGTGGTGGTCTAGGGTGGCCAGACGAAGGTGAACCCACTGGGTGTCGGGTTCAGGTCAAGTCAGGTAGTCAGTTCGAGGGGAGAGTGTTCTGTTAGGGTTTCCGAATTAAAAATGGAAAGTTACCCCTGGTAACTAACTACTAGGGTTCTCAAAATAGTAACCCAAGCTTTTCACGTCATAATTTTTTCACACGAACTCTGATTTTAGCGTACTTCATGTCTACGCACTTGGTTTAACGTGCTCCACATCTTTTGTGAAGAAATTTTCTACAAAAAGTGAATCGAACAAAAAAGTCAACTTCAGAGCCCCTTAAGTGTTTGAAATGAAAGTAAAAGGTAAAGATTTTTAATAGTTAACTATCCAAATGATTAATGAACAGATAAGTTTGGGTATTGGGATATAACATATCTAGTTAATTCCGGTCATATGAGCTTATGTTGGGGAGGTCATTGTGGTGTTGTTTGGTTTGAGGTTAGTGCTTGCACTTGGTAGCAACAACATTGTACTCTATTTTTGGTGGATTTTGTTTTACAGGTGAGATATTATTGTTAGTAGTAGGTATCAATTTGCATCCTGAACTTGGTAAAAATTATCAATTTACACCCTCTCTATTAATTGTAACTTTTTCCATCCAAATGTGAGGCATGTGCCCATTTTCGGATATTAATTTTATTAAAGGGTCTCAAGGAGCCACGCTATTTTTAAATTTTTTTTTTTGAAATAGGAGTAGTATAGCTGCCCTTAAGCCTTGATCATTAATGAAACCGTAGAACATGGGGGGACATTTGCCTAAACCCCAAAATACAGCAAGCATCAAGAGAACATCTCGAGATAATAATATGTGTCTCAACTAAACATATGTATTCTAACAAGCACCAATTAGCGAATAGTGCTCTGTTGGCTACTCCATCCGCTTTACAATTGTGGTAACACATTGGAAATGTATTGCATAGCGAAGCCATAATTTACTATTACTATCAACTTTCCAACTATATATGTTGCCACCGGAAAATCAATCCAGTAGCACTTAGTTTTATCCTTCCACTAGGAGGATCCAACCATTTGATGAAGTAAGGAACGTACTCGCTGCCTAGCCAGAACAGACAAGGCACACAAGGTGCATCAATTGGGACAAAGCTCAACTAGTCATCCTAGATAATGACAGCGACTTATTAACGACATAAAGCCACCAACTATTCAAAAGTAAAAAGTAGCATAAACATGAAAATAAAAGAAAAACATCAGGCCCAAGTCCTTTCCAAGGGAAGAAATTGTCAGCAACCTACTAGCCCTAAGCAAGTTAATCATCCACACACCATCACACCACCCATGTCGAACCACCACAACCGCCGTTGGAGCACAGTTGTCGTCCTACCTCCAACCCACCACCGTACAAGGTCGGCCCCCACCCGACTAAATTCCTCCCCCTCCCAGGGCCTGATGTTATATCCATAGCCACCAATCCTACTCCGATCTGGAGTAGCACTCAAAAGAAAACTAAGACCCGAGCTCCCGCCGCCAGTATTTGATTCATCTCCGACCAAATTTGGATCCACCCCAAGATCTGGAGCTAGTGCACCACCTTAAACGCAAACCGACCCCAGATTCACACCACCACCTTGCGACCTACTGCAAGAGTTATCGTAATCCAGCAACCCAGGCGGCTGCCCACCTCCATTTTCGACCCGAGCAGCCCTCCCATCAAGCCATAACCTCCATCCTTGCCAATCGCTGTGGGTAGACCTCCAAACCTCATTGTTAAGGAAATCTAAACCTAGATGGTCACCACGAACCCACTAAACTGGTCAAACGACGGCGCACCAACACTGCCTGTCCAACGTTCATGTCCCTAGGATGCGTCGCCGAATGGAGCGAGGAGACAAAAGAAAAACTCAAGCGCGGCTAGGTATTTTCTCGTAGAGAGCGAGAGGTTTTTTTTTTTTTTTTCTCTTTGATTATAAGTAGGGCTGTCAATGGGTCGTGTCGGGTTGGGTTCGTGTCGGGTCAAGGTATTTATCGTGTTGCAAGATACACACCCAAACCCAACCCATTTAATAATCGTGTCAAAAATTTAAACCCAAACCCAACTTATTTATTAAACGGGTTACCCGTTTCCAACCCGCTTAACCCATTTAATAAATAAGTCGTGTCGTGTTAGACAAAATGACCCATTTAAGGGTTAACAATACGACCCATTTAACTAAAAACATACAAAAATTGATTAAATTCACTAAAAACTCCACAAGACGAAGAATATAAATAATTATATGTACTTCATAACTAATTAAATCCAATAATTATAAAGCAAAATATTTCAAATTGTCTAATCCTACGATCAAATACTCCTAACGTCCAATATTTCAAGAAGAAATATAACATAATCGGGTTATACGGGTTCACTTCGTGTTGGTGGGTTGACCCGTAGCCGACCCATTTATTAAATGGGTCATGGCGGGTTGACCCACGGCCAACCCGCTTTTTAATTGTGCGGGTTCAATCTACTTTATTTCGCGCGGGTTTCGAGTCGTGTTATCGGGTCGTGTCGGAATTGACAACCCTAATTATAAGCATAGTAGTAAAAAAAAGGGACGTGTATAATTTGGCAAAAAAACATACGAAATGTGACAATAATAAGCATATTTCTTTTTGTGAGAAATATACTCTCAACTCTTGCTTTTACTTTATATCATTTATGAAATGTGACAAAACATGAAGAAAATGATATGACACTGAAGTATAATGTAATCAGGCACTTGAATTAGAATACGCCATATTGAGGTTTTTAATTTTTTTAATTTTTTTAATTATACTCGTCGTTGTTTTATTTTTATTTTTTTAACTTCCAAGTATTTTTTTCTCTGTATAAAACACATATAAAACGTGTTTATAAAGGTCAAACTCAATAATACACGAAAAAAACCGAGTCTACAATTTCAATACGTCGTATTTTAAAGTTTTTTTTTTTTTTTTTTTTTTCAATTATGCGCGTACTGAAATTTTATACGCGTTTTAACTAACTATAATAATAAGTCAAGCACCGCTAGTATGCCTGCTCCTTATACTTTATTAGTATTATTTTCACATCATTAATTAATTTTTAGAAATTTATGTAAGATAAATCCTCTAGATCGATCTTCTCAGTTCTCACCGTTTAAAATTAAAATGGGTGGTTGCCGATTTCAAAAACAACCCGTTCAAAATAAAGGTCAAAAAAGGAAGGAAAATTTGAATCATGAAACGGGTCCATATTTTCTTTTTCGGGTAAAATTTATTTTCTTTTTGCCTTAAAACTTCAGTTACGGGAGGCCCTACACACTCCCAACAGCCAAGTCGCTACCAAATCTCGATAACCCACCCATATATCTCCTTCGTTCAACCCGCCCCGCCGTTACCCCTCCCTCCCCCCCTGAAAACCCTTCATTCAAACGGCGACGTATCGGCTCCTTCAAGAACCCTAACCCTAACTGTGCGCGCAACTCCAGAAATCACAGAGAGAGAGAGAGAATGGTGGGTCCGACGCTGGTGGGTCTGCAAGACCACCTGAAGCTGGCGAGAGAGTACGCGATGGAAGGGCTCTACGACACCTCCATGATCTTCTTCGACGGCGGCATTGCTCAGATCAACAAGTACGTTTCCAATCTTTCATTTTTTTTCTCTCTCTTTTTCCAAATTGGCTGGTTCTTCTTTTGAAATTCGAAGCTTTCTCATGTATGATATGCAGTCTTTTTCTCGTGTAAATTGGTTATGGAGACCAATTTTCCAGGAAAAAGGTTCATTCTTTTTTGGTGGGTTAGAGCTATTCTGAGATAATTGAAAGCCATAGCCATTGGAGTTGGAAAGTGAAAATCTCGGGCGTTCTTAGCCTTTTAGACTGTCAATACTTTCTCTTCAATTAGTTGAATTGACTTATTAAGGAGTCATAATGCTGCTAATTCAACTAATGCAATGCCAGAGTTTACGGAAAACATGGTCTTCCACGTTGTTGTGGATATCCATTTTGAAAACATTAACTGCCTTTGCATTTTGGCTACTTACATAAACTTTGTGGCCCGAGGTTGTAAACTGTATCTAGAACAACCAACCTTTTTAAGACGTTGACATAAATCTGTAAATCATGGTTGACTTTAGATTTCATTTCTGTCTTCTGCTTCATATTGAAAAGAAATTTGTCAAGTTGCAAAATTGAGGGTTAGAGCGTAAGAGAGATATATATGTAGGTAAGAAGAATAGTGTGGACATGAAGGGAATGCTCTTCTATAATTGGAGAACTGCTCCGGTTGGTGACTTTTCTCATGCTGTGGTGAGGCGTAGTTTGGTGCTATTGGCAGGGTGCTAAAATCCAGCCACATTGTGTGAGATTGTGAGCACAATTACTAACCATGTTATGTGTGGCCTATTTACACAGAACCTCCTTCTTCTTTTTTTTATGTGTGTTCTCCATCATTTCATGATTGATACCTATCGCAGTTTGCCTCCATAAAAAAAGGCAGATACCTATGTGCAGGTATTGATATTGACAGAAGATCATAAAAACTTATGTTTAATGACTGTTTCCTTGTTCAACTTGAAAATGGTGGATTTTACTCTCATTTATTTTTCAGCAAACTTTGCTAAACAAATTAGTCGTTCAATCATTTTAGACCTGTTAAATTCAAACTAAAATTCAGCTAAGACATCTTATAAAAAGTCTATTGATTTTCTTATAGAGTAGGATGATATGAATCTATAGCATCACTTTTGTTCTTCATGTTCATGTCCAAGTTTATTTGGTAAGATGTGAACTTCTAATTGGTTCCAGGCACTTAAACACGCTTGATGACCCGTTGATCCGCTCAAAATGGATGAATGTAAAGAAGGCACTTTCCGAGGAAGCAGAGGTTGTGAAACAACTAGATGCCGAGAGAAGGGCATTTAAGGAAAGCCCCATGGGCCGGCGCCCTTCCTCGCCTCCAATTCATGCTAAGTCATCCTTCGTTTTTCAACCCTTAGATGAATACCCAACTTCTTCAGGATATCCAACTTCTTCAGGTTCGCCTATGGATGATCCTGATGTGTGGAGGCCACCAAGTAGGGACACTTCAAATAGAAGAAATGCAAAGGCTGGTCAGGTTGGTATGAGGAAGTCACCACAAGATGGAAATTGGGCTCGGAGTTCTGCAACAAAAGCAGGCACACCTGGCCGTGGTGCAAAGGCCGGTGGATCAAGTAGGGCTAACTCAGCGGTCCGGTCTTCTACTCCCGGCAAGAAAGACACCCGATCTGGAAAATCTAGCAAGGCAGATTCAGCGGTACGGTCTACCTAACTATTATTTCTTTGTACTACTGTAGCTTATTAACGTGCTTGATAGAGGATTCCTATTAAAGGGTAAGGTGCAGTCTTCACCAATCACTGATCAGTTATGGTGTGCTAAAAGTTCTTGCTATAATATGATTTGATTCATATGTCCTTTTTGT
The DNA here is from genome assembly GCF_958449725.1 of Rosa rugosa. NCBI lineage: Eukaryota > Viridiplantae > Streptophyta > Magnoliopsida > Rosales > Rosaceae > Rosa > Rosa rugosa. The sequence continues at coordinate 47,674,276 of NC_084820.1, read as the reverse complement.
AAGTACAGTGCGGTAGAGAATTATGAGGTTGTGTATCATAGTACTGATTATATGATCTATGATTTATTAGCACCAAAGTTTGAATATGTGGTTTCAATTTTTCTATAACCCTGCTTACTGACTTCTTTCTGAAACTTATAGAATGGTGATGCTGAGGATGGAAAGCCAAAGAGGCAGTATGAGGGACCTGATCCTGATTTGGCTGAAATGCTTGAAAGGGATGTACTGGAAACCAGTCCTGGAGTGAGATGGGATGATGTTGCTGGCCTGACTGAAGCAAAAAGACTTCTGGAGGAAGCCGTTGTTCTTCCTTTGTGGATGCCAGAATATTTTCAGGTGTTGTTGGATGGATGAAACAGAAATTTTTGTTGCTGTCTTGCATAATGTTCTAGTCTCTTTAATATGCATGACATTTATTAATCATTGGGGTTTACCTTATGGAGTTGTGGGGGTATTGCCATGTGATTTTTCTTCTAGTATCACTCAAATTAAGCTAATAAGCTGCGTATCTATGCTCTGAAATTTGTAACGTATATGCAAGCTTGTTTTGGAATGGGAGATGTATATGCGGAAGAATGCCCTTTTTGCCTAGTTATAGAGGCCCATAGTGATGCAGCAGAGAGCAACAGTAGGTGAGAGCATGATTTGGGTGGGTTTGGGAGTGTTGAGAGAATAAGAAAGCAGAATGATTTTAGAAGAAACAGAGGGTTCTTAGCTGTAGAAGGGAGAAATAGAGCGAGGAAGGTAAGGGGAGAGAGAAACCAAGGCATAAGCCTTCAAAAAAAGATTTAATTTTAATTCATTCCAATCTCATTTGGCTTACAATAGATAACCATATTTATAGGCTCCAAACACAACCCTTAGACTCCTAGCACACCAAAAGACTACTAAAGACTTATTAATAATAAGACTCTTCAATACTTATTAAATAGACATAAAGACACACTCAAGCACTAGGCTCATAATTATTCTACATAAAACTGAAAATTAACCTGACAAGACCCTTAGACTACCATGGAGACTTTCCTTTGGACCAAAATGGGGTGGGCTTAATCTTAGGTTTCCAAAGCGGATATGTCTTTTCTAACCAAGTCATTGCTGCTGCATTACATAGGCAGAATATGTACCTTTTGGGGTCTGCAATTACAGTTAGCAAGTCTGTTAAGAAGTAGGCATAAGTCATCGGTTCCAATCTCTATAGAGTATAGAAAACAACACATAGAAAAAGGGCTGGAACCAGTCCATGAGTTGACATTGGTAGAATCACGGGACAATTCCAACCAAGACTTTGATCAGGGAACGGAAAAAATCCCACTACCTCTGACAGGCCAGGGGCACCGTGGAAATGATATAACTGACATGTTGTATATAAATGTGACCCAAATTGTTTCACACCTGTTTTTTTTGAATTTATGCCAATTTCACCCTACAGGTTGACATGTCTTTATTGTGAGGTCCCATTTGTCATATCAAACTTATAACTTCTTTGATTGCAGGGGATCAGGAGACCATGGAAGGGTGTTCTTATGTTTGGTCCTCCTGGAACTGGAAAGACATTACTTGCTAAAGCTGTTGCTACTGAGTGTGGCACAACTTTTTTCAATGTCTCCTCTGCTACATTAGCTTCAAAGTGGCGTGGAGAAAGTGAACGAATGGTTCGGTGCTTATTTGATCTTGCAAGAGCTTATGCGCCGAGTACAATCTTCATAGATGAAATTGATTCTCTCTGCAATTCCCGGGGGTAAGATCTTTATCCAGTTTTACATAAAGACATTATTAACCATTTAGTTGATGCATGCACATTGCTATTGCTTTTATGTATATTTTTGTTCTTTAATTTGTCCCATGACTTTGTTAACATGTCAAATGGTGACATATGTCCTTATCTTTTCTTACCTTGTCTCACATTGAAAATCTCTATTTCTTTAGGGCATCAGGAGAGCATGAGTCCTCCAGAAGGGTGAAATCTGAACTTCTGGTCCAGGTTGATGGTGTAAATGCCACTTCCACAAATGAAGATGGTACTCGTAAAATAGTGATGGTTCTGGCAGCTACTAACTTTCCATGGGACATTGATGAGGCACTCAGGTTAGTCCTATATTCTTGTATATTCATTTCTGTCTCGTATCCACTCTTTAAACTGTGAGTTGGAGGGAATTTATGTGGTAGGCTCTGTGTATGCTAGATCTGCAGTTCAATTATGCTGGCTTGCTCTTGATGTAACAACCTGGTTGTAACTGTTAACTTATTCAGGAGGAGACTGGAGAAGCGTATTTATATCCCTCTTCCAAATTTTGAGAGCCGTAAAGAGCTTATTCGGATAAATTTGAAAACAGTTGAGGTATGACCAGCATTTATATTAATGCCATTACAGTTGGTTTTTGGATCATCACTCTCAATTTTACGTTATATTGTGTAGTACAATATTATGACCGTAGAATCAGTTAATTAGTATGCCTTTACTCTATAACTCATTCTAATCTCTAGGTTAAGTTTGGATATAGATGTCTCTATCATGGTTTATAAACTTGGAATGTGGTATAAGTGGCAAATTCTGCAGTATATAGCATTGTTAAACCAATTAGAAAATGCAAATAGAATAAAAATGTGGCATGTTCAGGGATGAAACTCAGCTTATTTGCTTTGGTTGTACTTTATCATCATGATTTACATTTGTTACATGGCACCCATTTAGGGTCCACATCAGCAAACAATTGGACCCACCAGGTCATCACATAACGGTTGTACTAAGGGATTTGTTAATTGTGGTTTGAGTCCATTGTAATTGCAAGTAAAACCTAGTGAAGTATGAAATTGCAAGATATCATAGTTGAGGTACTAAATTGAAAAAAAAAAAAAAAAAGTGTAAAATTGAGGTACTAAATATCTTAACCTTCACTAGATCTGTTTGGGGTTTCCTTCTAATCCGATTTATCGCCATCAGGTTGCTCAAGATGTAAACATTGATGATGTGGCTCGCCGAACAGATGGATATAGTGGTGACGATCTCACAAACGTTTGCCGTGATGCTTCCTTGAATGGGATGAGGAGGAAAATAGCTGGAAAGACACGTGATGAGATCAAGAGCATGTCGAAGGATGAGATTTCAAAGGATCCTGTTGCCATGTGTGATTTTGAAGAAGCCTTGGTGAAGGTCCAACGGAGTGTTTCTCAATCTGATATTGAACGGCATGAAAAATGGTTTTCAGAGTTTGGGTCAGCATAGAGACCTCGAGTGTCAGAGTCGTATCTTAACTGAGAAAGTGTTGCTCTGGGTGTTACAGGTTTTGAGTGATTGTGTCTTTGTTGTTACCCTTGATCGTTTTATTTGTGTTGTTTGGAGAGAAGGTAGTTGTAGTATTCCAAGGGTTGGAAAGGGAATTGTGTCATAGTGCTGTGCTATTTTGTATCTGTAACTGTAATGTATAGAATCTGCTATTTGCAGATCTTATTTTATCCAGACAACTGAGGTACTTCGATTTTATTCAATTGATTCAGAATTAGACATTTGAGTGAAAAAAAATGGTGTAACACCCCTGTGAATGAACATGTAACTTGACATCATCGTCTCGCTTTCAACGTACAATTCTCACAGATGGCTTGCATCTGAGCTACTTAGAAATCTGTATCGAGCATGCTAGTTTTCACTTTCAAAGGCCTTCTGAACATGTTATGAACTAATTTCAATATTGAATCAAACCATTTGTAAGAAAATATACTCCTCCAAACCTATCTTAAGAGTTTGACCACTTAAAACAGCAATTCCAGGTCGCATATTATCGGCTGAAGTATGCTTAAAACGAACAAATCTAAACATTCTGTTTTCACAGCTCATGAAATCTATCATTTATCTGATGCTTGGTGATTGGAATTGACATGACCAATTTAATATCCAATGCCTTCGTTTGCTGCATAACATTTACCGCTCCATTAAACCAAATTATAATATAAATCTAGTAGATATCCCATTTCCCAGAACACTACTACTATTGGTACCTCAGCCCACATTTCAGACACACGGCAAGTTTACAATGGTGAATTAATCCCCAGTTGTCTGCAACCCTTTGTCTTGCCTATGGTTTTTATTCTATCTGCCACCCGAAAATCTTGGCTGGATGGTGTTTGTGATGCAATTTAGAACAAAAGAATTGGGTTAAAAAAAAACGTCTTCAGGGAACATTGTAACCCGAGGTGGCTTTCGTTAATAAAAAGAGAGTTGAAATCAAAACAAAAAGGCGGCAATATAAGTACATTTTAATCAGGGAAAATGATAGCTTTCGTTACCATATTAACTAATAAGCACACCCTTATAAATGTATCTTCTTTCACACCAACCTAGTCTCATACCAAAGATCATGGAAAGTCTCGCTCCTACTCATCTTCTTCTTCTTCTCTTTACTCTCTTCACCTTCATTGCCACAATCAGTTGTACAGAGTCGATATCAAATCCAATACAAGACGATATACACGGTAACACATATAGCAACCTATTTGTCCTTAAAACTCTGGGTGGCCGGGCCGGTTCACTAGTTTCTGGCTTGGTGTATTTCCAGCCTGATCCTGGTTCCTAGGGTTTAGTTCGTTGGATTAGGGTTTTTATCAGTGTTGGGAGTGCTAGGGCTGACACACACACACACACACACACACACACACAATGTATGTATGTTTGTATGAATCCCTCATATGTATATTGCTGTGGTGGTAAATTTAATTTGTAATGATAATGAGTTGTTTGTGTGGCATGGCAGATATTGTTTGTTCAGTTCCAGGGGTAAACTGTGCGCAAGGAAAATGCAAGTATTCTAATGACTCAAGTCACTCAATAGATGTGCCTGGTCTCGGACGTGTGGGTTTTGACTGCGACTGTAACCCTGGTTGGAAAAAGATTCAGATCGGCCCCTTTACCTATCCATCTTGTCTCATTCCAGACTGTGAGTTTTTCTCTTAACCTTGCTTCTGCAGGAAGTGATTTTGTTAATTAAAACTTAGAAGCACCCAAGTTTTTTTCTCTCATTTTAGAAAAGCACTTGAAATGATTCCTTAAAAAGCACTTCAAAATGAAAGTCGAAGGTGCTTCTGTAACATTATAACTATTTTACCAAGTTCTGGTAAAAATAGGGTTGTCGATCAATAATGCCTTTTAACACATCTGAAAGCACTTGGAAATTACAGTCCTGGTGCCCGGCCGGCCGTTTCTTTTATAATTTGTGAAAACCTAAACAAAGCAATAGAGTGGTGTAGTGAACAATTTTTTATGGCCATTTTGTATATCCTTAAAGCCAATCCAACTTCCTTTGTTTTTTTGTCTGGAAGAAGAGAAACATGTCACATTTGACAGTAACTAGATTTGGCATCTGTGCCAAAACTTCCGTTTATTTTGGAAGAAAAATCATGTCGATCGAGAGAAACTTATTGTAGCTGTGTTGTTCGAATGTGAATTTGAACTGCACACTAGGTCCTAATTCTGCTTTCTAACATGTCATCATTTTGATGCGAGTATTTTCTTCCTCATGTGCAATTTTCTTGGCATTAATAAATTCTTTGCTTTGTGCAATAAAAGTTTGAAAAATGGCGCTAATTACTAGAAGATGGTGATTTGGGAAAATATAAACTAAAGAGATTGGCATTTTAATGTTGGTCATCGTCTCAATCAAGGATTATGTGAATAATCAAACACAACAAACAAACAAATGGTTTCTCTAAATTTGGTGGAAGTTACAACTTTAATATCTTACTCTTTCATAGTATCGGACGGCAGTCGGTTTACAAGATCAATAAATTATTTACTATGCAGTTTGGCCTTAAGTGTTTTTATTTTTTAATTTTTTTTTATCAAATAGAAACTTCATTAATGGACAAAGATTTCAATGAGAATGGTTACAAGAGTTTTCCAGCATCCTTAACAAAGTCAGAAAGTGTTAAGTTGATACGTAAATTTCTCTTTTATTTGCGAGAAATAGTAAATGATAGTAATTCTCGTTTTTGATGATGAATGCAGGCACTGTTAATGTTGGATGTGATTTATCTCCCCCACAACCTCCTCCTTTCCCTCCGCCACTGGTAATACCACGTACGTAGCAGCAATTCGATCTCAATTAACTTGTACGAATTACCATAAATACATTTTCTCTTGTGCTCCATTGAAGAACTTTGATAACTTATTTTTGATACGTATATGTATTTTTGAGATACATGCGAACAGTTTAATAGGAAAAAAAAAAAAAACATAATTTACCTCTATCTGCGCGCAGAATGTGCACTTGTTTGGTGTGGTGACGGAACCTGCATAGCCAACGGGACTAGTGGATACATATGCCAATGCAATGAAGGCACATTGAACATGTTGGATAATCCACAGTTAGCATGCTTGAAAACATGTATGTTAGTTAACCTCAATCACATAAATAGATCTTACATAGTTTACCTTTCTTTTTTAATTTTTTCTTTTTTTAAATTGCCTATCAGAAAAGGGAGAGAAATTTTTTTTTACCCTTAACATGTTACACTCATAGATATGCACATTAATTCTTTTCTGTGTTTTTCGATTAGGCGCTTTTGGAGGAGACTGCAAGAAGCTTGGCTTCCCATCCGATGCCAAATCAAATGCTCCAAGCTCTCAAACAATTGGTAAGTCGTTTCGGCGTAAAAAATATTAATATTCTTATCTCTAAAAGAATTTTTAGCTAGCTCCTTACACATATAGAGTTATTTCTCATTATATCATTCACAATTCAACCCGGCACCTGCATATTTCAACTCCTAAGTTTTGATAGTGTGTAAGAAGAAAACACCCTTTTACACATAAGCAGCCAAGCATTTTCTAGGTAGAGTAGTGAACACTAAATTTGAGATTGCTATATTGGTCTGGTCAATCAGCATCCATGCCTGTTGTAAGTATACATAAATAATTCTACAGTACATACATGTATGTCATACATTCACATCATCTCAGTACATACATGTATGTCATACATTCACGTTACCTCAATAGTAACAAATATATAGATTTACAAATCACATGTATAAGAGTATCATGTCAATCTGTACGTATGAATGTCGCATGTATGTATCACCAATTATAGTACTAAAGGGATATAGTTTTGTCATCTGCCTCAATTGCTTGTAGCAGTTTTGATCAATTATTTTGAAGTACAATTGAGTAAGTTTGATCTGATGTATTGATTTGAAAATATTCATGTGATGACAAGTTCCACAAGTGTACTGAATTTCTCAAGGAATCTCTATGCAGTAACTATGATGCTGTTGACATCAATCTTTCTGACATGGATTTGAAAAAGCTAGGAATATTGAAGCACATAATTATTAATCTTTCTCGGAAATTCATATTACCCTGCCATGCTCACATGATGGCCGGCCGGCCATGATTTGATCATTCTGTCCTTTTTTGGATTTATTTTGTTTTCTTTCGTTTAAATATTATGGATGCAACTACAGTAGCCAATAGCTCATGAAGAAGTATTTGAAGAAAACTTTTACCATGTATCATTATATCCAAGGCACAGATTGAACTCCCAACCCCCTCTCGATCTACCATAAGGCCGGGTACCTTGCTGTATATTGTTTATCAGATGAGTGTCAGTAGTTTTCCGGCCTTCCTTTGAAAGCTAGATTCTGATAAGGAATAATAGTACTCTATTTATTCGATATAAGTTAGATGATCAAGTCAAACGATTTTCAATTTAATTGATTTTTCCCTAAATGATCTGTTCAATGAACGATTTAGAAAATTAATGGTTAAGACTGCAAAATAATAATACTGCACGATGAGAAAGAGAATGAACCAACTTCAAATGAAAAGGGTTCTATGCAGCACTCTTATAATTGACAAAAACTGTTCCAAGCAGTACAAACTTTTGAAACAAAAGATTCACCTTACAAGTACCTACAGTTCACTTGTACTTTTCAATATATTCATTTCTTACCAATTTATGAATCGGCCAAAGATCGAACTTAGTAGAGGTTAGAGTACAAGAGCAGTGACCAGTTATATCATGTCCTATTGCTTTCCTTGACAAGAGGACAAGGCATGCTTGTGCCCAAGGAAGATCTCTATATATGCATAGATATGAAAACTATTTCATATTGCATGTTCAACGTTTCTTTGTACTTTGTCATCTCTCTTTCGGTCGCGACTGTTTCTGTATAATATAATCCCTAGATTTAACCTAAAAAAAAAAGAAGACTGTAGCTAGGTTTATTGATCATTCGAGGAGTAAATGAGTTCTCACTAGTTCCAATATGCCATACCAGTGCCTCATTTAAAATCATCGAGAAGACTGTATGATCAGTCATGAAGAACATAAACCCTTTGACATCCTTTTCGTGCATTGTGGATACTGTGAAAGATTTCAGAAAGCGGAACATTTGAGGGGAAGAATCAAATAGATCTTCGAAGTAACTGACGAACTTAAACTGATGCTTTTCGCATCCTTCAAATACGTACAACAACTAGCGAAGGACTAATCCATTAACTAGCTGATCAAACAAACATCTTCTCCATAATCATATCTCTATATACTATCTTTTTCAACATATATATGCCATCATTATATGCTAATAGTTCAAGTGGTGCGTTAACGTGCCAGAGTATAGAGGAATGTATTCCCCAGCTAGGTTTAAGAAGGAAAATTCTTAGGTTCACCCTTAAGGTGAACGAGCATATTCACTCCCATTGTCGATTAATATACTTTTACATAATAATTTTATAATCCAACGGTCCATATATGAAATTAGCCTTTAAAAATCATCTCTGTAAAAAATCAATCGAATCGGAAATCGTTTCATTATCTAATTGAATCAAACAAATGGATGGTTCTAACAACACTTATTACTATTATGATGAACCATCTAGGCCTCATCATGGGCCGGGCTAGGGCTAGCCCTACCCTAAATTTTAGGGCTTAGGGTAGGGCCTGGTTGGGCTTTGACTAAGTCAACGAAAATTAGGGCCAGGGCCTCAAAATGCAAACCCTTACCCGCCCTTAAGGCCCATTCCGTAAGGGCCAAAAGGGCCGGGCTGGGCTTTTGTCTAACTCACATAAAACCAAATTTTGCTTACTACAAAAAAAAAAAAAAACATTCATTGATTCACTGAATACTTTGATATTTCAGAAGCTGAGTTAATTACAAATAATTACAAATCCCACATAAACTCAAATCTCAAACTCACATTCTCACAATCTCACTGATTAATTGCACTGAGGCACTAAGCCAGTAAGCCATTGAGGCTACAAAAACTACAAAAACTGGACTACTGAAGTGTTAAGTGTTTGTTACAAGAATTGATCAAGTCCTATCAATTCCCAAAAAGTTGTAACGTTTGATACAAAAATTGTATCAATTCTAAAAAAGTTGTAATGTAATTTAACACTTGCAAAGGTTCCCACAATCAAGTCTTCACCAAACAAAAAACCTGCACAAAAACAGCAGCATAATTTAGAAACTGGTCATATATTTCAGTTCACACAAATAAATCTGAAGCATCAGACCTATTTAAAGACATAAGCTCAAAATAAATCTGGACATATTTCAGTTCAAACCTCTATGAAATAGAGAGAAAGAAGCTCAAAATAACTTCACCTATTTAGACTTCCAATTCAGCAACATACACATACTGATACCAACATACACATACCAACTTAGAAAACCAAAACCAACATACACATACCAACATACACTAAAGTGTCAATAACTCAGATACTCAATACATAACATCACCGACATCACCAAGTGTATGACTGAACGGGAATGAGAGATTAACTCACCAAGTGGATTGTGTTGACCACCACCGACCTCACCATTTTTATAGCTCTGAGGAGATCACCGGTCTCTGTTTTCGCTTTGAGAATCATTGATCAAGGAAGAACTGAGAGAGAGAGAGAGAGAGAGAGAGAGAGAGAGAGAGAGAGAGAGAGAGAGAGAGAGAGAGAGAGATTCAAACCTAGAAGGAACAGAAATCGGGAACGAGGTCCTCACCTTGTGCGCGTCAGTGGTGGATGCATACGAAGATCGGGAACTGATGTTCACACCTTGTGCATCGATTCGCCTACTCCACTGCCACAGCTCGCGTCGGAATCTCCCCACAGTCAACATCACAGCCTCAGCTCGCGTTGTGTACTCCGATCCGTCTACTCGTCCTTGATCTTCGGTCCGACTCGTCGCTGGCGGCGGAGGACTGGAGGAGTATACTGAAGACTCTCTGGATTCTCTGAAAGAACAGAGGGTTTGAGGACTTTAAGAGAGACTATTTGAGAGAGACTCAGAGAGGTGGCCTACGTTTGAGACAGAGTCGATAGTGGGACTGTGGGATAGCGTCTATCATCTAGGTTTTTCTTTTGCCCTATTGCTACTTGAGTTGAGCTTCGTATCTTCGGCTTTGGGCCTTAAACAAACAGACTCGATTTTTAAGAGATCCATTTAGTAAGATGACAGATTGACATATTCAAATAATTCGTCAAAACTTCTATAGTTTTTTAGACATGTAATATTGTAATAAAAAATAACAAAAATATAATATTAATTTTTAGGGCTGGGTTAGGGCCGGGCTTTTAGGGTAGGGTCGGGCTTAGCCTTTACGGGTTCAATCGGGTCGGGCCGTAGGGTAGGGCCGGGCTTCATTTGTATGACCCATACCCTACCCTAATTAAAAAAGGGTCGAGCCGGCCCGCCCTAATGGAAAGGCCGGGCCGGGCGGGCTTTGGGCCCAAGGGCCATATGATGAGGCCTAGAACCATCCATGTATTTCATAGAAATGAATAACTAAAAGGTCTTCAATTTGATTGATTTTTTACAGAGCTAATCTTTGTATTACGTTATACAATATGAATGGTTGGATTAGAAAATTATAAAGTTATTATGCGTTAATCGCAAGAGATGGTGAATTTCCTAATTCACCCAAGGGGTGAACCTAAGAATTGTCCGTTTAAGAATTAGACCAAGATTAATACTGGTGAACCCACCGTCCACAGACATAAAAGGATATAACTCTAAGTACGTACACTGGTAAACCAAGAAGAAACTGTATCAGTAAGAAGTTTTTCTTTGGAAAATGATTTATGGCCTCAATGAGGCCTAAGATTTGTGGTCTCAATCTTAGGTGTCATGCCATGTCACCTACATGCATCACCTATTTGCCAAATCATGCCCTATAATTCTTGACAAAAATATCATCTTATCATTCCAAAAGTTAATGACTCTAAATTATTTTGGCTTTCGTCTAAAAAAAATAAAAATTGGCTTTCTTTCATTTTTTTCTTTTCATTACAGTCATGCTTAGATTTAAACAACAATTTTTTTCTTCAATCAAGAATAGAAAAAATTTCATGTAATTCAATCAATAGATTTGCACGTACATTAGATAAATAGATTTGCATAACACATGTATATGATTGTATATATTCTTCTGTTCATTGTTTCTCTTTATGTAGCTAGGATTTGTAAGTTAGATATGAATTTATTATCTTTTGTTTGTTTTTTTTCTTATATTTAGATTGTAGATGTTAATTAATGACTGCCACTAACGTGGAATTTTTTCTTACCTCTTAATTTAGACATACGTGTTTCCCAAATTCAATTTATTAATGCTATTTTTTTAGATGAAATTAATCAATATTTGAAAAGAAAAGTTAACGTTGTTCAAGTAAATTCAGAATATGTGTCTGACCCAAACTCTAGGTTACTTGACCTAATTGTAATAGGGTTTAGAATTAGAGATATTCATAGATATCCGATTAATTGTAAGATTATCTTTCCTTGTACAACTCTGATTCTATGTTTTGTAATCCTCTATATAAAGAGGCCCCTATTATCAATGAAAGCGCGACTCTATTCTCTCTCAATTTCAGTTTTCCTTAAACACGTTATCAGCACGACGTCCTAACCCTAAATCCGAATACAAAATCTTGAAAACTTTTTGGCCCCCGCCGCACACCTTGAAGACCTCCACCCCAGGAGTCCAGAACCGGCGGCAGAACAACCAGAACCGGCCGGAAAACCTACCGAACCGGCCACTGGAATCTCCAAACCATCCGCAGCAAATATTCCACCGGTTCACCAACTTTCAGACCTCCAATTGCTACCAACTTTTACCAGCAGTATCATCTCAATCCCAGAATCCGGGAACTGGAAAAATTCTCCTCGGAACCGGCCTAAAAGTATGTGAACCAACCACCTGACTGCTGCTGAATCTTGAACCTGCATAGAGAAGAAAAGAAAAAAAAAAAAAAAAAAAGGAGGCAGCCCAGAACCCCAGAAGAAGTCAGCGGCCCAGAGAGAAGAAAAAAGAGGCGGCCCAAGCCCGTGACGTAGCCCAGAAGCAGGCCCACTGCCGCAGCCCAAAATCAGGCCCACTACCAAGTCAGCAGCAACATCAGCAGATTTTGCCACGTCAGCAAACCGGTGCCACGTCAGCACCTCCGGCGACAGGTCACCGCCGGCCAGATTTCTGGCCATTTTCCGACTATTTTTTCCAACCACTTTTTCCGGCCAAATTTTCCGGCGACCTATTTCAAAGTATTTTTTACTAAAAGTTCCCTTTTTTTTTTAGTTTTTATTCAATTTCTCGGGGACTTGCAAACTCCCTTCTTCTACCCCCCTTTCTTCATCATAGGGGAGACCTAACTAAGCCGAACTGTGGGGGTTTGTGCTTACTCCAAGCTTGGAGCTGGTAGAGTCCTCCAAACTTAGAGTTTGTAGAGAATTTATGATCGACCACTTACGTCATTGTTTCGGTCTAATCCAATACCTCTTGGAATTGAATTTCTTGGAAGCGATTATGCTCAGAAATTCCTAATTTCTTGGAAGTGATTATGCTAAAAAATTCCTAATTTCTTGGAAGCGATTACGCTAAGAAATTTTATATATTTCCGTGGTAGCTTTTAGGGCTGGGACTTTAGAACCGAAAAACCGAGGAACCGGTCTGAACCGAACCGAATTGGTCGGTTCGGTTCGGTTTTCTATCATAAGTTTTGCTATTTTGCTGCGGTTCGGTTCCATATGCTAGCAGTCGGTTCGGGTCCGGTTCCCATAATTAATTTCTGTCTTTACCCGAACTGAGGTGGTTTTGTTACATTATTGTATAATTTTGCCTTGTTTGGTGTCAGCTTTTAAGTGAGCTCCGTGTACTATTATATGTGCCCACGTGCCCACCCATCCACAGATACATATTTTTTCTCTCCTCACATGTCTCTTTCTTCTTTGATTAAACTATTAAACCCATCCTCTCTCAATCATCATCTTTTTGGTTTCTCTGCCGCACTTGCATCTTTCTTCTTTAATTAAATTATTAACTCATCCTCTCTCTCTCTCTTCTCTCTCTCGAATGTCGGCCACCCACCTCTCCCTTTCTCTCTTCTCTATTCTCTATTCTCTTTAATCATACTCTCCATCCCTTCCCTCTTACACGCGACCATTCTTTTTCTTCTCTCCTCCTCCTCCTTCACTTCTTCGCCGCAACCACTATTTTTCTTCTCTCCTCCTTCTTCTGCAGTTCTTCTTCAGTTCTTATTCCAGTTTTATAGAGGTTGGGATTCAGATAGATTTAGATCGGATTCAAGCATAAATGGAACCGAAGAATATTTTTCTTCTCTCCTCCTTCTTCTGCAGTTCTTCTTCAGTTCTTATTCCAGTTTTATAGAGGTTGGGATTCAAATAGATTTAGATCGGATTCAAGCATAAATGGAACCGAAGAATAGCGAAACCGAACCGATTCATGTCGGTTCGGGTTTTGCTCGGTTTCAGATTTTAGAAATCATCAAACCGACCCGAATTTTATCCCCCCGGTTCGGTCTTAGTTCTTGTTTATTTTCCGGCAAACCCGAATCGTCCCAGCCCTAGTAGCTTTTTCCTCTCCGAAACTAACCCTTTTTCTTGTTCTCTTTCAGGATGAGTAACCTGAACAAATTGGACTTTGCTCCATTGGGAACAACTGGCTCTGGATATCACAGGTGGGTTCGTGATGTTCGGCAGCATCTCAAGGTCGATGGAATCCTGGATACGATTCTCGAGCCTAGCCAGGAGGTGCTAACTGTTGAGCAGCTCAAGCTTTGGAAGCAAATAGAGCAGCCTTAGAGGCAAATAAGGCGAAAGCCATCATCCTAATGACTAGTCAAATGGATGACTCGCTCCAGTACGAGTGTATGAATGAAGAAGAACCCAGAAGGATGTGGGTCTCACTCGAAGAAAGATTTGGCAACGTCCGTGACTCCCTGCTTCCTGACCTAGAAGTGAGATGGCATAGCCTCCGCTTCTGTGATTTCAAGTCAATTCTTGACTACAACTCGGAAGCACTTCGCATTAAATCATTAATGGATTTCTGTGGTAAAGAGATCACAGATGCGATGTTGATTGAGAAGACTCTCTCTACCTTCCCCATCTCTGCATTGATGGTTGCTAAGAACTATTGAATCGATGTTACTGCAGGACGGATCACAAGGTTTCATGAGCTCATTGGAGCTATGAATGTCGCTGAAAAGCATGATCGACAACATCCTTGTGAAGAACTATAATTCGAGATCCGTGGAAACAGAGCATATTCTGGAATCCAATTATAGCCGTGCCCCTAAGAGAGGGAGCCAAGAGTGAAACCCTAATCTTAGGGATACTTCTGGACGTTCTGGTCCATATAATCGCTCTACTTGGGAAGGTAACCGCCAAAATAGGTGAACACGGAACCGAAGAGGTCAACGTGGAAAGAGAGAGGGAGGCAACGCCTCTGGCCATGTTGGTGGCGCCACCAACACTAAGAGCCATCTAAATGACGCTTTCAAAGCACCTCAATCAATGGAGTATGAGCAAAGAGATTTATGTTTTCGATGTGGAGTATCAGGTCATTGGGCACACATTTGTAGAGCTCGTGAAGAAATTGTCACCGCCTATAAAGCATATTGTGAAGCAAGAGAAGCTCACTATGTGGAACAAGAAGATCAAGAAGATGATCTAGAGTGAAGGGTTGAAGACTACAAATCTGGCTGAGATCAATAGATATTAGATAGTCCATTATGTTTAAGTCTTTATTTTTACAAGAGATGTAATAGGCAATTGCCATATACTTTGTAGTAAATGTCATTGGTTTAGTTTTTCTTCACATAGGCTCATCCAAAATGAGTATGATGTCTAGGAAGGTTTTGAGATAAGTGGTACTTAAGCGAGCTTTGCTCCACCGACATCTCTCTACTCACTTGGTCATATTTATTTTGGAGTTACTGAAAGAAGTCAAACGACTACCTTTGTTTTGCATTAGCTAGCATTTGGATTAGATTCTCTTACTGGTTAAGAGATAATGATGTACTCTATTCGCTTATGAATAAAATTTCGAGTTCTTTTAATTATGACTCCATTTTGATTCTGAGCATGTTACTTTGTGACTACGATGGCTGGGCCATCAGTATTAATTCAAGGATATGGAATAGCCCAAGTTCCCGTTGCCAAATGGCAACTTGATTACTGTCACAGAAACTCTCTACGCTCTTAGGGAAAATCACATCTATGAATAGCCAACGGATTCCATGCGAAAACGCATGTAGAGAACGGAAATGAGTTCCTTTGCAATGCCTCTAACAATTGAGAATAAAGACGCTTCTTAGAGAAGTTTATGTGTCTCTTTAGTGGACTCTATGTCACTATTAAAGCTATTAAATCCAATAAAGTTATGAGAGAAGATCTCTTGGATTTAGACACATATTAGCTTTGTCACGACAGGATAGGTCATCCTGGTCATGATATGATGATCCGTCTACTAAAGACTTCACATGGACATCCTTTCTCTAGAGCGAAACGAAGCATGAATCAAAAGTTGATTCCTGGACTAAGTGTGATCGCCGCCGCCGCCGCCTCTGGCACCGCCACCATCCACCACCAGCCTAGGGCTAGCACAGTCCCTATCCATGACACCATGGATGGCGTCCATCATGGTGATGGTGTCCGATGTGATGCTACAATCACCAACTTTGTTTCAAATAGCGTGTCAAACGCTCAGGCCCAACCACAATCCTCATTGGTTGCTTTAAAGGCCTATCGCTCAATTTACAAAGCTTGTTCCTTAGGGAAATTAGGACTGAGACCATTCTAAGAAAAGGATATGAAAATACTCATTCTGTTCTTACATAGAATCCATGGGGATTCTGTGGACTAATTCAACCAACCTGCGGATGTTTAAATATCTCATGATGTTGGTTGATAAGCAAACACGTTGGTCACGTGTTGTGCCATTGTCCACTTGTAATGTTTCTTATACTACACTCCTAGCACATATCATATGACAACGGGCTCACTCCCCGGATCATCCTATTTAGTCAATTAGACTTGACAATGCTAGAGAGTTTACATCGAAGACTTTCGATGGTTATTGCATTGAGACTGATGTTGGACATCATATTCCCATGAACATACCCAATTGGTCTTGCCAAAATGACTACGATGGTAGTTCGGACATTGGTAATGCGCACCAATCTCTTTATATCCTCTTGGGGTGATGCAATATCGCATGCAGCTATGCTAATTCGTCTACGACTCACTGCCACTCAATCTACCTCTGCCTTACAGCTAGTGACTGGGTACAAGTATCGTACTTATGCATATTTGAGTGTGCCATTTATGTACCAATTGTGCTGCCACAACGCTCTATGATGGGTCCTTACAGACGAATGGGCAACTACGTTGGATTTGAGATTCCAACAATCGTCCACCACTTAATACCCTTGCTAGGCGATCTCTTTACCGCATGTCTTGCGGATTGTCACTTTGATGAGACAGTCTTCCCGTCGTTAGGGGGAGATAAGAACACGAATGTTCAGCAGGAACGACAGGAATCGTCGTGGTTTGTCCCTACTATGTCTCATCTCAATCCCTGTTAAAGTGACGAGATCACACATATTTACTGCAAACATGCCTGCAAGGATGGACGTCCCTACGGGAGGACGTAGTGCCACCCTACACGGAGGTAGGAATGGCGCCAACGCCATAGAGAGTGGCACTCTGGTGTTACAGGCCATGGGCCCAGCTAGGATGCGTGGGAGGCCTATGGGTTCGAAGGATACTTTGGCACATTCCAATCCTTTGATCATCGACACTCAAAATCCGTCTCATGAGAATCTTCTGGATTAAGGTTATAGTTGGGGGATGCCTCAACGTCAGAACCTATTCCTGAGAATATAGAGCTATTTGAAAATTACACTAGTGTACATGAGACGTGGGATAGAAACTCCATCATAATTGATGATGTAGTAGCGCATTTCGTTGTACATGAGTTTGTTGAGTCCGATGATATCGAACCACGCTCCGTTGATGAATGAATGCCAACGTAGAGAGATTTGGCCTAAATGGAAATATGCGATCCAGGTTAAGTTGGATTCTCTAACGAAGAGGAAGGTTTTTGAGCCAGTGATGCCAACACCTCCTAACATAAAACCTATTGACTAATGGGTCTTCGTTAGAAAGCGTGATGAGAAAAAGAGATGGTAATCTCCCCTTATGGCGCAAGGCTTCTCACAAAATGCCCTGCAATTGACTACGATGAGACATATTCTCTCGTAATAGATGTCATTGCACTCCACTACCTTGTCAGTTTGGTAGTTTCCAAATAACTGAACATGCAGCTTACAAATGTGGTCACTACGTATCTATATGGGGATCTAGATATGGAATATACATGAAGGTTCATGGTAAGCTTCATTTACCCAAGTCAAGTGGCTCTAGACCACGGAGCGCTATTTACAATGAGGTTGAAACGCTCACTAAAGTGACTACTTGATTGGAAAGGGATATGCCCACGCGTTTTCATAACAAGTTTCAGATTCTATCGCGGTTTATGTTGGACATGATCTTCATTGGAAGCCCTTAAAGAATTAAGGGAAACCGCTGAACACTTGAAATCTGATTTTGAGATGAACGATTTTGGGAGAACACGATTATGTCTCAGTTTGGAACTTGAGCATCGTGTTGATCGATGCTTAGGCATTTTGAAAAGGTCAAACCTTCAAGCACCCCCATGATCGTCCGTAGTCTTGATCCTGAAAATAATCATATTCGTCTAAAGGATGATGATGAAGATGTGCTAGAGGCAGAAATGCCTTACTTGAGTACAATATGCACATTATTGTACTTAGCTCAATGCACAAGACCGGACATCTTATTGCCATTAACTTGTTAGCTAGATATAGCTCTGCGCCAACGCGACGCCATTGGATTGGTGTAAAAGATATCTTTCGGTACTTGAGGTGTACGATTGATATGGGCTCGTTCTATCCCTATAGAGAGATCATGGATTCAGACCCATCACACACCAGGAACACCGCCAACACTGGCCTGTGTCCACTATGCCCATCCCAAAACAACATGTGTTTTGGAAGGTTTTGCTGATGTTGGGCATCTCTCTAACCCACACAAAAGTCTTCCCAAACTGGTTAAGTGTTCACCATGGGCAAAGGCCATGATATCTTGGAGGTCTACAGAACAAACCATAGTCGCTATATCTTCGAACAATGCAGAGATTATTGCTCTCGCGGCAGACTTGCTCACTAAGTCATTGCCTAAATTCCACTTTCGAGAAACATGTTGGTAGCATCGTTTGCGGAAGTTATCCAAACTCCCTTGACCGCTGTCATCAGGGGGAGATCCAGACATCAGGGGGAGATGTCTACATGTATGGTCTCGAAACGTGAAGGGTGTGTTGTGCTCTTTTCCCCCTTCGACCAAGGTTATTTTTGTCCCACTGGGTTTTTGTTACTCTGCAAGGTTTTTAATGAGGCAACGAGAGGAGCACAACGTTTGGGTGACACAAGGGGGAGTGTTCACGTAAATCCAGAATATGTGTTTACTCCCAATTTCAGTTTTCTTTAAACAAACGTCTATTTCTTGTACTCTGCAAGGTTTTTAATGAGGCAACGAGAGGAGCACAACGTTTGGGTGACACAAGGGGGAGTGTTCACGTAAATCCAGAATATGTGTTTACTCCCAATTTCAGTTTTCTTTAAACAAACGTCTATTTCTTGACACCTAATTCAATCTATTAATGCTATTTGGAAAGAAAAATTATAGGAAATAGTTTAATTAAATGAAGAAAAATATTGGTCAAAGAATCTGTAGACATATCTCTTAAATTAATGTATAATTAATAGCTGATTTTTTTTTTGTCACCAAATTAAATTCATTAATATAATTGATTCACCCCATAACATCACAAAGAAAATGTAAAAGGGTAAGGTTGGTGTTGCAATAGTATGATGTGGCAAGATATATTATGTGGAATTGAAAATAAAATTTGTATTTACTTACATGACATGACACCTAGAATTTAATGCCACAAATCTTAGATCTCATTGAGGCCCCATATTATTACCTTTTTTCTTTTGGCAACACTTAAATTTTGAGCAAATGCACGATTTGCAGCTTTATTATTGGGTCCGTTTGGCAGCATAATTAGGGGTGTAAATGAGCCGAGTTGGAGCGAATATCAAGGTGATCATGTTCGGCTCATTTGCTTTTTATCGAGCTCGAGCCGGGCTAAAGCTTGAATTTTCTTTTCCATGCTCAAGCTCGGCTCGCCTTGAATATCTTTCTTAGGGGAAATGATCATTTACCCATTTTTAGCTTAACAATTGCCCACTTGCACAACGAAGAGTTTAAAAACCCCATTTACCCAAAACACTCTAAGGGATTATTTCCCCTTTACCCAATTAATTCTTTTTTAATTCTTTTTATTTATTTTTGGGACTTTTTTGCCCTCTCCTTCTTTCTCACTTAGAGAGAGAAGTCATCCTCCACCTTGCTAAGCTCCGGTGACCAGTGGCAGCCGCCGACTCCGGTGACTAGTGGCCGGCCTCGGACTCCGGTGACCGGAATCCGGCGACCGGTGACTGGAATCTAGCATCGGTCCATAATAATACCCAGTAACCATATTATTGCCCCCCAGTAATCATATTATTGCCCCCCAAAAATCATATTATTGCCTCCCAAAAATCATATTATTGCCTCCAATAATCCTATTATTGTCGTCCAGTGAATTGTATGAACTCCCAAAACCAAAATGAATACACTACAGGCACAATTGATCATATTATTGCCTCCCAGTAATCGTATTATTGCCTCCAGTAATCGTATAATTGCCCTCCAGTAATCGTATTATTGTACCCCAATATTCGTGTTAATGCCCCTCAATAATCATATTATTGCCAACACATATACAACAATATACATCATTTGTACATATATTCACATACTTTTGGATACCACCACAGAAGAAGCAAAATGTTAGAGCTGAATTGTAGTCAGATGCCAACACATATCGATCTGATGCCAACATATTAAAAAGTTCATCAAAACAAACAATGAATAAAAATTTGATTTGGGCACCCATCTGGGCACCCAGGTCGACTTCTCTCTTCTTTCCAGTTGCAAATCCGGAATCAGGGCTAGTCAACAGGAATCAGGGCTGGACCTTGTCAATCGGAGTCGAAATCGAAATCTCAGATGGGCCTTGCCGTCGAATGTCTTCGCCGCAACTGGAGAAAGCTCCGATCTCTTTTCTCACCACCTCGGAGCCTCATTCGTGAAGCTGACCGGAATTGGAGGCGTTGGGTTCGGAATCAAGGCTAGGCCTTGTCGATCGGAATAAGAATCAGATCGACATCGGAATCTAGGCTGGGCCTTGTTGATCGGAGTCGGAATCGAAATCTCAGCTGGGCCTTGTCGTCGAGTGTTTTCGCCGCAACTGGAGAAAGCTCCGATCTCTTCCTCCAAGTTCGGTGCCTCCATGGCGCGGCAGTGCAGCTTCATGCTTGGGGGGGGGGAGGGGGAGGGGGAGGGGGAGGGGAGAGAGAGAGAGAGAGAGAAATCGGTGATGGGGGATCGAAGAGGGGAGGGGGGAGAGAGAGAGTCTGAGAGAAAGATGGGTGTAGTTTATTATTTAAAATGAGGATAATATTGTCAAATACAGTTACAATGGGTAAACGGGGTTAAAAAACTCTTGGTGGAGTAAGTGGGCAATG
Organism: Rosa rugosa; assembly: GCF_958449725.1. NCBI lineage: Eukaryota > Viridiplantae > Streptophyta > Magnoliopsida > Rosales > Rosaceae > Rosa > Rosa rugosa. The sequence goes on along the minus strand of NC_084820.1, from coordinate 47,653,274 downwards.
TTCATGCTGAAATTGGGTAAGTGGTCGCGACCCCTTTTTCTTAAGCCCGAGCTAAGCCGATTTATTGGACGAGTTCGAGCTTGAATAGGTTCGGCTTGGCTCATTTGACTTTAAATTTAAAAAATAAAAAAGGAAGAAAGAAAATTTAAAATAGTAAACCAAATTTGATGTCTAACCATCAAATTTAGGTTTATTTTTCTTTATTGTAATATATTTTACTTAAATTCTCATATTCTCTTGCAATTGAAAAGGAAAGTAATAAAAAGAATTAAATATTTGAGATTAGAAATTTTTTATTTTTATTTATATTATAAATTTTCATGAATCGAGGTTTAACAAACGAGCCAAGCTTTAACAACTTAGAGCTACTCATGAAAAATACGAGCTACTCACGAGTTAGACGAGCTAAATGTATCCTTGTTCAAGCTCGGCTCGTTTTTTTGTCGAGCTTAATATTGAGCTCAAGCTCAGCTCATTTATTATACGAACACAGGCCGAACGAGCTAAAATCAAGCCTAATACGAGTCGAACACGAGCTGTATCGAGCCTATTTATAGCCCTAAGCATAGTGCGATAAATATAGCAGATAATAAATAAATTAAAATTGCAATTCTCGCATGTGCATATGTGTGGTTAGGGCACTGCAAACTCTTGTGGCCATTCTTGTCTGTCATTATTTCATTTATCTATACTATAGATTGATCATATGTCTCTGCATTATCCCTTGGCCATGTCGACTTCATTCTTTTGTCCGTTAACATGCATTCACTAGTTAGCTCACTCAGCATCCTTTCCTTTTAATGATCAAATGCTTGAAATCCAAATAAAAACTAGTAATATATGTTCCACTACTCGACTTGGAGAGGATATCTGGTCAACTTAAAATATATAATCTCTTCTCAATAGGAATCTCAATTATCTTCTGCAGAATTTCTATGCCCCAATTACTACAAGATAAAAAAGAAGAGGAAGAAGAAGAAAAGAGCAAGAAATCTATACAGGTCTTAAAAGAACTATAAACCATTTCACCGTCTTAAACTTTACAACTTTGTTTGTACCTCCAAACTTTCAATTAACATCACATGTGCCATCCTATTATCCAATTTGATTAATCATAGTCATCTGTTATCTAATCCGACAATTTTTTCATGAGTTGTTTACATGGTGAGCACACTCAAACTAATTTTTGACATTGGGTCACGCAAGAAACATACTCTTTACATGGCTAAGGCTATAAAAAGTGTCCTTGAGTCGACACGTCGCGTCAACAATTTATGGATAAATTGATGAATTAGGTAGTTAATAGTTATAATTATTAATCAAATTGGAGAGTATAAGAAGATACGTGATCATATTATAAACATAGGCTGAGACACAAATGATTTTAAGTTAACATTCAGGAAGGTGAAATAAATATAACATATAAAAAACTAGGGACGTCGTCGAAAAGAAAAAACGTTCTCTCCCAAAAAACCTTAACGTCTCATTTCTTATCCAACGGTGCTTCATTGAGACGTTGTCATCAGACACTCAGACGGGCTGCTACAGACTAATAGCTGTAGCTCAGGTTGGCCATGCCAGAAGTATCCTCCGTCAACCACCAACCTTAACCTTCTTCCATTGGTACACCATGAACAAGAAGAAGAAGAAGACAATGGCAATCCCAATTCCAAGTTCATTAAACTATAATATTCTCTAGAGAAGTTAATCAATCATGGCATAATCATCTCTGCGTGCACGATCTTCTCATTCTTTCAGTATCTCGCAATTCATTAAATATACAATTAGTGAGAATTTATCAAGTTCCTCACCAAAAGTGTGATAGTATCTTTTTTATTTGTTGAGTGGACAATTTAGTCAAAGTTCATATCTATCATATAAGATTATCAAAGAATTCTTAGAATGTGAAGAAGTATTTTCTTAATTCAAATTGATGAATGATGACAACATTTTATACAACAAATCACCTAACAATAAGTATTCTAAATCATCTACTTGATACATCAAATCACCTAACAATAAGTATTCTAGATCATGTAGGATTTGATTTCTCAATACTCCCCCTCAAGATAGAGTGTATGTTGATTACACCTATCTTGCTCAAGAGAACAGTGAACTGTTTAGAACTCAGCGGCTTGGTGAACAAGTCGGCTGGCTGCTCCTGTGTTTTGACATGAACAGTCTGAACCAATCCTCTTTGTACCTTTTCCCGGACAACGTGACAATTGATTTCAATGTGCTTCGTCCGCTCATGATAAACTGGATTTGATGCTATATGAATTGCAGCCTGATTGTCACAGAATAATATGACTGCTCGTGTGTAATTAACATTCAAGTCCTTCAACAGATTTCTAATCCACGTAATTTCGCAGCATGTTGTTGCCATAGACCTGTACTTTGCCTCTGCACTAGAACGAGATACAATTCCTTGCTTCTTAGTCTTCCATGAAATTGTTGCATTGCCTAAGAAAATATAGTACCCGGTAGTAGATCTTCGAGTGTCCTTGCAACGCGCCCAACCTGCATCACAGTAAGCTTTTATTTCTAATTGTCCGGGGGAAGGCAGTAATATCCCTTGACCTGGGGTCTATTTCAAATATCTCAACACTTTGTAAGCTGCATCCAAGTGAGGTTGGCAAGGCCTGTCCATGAATTGACTCAAAATGTACACTACATACACAAGATCTGGTCTAGTGATTGTAAGATAAATGAGTCTTCCAACCAATTGCCGATATCGAGACGCATCCTTTAATAATATTCCCTCACCTTGCCGTAACACCAAGTTCTGATCAATGGGAAATTGTGATGGTTTAGCTCCTAGAAAACCAGCATCCTCAAGAACTTCAAGTGCATATTTGCGCTGACTCAAAACAATACCTTGTTTAGATCGTGCTACCTCAATGCCGAGAAAATATTTCAACTGCCCCATGTCTTTGAGCTTGAACTTTCTTGCAAGAAATTGCTTCGTCTTCAAGATGTCCTCCAAGTTGTTCCCGGTTACTATGACATCATCAACATATACTAACAAGGCTGTAAATCTTCCTTGGTAATTTTGGACGAAAAGTGAATAGTCTGACCAAGATTGACTAAACCCACCAGCCTTAAGAGCAGCAGAAAGCTTCAAAAACCATTGTCGGGATGCTTGTTTCAATGCATACAGTGATTTGTGAAGTTGACAAACTCTATGCTCCCCCTTTCGTCCGAAACCAAGAGGTAGCTTCATGAAAACCTCCTCATATAAGTCATAGGCATTGTTGACATCTAATTGGTGGAGATGCCAACCCTGCAAAGCTGCTAAACTGAGAAGGATGTGAACTGTGGTGAGCTTGGCTACAGGAGAAAAGGTTTCTTGATAATCAACTCCGGCAACTTGACTGTAACCTTTGGCAACTAAACGAGCCTTGTAACGTTCCACGGTGCCATCAGGATTATGTTTGATCTTAAAGACCCACTTACAGCCAATTGGTTTCTTGTTGGGAGGAAGTGGTACCAAACTCCATGTCTTATTTGCTTGCAGGGCCTGAATTTCTTGATTCATGGCTTCTCTCCACTTTGGTTCAAGTACGGCCTGAGAAAAAGACTGTGGTTCCTTTTCTAGACTAAGATTGACAGTAAAAGCTTTGTGTGTGGGAGAAAGTCTGTCATAGGATAAGACATGAACAATGGAATGAGGAGTACTTGAAGGCTGAACTTTGCTCGTGGAGGACGACGGTGTAGGGCGAGAAGGAAGGGATGCCTCAATGTGAAAGCCTTGCAATGTGGTCGGCGTTCTGGTGGCTCTTGTCTACCATCGTGGTTGTGGAGCGACTTCTTGGGAAGTGGAAGAGTCTGAGATGATTGGAGAATGAGTGGTAGGTGATACGTTTGAGGAAGAAGTGGGAGAGTTAGGATTGGAATTAGATTGTGATCCTGGAAGATTTGGAGAGTTAGGATTGGAATCAGATTGTGATCCTGGAAGATCTGGTGACGTGATGGGATTGGAATCAAACTCAGATTCGAAAAGATTTGGTGAGAGGTGGTGATCTGTTCTGGACGAATTAAATGAGGAAGGAAATAAGTGACTTAATGGCTGAGAGTTATTAGGAGTCAAAGATGTGGGAGTCTGAGCCTGATAAGGAAATTCAGTTTCGAAAAAGATCACATCCCAAGATACTAATGTTTTCTTGTCTTTGAAGCTATATAAACCTTGTAACCCTTTTGACCATGAGGATAACCCAGAAAAACACATTCAGTAGAACGAGGGTCAAATTTACTAGGTCGCAGCGGATGAGTGGAAACAAAACACCTACAACCAAAGACACGAAGCTGGGAATAGGTCTATGGTTTGTGAAACAACTTCTCAAAGGGTGTTTTTCCTTGTAAGAGTGGTGTTGGTGTCCTATTTATTAAGTAAGCAACGGTCAATATGGCTTCCCCCCAAAAAGGTTTAGGCAAGTGTGACTGAAAGAGAAGTGCACGAGCAACGTTTAACAAGTGTCTGTGTTTACGCTTAGCGATGCCATTTTGCAGAGGCGTATTAATGCAACTCGTTTGGTGTAAAATACCCTTAGAAGAATAGAATTCGACGCTCTTAAACTCGGGACCATTATCACTCCTAACAATCTTGACTCGTTTCCCAAACTGTGTTTCAACTAAAGTGATAAAATGAATGAGTAAATTTCTTGCTTCGGACTTATGATGCATGAGGAAAACCCAAGTACTCCTAGAATAATCATCAACAATTGTTAAGAAATACTGAGCTCCAGAAAGGAATGGTACATGATAGCCACCCCATATGTCCACATGAATTAAATCAAAACAAGAAGTACTAGTCAAAAAACTTAAGGGAAAAGGCTGTCTAGTTTGCTTTGCTAGAGGACAAACAGAACAGTGACTAAGATCACAAGTTTTATTTTTCATAAAAGGGAACAAAGAAGTCGCCTTGCTAGAGGGATGGCCGAGTCGCTGATGCCACAAGTCTTGAGTTTTGGTCTTCGCCACATTGCACGTTCCTTTCTTGGGCATATTGAGGCAGTAGAGTCCCTCACTTTCAGCTCCCGTCCCAATCATCCTCTCCGATTGAAGGTCCTGTATAAAACAAACTTGTTTGATGAATATGGTGACATAAAAGGAATCCAACGCAAGCTTGCTAATAGATATGAGGTTTAAGTAGAACAATGGGATGCAGAGGACATTATGTAGCATAAAATGTGAGGAAAAGATTACAGTCCCAATATGGGAGACTTGCAACATGGTACCATCAGGTAATTTGACTGTACGATTATGGACAGGCCGAGATGACGTAAGATGGATAGGATCACATACAATATGGTCACTAGCTCCACTGTCTAATATCCAAATCACATCTTTATTGTGTTGTGTGAGAGCAAATGCTTTACCTGACATCTCTTCAAAATTAGGAACGTTACCAACAAAATTTGTAGAAGATGGCTGTGTAGTGTTCAACATCTCTAGCAACTGATGGCCGTCATTGGTCTTGCTAGTTGCGGCCTTAATCTTGCTAAAAAATCTCGTCATTTGCTTGCATTCACTCTGTGATAAAGAAAGACCAGTAAGGTCTTCATTGCCTTCATTCGACATTCCCACAAAGTTTGCTTTCCAGCTCCCTTCTTCTCCTGCCAATGTTTTCTTTAATTTCTCTTGTGGTAATAGTCATATGTATGGCCTTTGAGGCCACAATACGTACACTTGAGGTGTGCCCTGCAGCTTTTGGTATTGTGGTTGTCCATTTTGCATTTTTCGCACCACTTGGTATCTCCTCCTATAAACTGAACTACACGGGAAGACTTCCTCACAGCAAATGCCGAAGCTTCTGAGGCCTGTGTGTTTTTCCTGGTGGATACCTCTGCCTATTTCTCCTGACGAAGGACCATAGCATAAGCCTTGTTAAGAGTTGGTAAAGGATCCATACCAATAATGTTACTTATGGTCTGCGCATAGCCTTCATTCAGCCCCATCAAAAACTTCATGGTTTTCTGCTTCTCGATGTAATCTTTGACCTGAGAAGCAGCCTCGCAACTACAAGGAGGGAAAGCACAGAGTGCATCTTTCTCATCCCTTAAGCTTTTAAGCTTTGTAAAGAATGATGTGATTGTTGTTGTGCCTTGTTCACAACCATGGATGGCGCTTTCAATTTGGAAAAGTGCAACTGTATTGATCTGAGAGAATCTTTCTTTCAATTCTAACCACATACCCCGCGCATCCTTACAGTGGATTACACTGCTTGCAATCTCCTTTGACATAGCTCCTAGTAACCAGGTTTTCACAAGGGTGTTGCATCGTTCCCACTGTAGCTGCTCAGAAGCGTTGTGAGTTGGCTTGATGGGGGTTCCATCAATAAAACCTTTTTGTTTTTGATGGTGAGCGCCATAGTCATCGACTGCTCCCATGTTGTGTTGTTATCTTCCATCAGAGGTTGTGCAACTAGGACAGCTCCTGGTTGATCTGAATGGTAGAGAAAGAGAGGGTGATTGGAATTCTCCCATGGTGTCGAGGCTTTGGAAGAGTTCTGTTGCTGAACTTTAGCCTTCTGTTCTTCTTCTCCGCCCATGACGTAAGTTGTGTCTTAGGATGTGTGTTTTTGGGTTTCTAGGTTCTCAAGAGCGTACGCTCTGACACCATAAAGAATTCTTAGAATGTGAAGAAGTATTTTCTTAATTCAAATTGATGAATGATTACAACGTTTTATACAGCAAATCACCTAACAATAAGTATTCTAAATCATCTACTTGATACAACAAATCACCTAACAATAAGTATTCTAGATCATGTAGGATTTGATTTCTCAAAAGATTACATCATTTTCTTTTTAATTACAAAATAAGAACATTGTTTTAGGGAAACGATATTTGAGAGAGAATTGATGTGTCTTCTCATTGATAATAGAGGTCTCTTTATATAGAGGATTACAACGCATAGAATCTGAATCGTACAAGGAAAGGTAATCATACATTGAATGAATATCTCTAAGATTTTCCGAGATTATCTCTAATTAAAACCATATTACCACTAGGTCAAGTAACCTAGAGTTTGGGCCAGATACAATTTGGATTTACTTAAACACTCTCCCTTGTATCACGCACCCAAATGTGGTGCTTCACTCGTTGCCTAGTCAAAAACCTTGCCAAGTAACAAAAACCCAGTAGGACAAAAATAACCTCGGTTGAAGGAGAAAAAGAGCCCAACACACCCTTCACATTTCGAGATCAACATGGAGACATCTCCCCCTGAAGTCCGTATCTCCCCCTGATGACTACGATAATGAGAGTTCATATAAATTTCGCAAGCCAATGCTTACAACATGTTTCTCGAACGTGGATTTGGGCAATGACTTAGTGAACAAGTCTGCCACATTGTCCTTAGATCAAACCTGATTTACTTTGATCTTGAGGAGCTTCTGTTGTTGCTTATTATAGAAGAACTTAGGCAATATGTGCTTGGTGTTGTCGCCTTTGTTGTAGCCTTGCTTCATTTGATCAATGCAAAGCAGTATTATCCTCATAAATGCTAGTAGACTCATATGTGGTAGATTCCAAACCACAATTACTTCGAACATGTGTAACTATGGATCTAATCCATATACATTCACGAACTGCTTTATGAAGGGCAATAATCTCTGCATGGTTCGAAGAAGTAGCGACTAAGGTCTGTTTAGTAGACCTCCAAGATATCGCGGTCTTTCTCATGGTGAATACATAACCAGTTTGGGAACGACATTTGTGCAGGTCAGAGAGGTACCCAACATCAGCAAAACCTTCCAAAACACTTATGTCATTTTGGGATGGGGAGAGGAAACACATACCACTTTTGGTGGCGTTCTTGGCATATGATGGGTCCAAATCCAACGTCTCTTTGTAGGGATAGAATAAGCCCATATCAATCGTACCACTTAGCTATTGAAACATATCTTTAACACCAGTCCAATGGCATCGTGTTGGAGCAGAGCTATATCTAGCTAACAAGTTCACGGCAAATGAGATGTCTGGTCTTATGTATTGTACTAAGTACAATAATGCGCCTATTGCACTTAGGTAGGGCACTTCTGCCTCTAGCACATCTTCGTCGTCTTCTTTTGGACGGAATGGATCCTTCTTTGGATCAAGACTACGAACGACCATTGGGGTGCTTGAAGGCTTAACTTTGTTAGTATTGAAACGCCTAAGCATCTTTTGGGTATAAACTGATTGATGAATCAGGATACCATCTTTACGGTGCTCAACTTCCAAACCGAGGCAAAACCGTGTTTTCCCAAGATCTTTCATCTCAAACTCGGATTTCAAGTGTTCAGCGATTTGCCTTAACTCTTTAAGGGTGCCAATTATGTTCATGTCATCTACATAAACAGCTACTATTGTAAATTCAGAACTTGTTCTTTTTATGAACACACATGGGCATAGTTCATTGTTAACATATCCCTTCTCAATCAAGTAGTTACTTAGACGGTTATACCACATCCGTTCGGATTGCTTCAATCCATATAGTGAGCGTTTCAACCTTATTGCAAACGCGCTCCGTGGTTTAGAACCACTTGATTTGGGTAACTGAAGTCCATCTGGGACCTTCATGTATATCTCTGTATCTAGATCCCCATATAGATACGCAGTAACCACATCCATAAGCTGCATGTTCAGTTTTTTAGAAACTACTAAACTGACAAGGTAGCGGAAAGTAATAACGTCCATTATGGGAGAATAGGTCTCCTCATAGTCGATTCCAGGACGTTGTAAGAAGCCTTGCGCCACAAGGCGAGCTTTGTACCTTACAATCTCGTTTCTCTCATTACGCTTTCTAACGAATACCTATTTATGACCAACTGGTTTGGTGTTGGGCGGTATTGGCACAAACGGCTCGAATACCTTTCTCTTCGCTAGAGAATCAAGTTCTGCTTGGATTGCATCTTTCCATTTTGGCCAATCAGCTCTAGGTTCGCATTCATCAATGGAGCGTGGTTCGATGTCATCGTTCTTAATAATCTCACGCACTACTGAATATGCGAATACATCATCAATGATGATGGAGTTTCTTTCCCACGTCTCATGTACACTAGTGTAATTTACAGAGATCTCTACGTTCTCAGGGATAGGTTTTGACATTGAGGCATCCCCCAAAGATGTCTCTTGGACATAACCATAATTTGGAACATTCTCATGGGACAGATTTTGAGTATCGATGATCAAAGGATTTGTTTGTGCCTCATTCGCTCTCTTTCTAGGGCGAGTATCATTCGAACCAATCGGTTTACCGCGCTTTCTCGCGGGACCTGCTGCCATAGACGCCACATCACTGGCAATCTGGGAAGTGGCGCCATCTCCTGGTTTCACAGGAGTGGCGTTACGTCCAGTCTTTGGGACGTCAATCCTTGCAGGCACATTTGCAGCAAGTATGTATGATATCATCACTTTAGCAACATCAGAAAATGCATCAGGCAGAGTGTCTGCTATGTTCTGGAGCTCAATAATTCGTCGCATTTCAAGTTCGGATTGTGCGGTATGGGGATCAAGATGAGACATAGTGGGGACAGACCACAATAATTTTTGTCGTTCCTGTTGAACATTTGTGTTCTTATCTCCCCCTAACGATGGGAAGACTGTCTCATCAAAGTGACAATCTGCAAATCTAACGGTAAAGAGATCGCCAGTCAAGGGTTTAAGATAGCGGACGATAGTTGGAGATTCATATCCAACATAGATGCCCATTCATCTCTGTGGATCCATCTTAGTACGCTGTGGTGGCGTAATAGGCACATAAACTGCACACCCAAATATGCGTAAGTGCGAGATATCAGGCTCGTACCCAGTCACTAGCTGTAACGCAGAATAAGGTTGCAGTAGTCGTTTGATAGCGGCTTCCGCGAGACCGTTTTGGGTATGAACATGGGGAACTGGATGATCTACATCAATCCCCAGTGACTTGCAGTAGTCATCGAACATTTTTGATGTAAACTCCCCAGCATTATCAAGTCGAATTGACTTAATCGAGTGGTCTGGGTAGTGGGCCCGTAGACGGATAATCTGGGCTAGGAGTTTAGCATAAGTAGCATTTCGAGTGGACAGCAGCGCAACATGTGACCAGCGTGTCGACGCATCAACCAATACCATAAAGTATTTAAAAGATCCGCATGATTGCTGAATTGGTCCACATATATCCCCTTGGATTCTCTGTAAGAACAGAATGAGTATTTTGAGTTCCTTTGCGTAGGACGGTCTCGGTCCTAATTTCCCTAAGGAACAGGCTTTGTAAAATGAGCGAGGGGCCTTAGAAGCAACCAATGAGGATTTTGGTTGGGCCTGAGCGTCTGAATCGCTATTAGAAGCAAAATTTGTGACTACATCACCCACCATGGGAAGTGGCACCCATGGCGCCATAGCCATGGGTGATGCCATTTTTGTAGAGGGGGACGTGGGTGGCCCTAGGCCTCCGGTAGATGGCGGCGGCGCCAAAGGCGGCGGCAGTCACACTAAGTCGGGGAATCAATCTTTGATTCTTGCTTCTTTTTGCTCGAAAGAGTGGATGTCCGTGTGAGGATTTTAGTATACGGATCATCATGTCACGACCAAGATGTCCTAGTCAGTCATGCCAAAGCCAAAATGTGTCAGAATCCAAGAGATCTTCTCTTATTATGTTATTGGATTCAATAGGTCGAATGGTAGTGACATAAAGTCCACTAGATTGACGCATAAGCTTCTCTAAGATGCGCTTTCGTCCACAATCATTAGAGGTAATGCAAATGAACTCTTTTCCGTTCTCAATATGCGTTTTAGCATGGAATCTGTTGGCTCGGATATCTTTAAAGCTCAATAAGGTTCGATTTGCCTTAGGAGCGTAGAGTGCTTCTACGACAATAATCAAGGTGCCATTTGGCAAAAGGAATTGGGTCATTCCATGTCCTTGAACTAATCCTGATGGCCCAGCCATCGTAATCACAGAGGAATATGTAGGCAACATCTCTAAGAATAATTGCCTATGGCGGAGAATGGTGTACGTGGTCACACTATCCGCAAGACATTGCAGTTCTCCAGATTCCATTCATAAAAGAAAAGGCTCGTAATTAAAAGGGAGTTAGAAAGAAAAGAACTCAACTTTTATTAACAAGCCAACGAAATTACATCATTGTCTCTTTCACTATAGAGAATCTAATCCAAAAACTAGCTAATGTAAAACAATGGTAGTCGTCTAACTTCTTTCGATAGCTCCAAAGCAAATGTGACCAGGTGAGTAGAGAGATGTCGGTAGAGCAAGGCTCGCTTAAGTACCACTTATCTCAAAACCTTCCTAGACATCACACTTACTTTGGGTAAGCCTACTTTGAAGAAAAACTAAACCATTGACATTTACTACAAAAATAATATGGCAATTGCCTACATCTCTTGGAAAATAAAAAGACTTAATCAAAATCGCCAGTTTCTGGATCTTGGCCTTTGAAGTCTTCCACCCTTAGATCGAGATCTCCATCTTGATCTTCTTGTTCCATGTAATGTGCCTCCCTTGCTTCACGATACATCTTGTATGCGTTTGCAACATTCTAGGATGCTTTACACGCCCTTGCCCAATGTCCGGGTAGTCCACACCTAAGAGAAGCATCTTTATGATCAGGTTTCCTTGATCGAGGAGCTTTAGGAGAGCTTTAGGGACGGCTTCTCTCTTTGGTGGCGTCACCACTATAGCCGGAGGCTTGGCCTCTCTCTCTCTCCACACGTTTACCTCCACGGTTTCGTGCACGCCTTTCTTGGCGGTTTCCTTCCTCTTTAGGGCGAGAATAAGGACCAGAACATCCGAAATTATCCCTTTCCTTAGGGTTTCTCTCCTTGCACCCTCCCTTAGGGGAACGACTATAATTAGACTCCGGAATTGGCTTGGCTCCCACGGGTCTAGAGTTATAGTTCTTCACAAGTATGTTGTTGTGCTTTTCAGCTACGTTCATGGCACCAAGAAGCTCATGAAATCTTGTGATGCGTCTGACATTGACATCAATCTGATAGTTCTTGGCTATCATCAATGCATAAACGGGGAAGGTAGAGAGAGTCTTCTCGATCAACATCGTATCAGTGATTTTCTGCCCACAGAATTCCATCAAAGACTTGATACAAAGTGCTTCCGAATTTTAGTCAAGTACAGACTTGAAATCACAGAAGCGGAGGTTATGCCATCTCACCTCTAAATCAGGAAGCAGGGAGTCACGAACGTTGCCAAAACGCTGCTCGAGTTCTACCTATAGTTTTCTTGGGTCTTCGTCATTGAGGTACTCATTCTGGAGCGCGTCATTGATGTGTCTTGTCATGAGAATAATGGCTTTAGCTTCATTTGCCTCTCTCGTAGCTCTATTCGCTTCAAAAGCGGCAGCTTGTTGAGGAGTAAGCACGTTCTGACTTGGCTCTTGGATCGTACTCAGGATCCCATCAGCCTTAAGATGCTGGCGCACATCACGAAACCATTTATGGTATTCTGCGCCTGTTGTCTCTAGTGGAGCGAAGCTGAACTTGTTCAGGTTACTCATCCTGAAAAACAACAAGAAAATAGGGTTAGTTTCGGAGAGAAAAAGGCTACTACAAAAACAATAAAAATTTCTGAGCGTAGTTGCTTCCAAGAAGTTCAATTCCAAGAGGGGTTGGATTAGATCGAAACAATGATGTATTGTGGTCAATCGTTTCTTCTCAACAAACTCTAAGTTTGGAGGACTCTACAAGCTCTAAGCTTGGAGTGAGCACGAACCCCCACAGTTTGGCTTAATTACTTCTCCCCTATGATGAAGAAAGGGGGGATAGAAGAATTGCAAGTCCCTGAGAAAAACAAAAGAAATTGAATTAAAAAAAAAGGGAACTTGAAATAGGTCGCCGGAAAATTTGGCCGGAAAAAGTCACCAGAAAAATAGCCAGAGGTCACCAGAGCTGACGTGGCAGGCTTGTTGTGGCACAGGCTGCTGACGCGGCAGTGGGCTTCTGGGCCGAGGGCTTCTCTTCTGCTTCTAAGCCGAGTTCTTCTGGGCTAGGCTGATTGAAACAGAGGGAGAAGCTGCAAGGTGGAAGCTGCAGGCAGCGGTTCAAGGTGTAGCTGCTTCTGGTGGGCGGTTCGGATGATTTTAGGCCTGTTCTGGAACTTTTTTTCCCGGTTCCCGGAATCTGGGATCAAGGCGCTGCTAGTGGTGGAGTATGGCTATTGGAGGTGGAGGGGAAAGGCTTGAACCGGGCAAAGGGAATTTTGTTACTTCCGAAGGCCGGTTCGGTATTTTTCCGCCCGGTTCTGGACTCCTGGAGTTGAGAGCTTCAAGGTGGGCGGTGGAGGTTTATGGGATTTGAAGGCTACGAATTTAGGGTTTCAGGGTTAGGGCTTCGTGTTGATAACGTGTTTTAGGGAAACGATATTTGAGAGAGAATTGTTGTGTCTTCTCATTGATAATAGAGGCCTCTTTATATAGAGGATTACAAATTTACAATGCATAGAATCTGAATTGTACAAGGAAAGATAATTATACATTGTATGGATATCTCTAAGATTTTCTGAGATTATCTCTAATTAAAACCCTATTACCACTAGGTCAAGTAACCTAGAGTTTGGGCCAGACACAATTTGGATTTACTTAAACAAACATGATATATTCACACACCATTTTTCTTTAAATACTAATCACACACATCTATTGATGTGAGGCAAGCAAAAGTATCAACTGTTAGGAATGCGCTTGCACGCGCCTGAGAAAACAGAGAGTGCGTTAGTTCCCTGTCTGGCGGCGAGTCCTTGTGCCGCTGTTGGATGGGCCTTTGTCGACCCCGTGTGGGTCTACTGTGAGACTGGCTCCTTGATAGATCGGTTTGAGGAGTTCGCGGTGGCTTTAGGTGAGGTAGGGGAGAGGAAGATTGCGATGGTTGGCTGGGCTTCATTCGCTACTTGCCGGCTTGGCCGGCGGGGTGGTGTGCTATTGCAGATTCAGAGGTGGCCTGATGGGGACGAGGTTGGGGCGGTATGGCTTTGTTCAGATTGGATTTCTCTGATCTGGGTTGGGTCGTTTGCTTACGATCTAGGTACGGGTCCACGAGCTGCTGCCTCCTCAAGGAGTGATGTCGCTAGCAGAAGGTTGATGGCTGCGATCTGGCCGAAGTGGTGTGGTGGCGCAATGGGGGGCTCGTCAGCGGTGGCTGCAGGGTTGGGCCGAGTTTGGCTGGTTGCACGTGATCTTCATGTCCCTAAGGTTGTGGCTTGGGTTTGGGCCCTCTTTTTGGGCCCTGCCTGAGCTAGGTTATTTACTTTTATTTCTATGTTTAGTTCTATTTATTTTAGTTGGCTAATTATGTCTCGCCTTTGGCGTGTAATAAGTCCCTACACCTATTTTGTAGGGCTAGTCGGGCTGAATGCCTGTGTATGCACTCTAGGTGCCTTGTCTGGCCTAGCGACACTACACCAATTTCGGAATCAGACAACACATATCAGACGACAGCAAACATTTTAACTGTCGTCTGAAATAATCAGACGACAGCAAGAAATATTCTGTCGTCTAAGTTTTCGAATCCAACAATAGTTTTTTCTTGGCTGTCGTGCAAAATCATTTCAGACAATGGTTCAATTTTTTGATGTTGTCTGAATCAATCAATTCAGACAACAGTTATTATGTGATGTGGTCCAAGGTTCAGTCATACAATGGTTTATTTTTGCTGTCGTCTGATTATTTTCAGTCACACAACTGTTTTATTTTATTTTAGGTGTCTGTTGTCTGATATCTTTTAAGTCAATTGCTACCGAAAGATGTTGTCTGATTTAAGTGGTTCAGACAATGGTTTTTAATTTGTCTGTTGTTACATGAGTTTCAGACAATGCACCTTATTTGATGTCGTCTGAGTTTTAGATTTTTTTTTTTTCGATACAATGAATAGCTGACTTTAGTTAGGGTTTGACTTTTCTTTACACAATACCTATCACTATTGTATAAACATATAAGAATTTTCCGATTGATCGATTTTCATTTCAAAATTTTTGCATCGCACATAATCCTTATATGTCTTGTAATGTATAACTAGTTTATTAGGCTTGTTACCCTCCATGAGCAAAATGGGGGACGAAATGGAATTTTTTAAAATGAACCGCTGGATGTTGTTTGCATATGAATATATGTTAGTGGTAGAAATTTCAGCAATTTCCTCCTTCTTTTGGACCTCGATCTACCCGGTCAACTCAATACCCTAAATAGAACATAAAACAAATATGCTCTTAACCGGTCCTTGGCAATTCACTTTTTTCGATCTTTCAGCTCCCACACTCTCATGGGTAGGGGGTCTACTTATGGATGTCAAAATTCCACAACGTTTGTCCGCGCATGGTGCCGCTCCCCTTAGGGAAGTTTGCTTGTGCAAAGCGTTGACCGCTCCGTTAGGTGCCTTATTCACGGCGGATCGGCCTAATTTTTTTACACAATACCTATCATTGTTATATAAACATATGAGAATTTTCAGATTGGTCAATTTCCATTTCAGAATTTTTGGATCGCACATAATCCTTATATGTCTTGTAATGTAGTATAACTAGTTTATTAAGCTTGTTACCCTCCATGAGCAAAATGGGGGACGAAATGGAATTTTTTAAAATGAACCGCTGGATGTTGTTTTCATATGAATATATGTTAGTGGTAGAAATTTCAGCAATTTCCGCATTCGGTTGGACCTCGATCTACCCGGTCAACTCAATACCCTAAATAGAACATAAAACAAATATGCTCTTAACCGGTCCTTGGCAATTCACTTTTTTCGATCTTTCAGCTCCCACACTCTCATGGGTAGGGGGTCTACTTATGGATGTCAAAATTCCGCAACGTTTGTCCGCGCATGGTGCCGCTCCCCTTAGGGAAGTTTGCTTGTGCAAAGCGTTGACCGCTCCGTTAGGTTCCTTATTCACGGCGGATCGGCCTAATTTTTTTACACAATACCTATCAATGTTATATAAACATATGAGAATTTTCAGATTGTTCAATTTCCATTTCAGAATTTTTGGATCACACATAATCCTTATATGTCTTGTAATGTAGTAAAACTAGTTTATTAGGCTTGTTACCCTCCATGAGCAAAATGGGGGACGAAATGGAATTTTTTAAAATGAACCGCTGGATGTTGTTTTCATATGAATATATGTTAGTGGTAGAAATTTCAGCAATTTCCGCATTCGGTTGGACCTCGATCTACCCGGTCAACTCAATACCCTAAATAGAACATAAAACAAATATGCTCTTAACCGGTCCTTGGCAATTCACTTTTTTCGATCTTTCAGCTCCCACACTCTCATGGGTAGGGGGTCTACTTACGGATGTCAAAATCCCGCAACGTTTGTCCGCGCATGGTGCCGCTCCCCTTAGGGAAGTTTGCTTGTGCAAAGCGTTGACCGCTCCGTTAGGTGCCTTATTCAAGGCGGATCGGCCTAATTTCTTTACACAATACCTATCACTATTGTATAAACATATAAGAATTTTCCGATTGCTCGATTTTCATTTCAAAATTTTTGGATCTCACATAATCCTTATATGTCTTGTAATGTAGTATAACTAGTTTATAGGCTTGTTACCCTCCATGAGCAAAATGGGGGACGAAATGGAATTTTTTAAAATTAAACTCTGGATATTGTTTGCATATGAATATATGTTAGTGGTAGAAATTTCAACAATTTCCGCATTCGGTTGGACCTCGATCTACCCGGTCAACTCAATACCCTAAATAGAACATAAAACAAATATGCTCTTAACCGGTCCTTGGCAATTCACTTTTTTCGATCTTTCAGCTCCCACACTCTCATGGGTAGGGGGTCTACTTACGGATGTCAAAATCCCGCAACGTTTGTCCGCGCATGGTGCCGCTCCCCTTAGGGAAGTTTGCTTGTGCAAAGCGTTGACCGCTCCGTTAGGTGCCTTATTCAAGGCGGATCGGCCTAATTTCTTTACACAATACCTATCACTATTGTATAAACATATAAGAATTTTCCGATTGATCGATTTTCATTTCAAAATTTTTGGATCTCACATAATCCTTATTTTCCGATTGATCGATTTTCATTTCAAATTTTAAAACGACGAAGTCGCCGCTCTCTGGCTCTGTTTTGCCCCCTCTGGCTCTCCTCTGTCCTCTGACTCCTCTCTAGCTCCAGCTCCAGCCTCGCCTTCGTCCGATTGAGAAGTCTTCAATTTCTGGGTAAGTTGAATTTCTTGGTTTTGATTTTTGAATCGATTTGTTGTGGGTATTAATTCCCTCCACGATTTCTCACTCTTTCATGAATTTCTGGGTTTTCATTTTGAAGTATCGAGCTCGTCAGCCTCACCTTCAAGTCTTCAACTGGTTGCCTTCGAGTTCTTGGTGCGATTCATAAATTGAACTGGGTAAGTTACTGCCACTACAACAAAAATGCTTTTTCATAGCATTTAAAGATAGCGTTTTTTCACAAAGTGCTATTAATTCAACATATAATAGCTGTTTCACTCATGAACGCTATGACAGAAATAAAAAATAAGTCAATAACGGAAGAGCGGGGCTTCTAAAATAAGGAGCGGGCTTTTAAAAAGGAGAGCGGGACATTCCCCTCCACCTATTTTTAACTTTGGGAAGCCAAACATAAATTCCAAGCAGCCATAGAAATACAAGATGTCAAAGGAATGGCCGATAACAAACTCTTGGCCGCTTGGTCGTGCTTTCAGTCCACCTCGCCGCCGCAACCTAAGTAGCATTCTGGTCTCTCATCCTCTCTCTCTCTCTCTCTCTCTCTCTCTCTCTCTCTCTCTCTCTCTCTCTCTCTTCTTTCTTTCATTCTTTCAATGGAACATTAAGGTCTTTGATCTTCTTTCCTTCCTTTCTCTGTTTTTTTTTTCCTTTTCTTTTTTGTTCCATCTATCATTGGTGATTTGGCTCTAGGGTTTTGGCTTCAGTCCTATGTTCTCAATGTCCTTGCAGGTTACGATGTTAATTTGGGGATAAATTTGACAGGGTAGCAGATTGTAAATTTGGGGGTTAGGGTTTTGGTTTTTTTATTTCAATTCAGATGGGTTGACATTTTGGTTTGTTTAATCTTTGTTTGGAGATATGAGTGAAAGCATTAGCATGATGGCAAGCATTGGGAGGCGCAGTACTGTGACTGCGAAGATGTCAAATTGAACTACGGCGACTGTTCTCAATCTTTGGTGGCGACATCTAACTTGTATCACTCTGAATCAGATTCTAGCAGGTAATTTCTTGTAACTTTTTTTGTTCTTAAATAAGATTTAATTTGTTACTTTTTAAACTTACTTTTTGTGTTTCATCTCAGTAGAGAGCCAAATTGAAACCCCAACAAGTAAGTTGATTGATTTGATTTATTTGTAGTGATCGATGTTGGTTTTCATCGTATAATGCCCTTAATAAATTCTTTTCCACCCTTTTTGTTTCCCAATTGGGCCCTTTGGATTTCTTGAAATGTTTACACCTCCAAAGAGCACCAGTTTAGTGTCAATAGAAGAGAACTTATTGCGAAAATAAGACTTTATTAATAATTTTTGTATTGTACAGTTTTGTTCATATTGGTTGATCATCAGATTGCTGGAAAATTGAAGGACAATTACAATTTGGAGCTCTGATTTTGCCTTCATTTGATAGTTGGTAACATTTTCATTCCCTTAAACGTGTGTAGTCTTGTTTTTACTCTTTAGATATGTTGAGTGTTGTATATATTATATGGGTGTTGTTTACTCTTTGAGATTGGAAAAGTTAACTGCAACTTTCTTTCTCATTCACTACTCATTATGAGTCACCAGTTGATAATCATACAATATCAACTTCAATTATGATGTCTACCACTTGATTAGAGTTTTGTCCTACTTTCAAATCTGGAATACTATTCTTTGAGTTGCTAGAGAGGAAAGAGAAACTACACTATCGCTGGACTCTCATGTCCTGCATCTATTGTTTAGCTTAATCTTATCTGGCAATGTGTTGCTTGTGCTTCTTTTCTTTGGTTTCTTTGAGCTTTGTTTGTTTTCTTCTCTTGCATTGTGCTTGTTGCCTGTTGGCTTTAATGAAGTTTATTCATTAATTCCGGAAAAAAAAAATACACTATTGCTAATGAGGAACCATTTGCTAGCTCCAAAGTTATATGCACTTGACAAGAAAAAGGGACTTCATGTTTTTTTTGCTGCATTTGCAACCATGTCTACATGCTCATGTTTTTGGTCATTCTCACAAAAACATGCTACTGTTAGTAACCAAAGCTACAAACATAGGCAGCTTTGTGAAGAAAGTATTTCATACTCACTTTCGTTTTTCTGTGCTATTTCTTTTACCAAATTTTACAATAATAAAGACTTATTTTCTTATGCACAATGTTCGGTATTGGTGATTAATGAGTTAAATGACATGCCAGACCAAGAGGTAGAGCTAACTTCTATAACGATGTATGCATTTTCTATCTCATACACCATGACATACCCCATTTCTTTATTCACAAGTGGCAGGTAATATGTCACACATGCATTTAAAATCTGCATGTCATAATTCCTATTGATTATGTATTCCCTTTGCCATGGCTTTGGAAGGATCATACATTTTGCAGCATTTTGTTAGCCAGACAATAAAATAACTTGTTTGTAAGCTTACCATGATAAACTTTTCTCTTGCAGGATAAACAGACTTAATACTTAATAGGACATGCTAAGTTGGAAGATATAGACAAGCTCTTTGAAGTACACTAGCATAGCTGTGGTTAGCAAATGAGTCGAGAGACTTATGAATGAGAAAATTTATCTCCTTCAAATTGTGACTAAAATATGTAAGTTTCATCAACTTACGTGTGCTCCTGTAGACCGCTTGATCTTTGAAATGGTTGTTCAGAGATAATGCAATTAAGTGTTGATGCTGCTTTGGAGAAGTAATAGATATAGTTTCTGGATGTTTTGGAGAAGTAATAGGTTTGTAGGGTTTGTATTACTAGTACACAAGTACATAACCTTGTTAGTTGAGACAATGTATTACTTGTGCAATTTTGCAATATATTACAAACATTACTTGTATTTATGCTTTAATTGTCTTGTTTTTGTATTACTTTTGCAAGCAGTTAAAAGATGAAGGAACATTACATTCCTGAAATGCTGTAATAAAATGTATACTAGCATTATGAAATGCTATTAAATGGTATATAACAACATTTGAGAAATGCTATATTCTATTGTACAGAATGTATGTCTTCTCTTATATCTCAGACAATTCAAAACCAACAGCAAACCATTGTCTAACAAATGAACATGATGAAAAAAGAAAGAAAAATCTGTTGTCTGATGAAAACGAAGACCACAGAGAATTGAAAAGCTACAATTGTATGAATTGATAAACTACTACAGCATCTTGGGAGGCCATATGGTTGAAAAGAGACTTTAAGGATCCATGAAGCAAGAAAGCTGTAGTTCAAGAAAATCTCAGACAACAGTTTATTTTAGGATGCAAAAGTATGAAGCAATGATACACAATGGCTTTAATAGTTTTGCTCTTGTCTTGTTTAAAGTCAGTCAATAGCATTCAATTACTTTGCGGATGTACAAGCTTCCTTCAGACAACAGTTTTTTACAAATCAATGTTTTCTAAATTTTAATCATACGTCCATATTCTTCTAGGATCTGTCAACTGAAATTACTTTGCACAAGAGTTAAGTTGCAATTGCTGTTGTTCTTCGTGGTATTCAGACAACAGACAATTATGTAGTCGCTGTCGTAGTAAACTTTATCAGACGACAGTTTTTGGAATTATTGCTGTTGTTCTTCGTGGTATTCAGACAACAGACAATTGTGTAGTCGCTGTCGTAGTAAACTTTATCAGACGACAGTTTTTTCGTATTGTCTGATTATGTATCAGACGGCATTGAGATAGACAACAGCAAACTGTATAATCAGACGACAGTGAAAAACTGTCGTCTGATTGAAAAATTGGTGTAGTGCGAGGCAGCGATCTATTGTTAAATGGTCGCATCCTCCTAGTGGCAGGATGAAACTGAGTGTCGTCGGATTTCTTCTCCGGCGGCAACATTGTGGAAAAACTGTGCATTTGGTAACCATGCTTCGTTGTAATCGAGTTATCTTTCCGGTATGTCACCGCTATGTCAAAGCAAATAGAGTAGCCAGTAGTGCACTCTTAATTTGCTAGTTGGTGCTTGTTTGAATACATGTATTATGTAGAGACTCCTGATATCATTTTAGGACGTACTCTAAATGCTTATTGTAATCATGGGTTTAGACTCAATGTCCCACATTGTATTCGGCAGTTTCATTAATAGAGGGTTGAGGGCAGCTGCACTAACCCTTTATTTCGTCAAAAAAAAAAAAAAGGATTAAATACTTGTTACTCCTCAAACTTTTCCCTGAAAAACAGTTTAGTCCCTCGCCTTTTAAATTAAACTAGATAGTCCTTATACTCTCTAATTCTCACACAACAGGTCCACAACAGGTCCAAAATGACTATTATACCCTCATTTCCTCTTTTTTATTATTTTTCTCTTATTTTTTTTTATTTTTTTTATTTTCTCTCCCTCTTTTTAATTCTCTCTCTCTAATTTTCTCTCCCTCTTTTTAATTTTCTCTCTTTTTTTCTCTTTTTTCTATTTTTTTTTCTGGTTCTCTCTCTTCCCCCCCCCCCCCCCCCCCCGGAGCCCACACAGCCCAGCAAGTACCCTGCATCCCAGCGCCTTGCAGCAGCGCAACACCGGCAGACCACCTCGCTGCTCCTCTGCACAGCCTAGCCCATCGCTGCCCAGCCGAACCGGCCTCACCCGCGCACAACCCAGCGCTTGGCCTCCACCGCCGGATCCCAGCACCTCCGGATCGCAGCACCGGAGAACCTCATCCTCTGCTTTCTTCTCTCTCTCCCCTGACCTCTCGCTCCTTCTCTCTTCTTCTTCCCTCTGCAACCACCGGAGAACACCATCTCCAACCACCATTTCATCACGCCGCCACCTCCAATCGATCCAGCACCCAAATCCGACCCAAGCCCAAGCCTCACCATCGACATGCACCGCCTCTCTCACTCTTAACTCCGGTAATCGGAACGAAACTCCTCGCCAGCTGTGCCCTCCTCCGTCTCTCTCTATCAGCCTCGTCCGGCGCAAACTCGGCAATCACATCATCGCTGGACCGCGCCGACGCCTCGACTCCTCGGCTCCGGCGCCTCTCAGTCACGATCGGTTGCTCGTCGTCCGCCATAGCTCTTCTCTCTCTTTCTCTCTTCTGGATCTGAGTGCCTGCGTCGTCGCTTTGTCTCTCTCTTTAAGTTTTCAGAGGCTTCGTTTTGATAAAAATGGTTTGGATTCGACTGGTGATGGTGGCGCTGTGAGATGGTGGCCGGAAGTGGGGGTCTCTGGTAATGGCAGAGGAAGAGAAGTAGAAGAGAGGTCGAGGGAGAGAGAGAGAGACCGTGCGGCCAGGAGAGAGGGAGGGAGAAAGAGAGAGAGAGAGTATAAAAAAAAGGGTGAAAAATTAAAAAAATAGAGAAAAATATAAAAATAATTATAAAAATAGAAAATGAGGGGCATAATAGTCATTTCGGATCATTTTGGACTTGTTATATGAGAATTAGAGAGAATAAGGACTATTCAGTTTAATTTAAAAGGCGAGGGACCAAACTGTTTTTCAGGAAAAAGTATGAGGAGTAACAAGTATTTAATCCAAAAAAAAATACTAATCACACACTATTTTGTGTTCTAATTAACACAAAAGGGTGTGTGATTAGTAATTTCTAATTACCAAATGAGTGTGTGAATGTCATCTCCCCAAAACAATTTGGTTTTGAAATTCATTTCCGCTGCCAATGTACACACAAATGCTTGTATCCCTTTACATTCTTTTGCCATAACTTAGCACACAACTTTTTTCTAGTACACTTGTAAGCTCTCATATAGACTTAAGATCCCCCTTTTAATTTTTGAAACCTAATAAATTTTGAGCTGTGAGCCATATTTATCACTTAAAAAAAAATATAGTGACTATGGCTTGGAGTCGAGGTAGTAATTTGTAAAGTTTTAAGAGTTGGATGCTAAAACAAAATCACTAGTAATCAAATGCAAGTAAAATATGTAAGTTACAAATTTTTGAGTACCTAAATTTCAACCTCCGATTAATAGTATATAGATACACAAACCAACAGTTAATTATTACTATTGTGAACTTATACCTGTTAAGGGTAAAAGTGTATTTTGCCAACTATAAAAGTGAATTGCTAAGATGCCCAAGTCGGCCAAACATGCCTTTTTTAAGCACATAGCTACTTAGCTAGAGCCGGAAACAGGAAGCTTACAAATTGACCCATATATAGAGAGCTTGTGCCAAATAAACTTCACCTTTAGATCCTTAATTAGGCTTTTTCAATCAGGCCAAATATTTAGGAAGACAGCTTTATATCTCAACGAAGAGGCATTTGCATGCAGATCCCTAATTAATTTCTGAGTGAAAAATTTTATTTAACTAATGTTTTGCAGATCGACTATAGCCCGTGAATATTTGTTTTATGAATGATGTTAAATGAATAGACTTCACTAGCTAGGAAAGACCTTTGTGTCTTCTCACACTCACTAGGAACCTTCATATATGGTAAACCAGCTAGATTTCCATAAAAACTTTTTACCTCTAGGGTATCGTGTTCTTTAAGTTGTGCAACTCCTGTGGTAGACTGGTAGGCTTTGGGCTTCATCATTGTTGTTGAAATTAATATCATGGTCTCTATGTGAGCCATTTCTTTTGCTCAACTAGGAGAATACCGTTTAACCTAGCTACTTATATATATAGATATACATACGCATGCGTATGGTGGTAAATCAGTGCTGTACAGCTTGAATTTATATCATGTTCTCATCTTTTTGTCAAACATCATGTTCTCATCTTAAGACGATTGATTCTTTTAAAATAGCTAATTGTGCTCGAGATCGATATTTGTGCATATCGCTTTCTTGTTTTGTATTTATTTATTTTGCTTACCGCTTCTAGTCAAGCTTCAATTGAGGTCGAATCAAACTAGAACTCGGCATATATACTTAACTCAATTAATTAAACAAAATCCTAATACTCATAACTAGAAAAGGAGTACCCTAGCTAATACTCATCTATGATCTATGTCTAGTATATACAGAAACTTACAATATGAATAGTTTTCATTCCAGTACCATTGCTTGATCCAAAGGTACTTATCAATGTCTAAGTCTGAATCCCAGATATAGAAAATAATCTGACTACTCAATTTATTAAAGTCAAATATATTCCTTTTGCTTGGTTATTAATTTGTCCTTTGATTGATTTTACCTCAATCACTAGGACAGTCCAAACTTATCAAGATACCTACGTGCAACTCTTACTTGAGTTTCTATCTCTTCTATGCATGATAGCTTAGTGTGTTTACATGTATTATTTGATCAAAATTAAACCTTTAATTTTTGTGATACAAACAGGTCACTTACTATTGTAACTACACTGGAAAAGGAATCCAAACCCTAGCCTTGATTATTCTATTGAATTTGAGGGTACTAATTTATATTCAACGTAAAGTCACAATGTTCAAGCAGTTTGTATTCAAAGAAGTTATGTTATACTTTACCATTTGCAAATGTTATACACAGTTTGTAAAAAGTGGCGAGTTCCTTACTTTGTCAAATGGTTGCAACCTCCTAGTGGTAGGATGAAGCTAAGTGTCGTTAGATTTATCCTCTGGCAGCAACATAGTAGGAAAGCTGTGCAATTGGTAATTATGCTACGTTAGTTACATATCAAGTTATCTTTCTATTATGTCACTGCTATGTCAAAGCAAATGAAGTAGCCATTAGAGTACTCTTTGCTAGTTGGTGCTTGTTAGAATACAGGTATTTTGTAGAGATTCCTAATATTATTTCGGGACATATTCTAGTTGTTTATTGTAATTAGAGGTTTAGGCTCAACGTCCCCCCTTGTATTCAACAGTTTCATTAATCAAGAATTCAGAGCAGCTGCATCAGCCCTTTATTCAAAAAAGAAAGAATCCGTATCCACACGGGCAGAGCCATAATTTTTTGTTGAAAGGTAATGCCATAATGTTTTTGGAGATTGTTGGAGATCCTTTGCATTTTGACCATCTTAATTAAATCTCACTAATTAAAAGGTAGTGCCAAAATCTTTTTGGAGATCGTTGTTTCATTGTCTACCATACTTTTTTAATGATTTCCCCTCCCCTTTCTATTAAGACAAAGGATCATTGTAGAGTGAAAATGATGTCATCCAACAAGTTACGGTTGAAGCAAAAGGAATCTTGCTTTCGCGATGGATTAGCCCCTATGCTTAATAAAATCATGCATGAATTTAAAGTTGATAGGTAAGTACGTTCCAAATTCAGAATCTAGTGTGGCATGCATATTCAATACTTTCAAGCTCTTGATGGAGGTTCTAGATTTCTCAATTGGACAAAGCATCTAAGACTAACAAAGCTTTTGGATTGCTGAATTAGTTACAACATCAATGGAGTCCGGAAATACTTGTCGTGTGTGGATTTGTGATAGCTACTTGAACTCTTTCTCTAAATCTCTCTACTTATGTAAATAAATCTCTCCGGCTAATATCTTATCTAAAAGCTCAAAGCGTAAGCTGTCTCTAGATGGATGAGACACACAATGGGAATTTATAACTCTTCAAGTTAGTCGGTGAAGGAGGCTTGAAAATTTGGTCATAGTTTAGGTTCGGTCTACGCAGTGGCGGAGCCAGAAAATAATCTCAACTGGGGCACTCGAAAGTTAAAAAAAAATAAACAAATGAATTTAAACTTAAAATATATCAAAATTGTAATAAAAATAGGGAAATATCAATATCTATTTTTGTGCTAAAAAAGGCCAATATATTTTTTAAAGTACATATTTTATTAATAAAACTTATAATTTTTAGATTTTAGACAATTTTTCATAATGGAAATAGAATTTATCTTTGAACTTTGTAACTATATGAAAGAATACTATTAATGTTTTTTTTTTTCTGAGAAGAAATACTAGTATTAATGTTAGAAAAAAGAAAGAAATAATAAAAAAGAAAATATTAGCACATTGCTAAGAAGAAATTATAGTATTAATGTAAAAAAAAAAAGGAAAAAAAAAAAACACATTGCTGTTACCAGCAATCGAACCAATGACTAGCCAAAACACATGCATTTGCCTCAACCACCAAGACAAGGCAGCCCTCAATTATAATGTGCAACCAGATTGTATATATATCAAATCACACTGGGGCACGGGACCCATTGTGCCCCAACGTGGCTCCGCCCCTGGGTCTACGTTTAAATACTCTCCAATGTAATTAAAATTATTTTTTGTTTAGATACCCTCCAAAGTAATTAAAAAAAAATATTCCCCCCCCCCCTCCCTAAATTCTCAATACTCTATAGCTAGACATCTAAGAAGCAGTTAGATGAACAAAGAAAATCTGTAACTATTTGATCGAACATCTCGGGCGAACTTTGAAAGATAATCGGAAAAAAATTAGAGGTAATTACCACTAACTACAATTTGCTACATTTCCTTCCCATGCGCAGGGGTCAAAGACTACACGGTCTCCTTGCGGTCATTTACAGCTAGCTACAGTAATTGTTCATTTGTACTAAAGACATAAAGGATAGTTAAATTTCATGGAATTACGAATATTGCCACTCACCATATCACGATACATCAGCTCTCTCTCTCTCTCTCTCTCTCTCTCTCTCCCTCCCTCCCCAAAATCAAAACCTCTATTTCTCCCCTAAATCAAAAGCTCCATTTCAGCGGCGAAGCCACAAAGGGAGGTTCCGACGATGAAGCAACGAATTGAGGCTCCAGTGGCGAAGCAACGAATCGAGGATCTGGAAGCAAAGCAACAGATCTAGAATCCGGCGGAGCCGATCAACAACGAAAAGGACGAGGAAGAGCTTGAGGCCATCGCTCGCTCCGCCGACGAAGACACCGTTGAGGACAACTCCCGCCGGTCCGATGACGAGGCCGTGCCAACCGAGAACAACAACGACTTTGAAGAAGAGGTATATTTTCTATTAGGAGAGAATCTGGTTTGTTTTGGTTGGATCTGAGCTTTAGGTGTTGGCATTTATGTGCCCTAGAATTGTTTTCTTTTGTAATTTGTGGAGTTTGTTGCGTTGGGGAGTCATGGCTTTGGGATTGATTAGGTTTGCATGTTGTGATAGCGAGGGAGATAGAACAATGCCAAGACTTGGGGGTTCTTTGACTAATTTTTTCTGCATGTTCCGTTTTCGGAAGCTAGAACTAAGCAGAGGAGAAGAAAAGCTTGTTATGGACTTTTGCTATCTTTTTATTGCTTTTAATTCGAGAAATGCAGCTGTCTAGTCTCTTAGTGTAATTGTTGTTTTTGTCTCTTGTTTTTTGCTCCTTTTTTTAGGCCCAGCTTTCTTGCTGCATTATTTTTCTCAATAATATTTTTTTCCTATAGAAAAGGCCAGGGCTGTATTTTTGGGTTTGTTTTAATAGTTCTACAAGGAATTCATCTTAACATTTGGTATTGTTAAATTTATTTGCGTTGTTTAATTGTTTGAGGTTTCTTGTTGTAATTGCCAAAGCATTTGGGGCACACTTTGTCATCCCTTATCCTCTGTGTTGTCGGTTAACTTGCAGGATGGAGCTAATGAAAGCAATGCTGAAGTGAGCAAACGTGAGAAGGCCAGACTAGTATACTGCTGGGGATCAGTACACTACTGAGGGTCAGTATACTACTGGGGCTAGTATACTACTGAGGGTCAGTATACTACTAAGGGTCAATACTCTTATTTGCATTTATCATATACACAGATATATTAATCTTAATGGCAAAGAGGAAGCATGTTAATTTGCTACTATATGTAATATGCTTGCAGCATTGTATCTGTAAGATTTCTTTTACTTACCTTACTGAATGTCAGTAGCTTTAACTAAATGAATACATTCACTTAAATTTCTCTTCTATCATTTTGTAGTTTGACTGTGGAGCTAGCACATATATCCTAAACTATATACAACAAGTTGCAAATAACCAAGCAGTCAGGGACAGAAGTGTTTACGCAAACAATGTGCTACAAATTGAAAAGGAAATCAAAGAGAGCTTCAAGCACATGAGGAAATCTTGCTGGAGAAACTTCATCATGAGAAGAGGTGAAATTCAAGTAACTTGTATGTGAAAGCAGCAAAGTCAGAGATAAATGATATAGTGTTAAAGTTTCATATTGTAATATGTATAAATAGTTTTTTGGAATTATTAAATAAATGAGTTGTTTCTAAGAAAAATAAAGATGGAATGTAGAAATATTATTTTTTTCATAATGCTACTGATATTCAGTAGAATCCAAACCACAAGGGCAATTTCGTAATTTACTTGTCAGTAGAAATAATTCAAAAAGAGAAAGAATCTGACCGCAGGGTATAATACCTTGCGCATGGGCCTTGCACTCTAGTGCATGGGAATTCAAAAAAACAGGCCTGCTGATGGTAATTTATGAGATAAACGTGTAAGTAGTGGTAGTTTGCTAAAAAAATTACTGAATCTGAACGTGTTAGTTGACGATAGGGAGCATGAAGACCGGAGCAAATTATTGACATAACTATTGACTATAATTCAACCAACATAAGGTTGTGCTCAACAATTAATAAGCTCCGCTTTACACGGAAACCCTAATTTTGGCGGTGATGGTACAGTACTGAAAACCCTAGATAAAATAGAGTATTACATTGGGAATAATAGAGTATTTGCCGCCCAATCCTTATTTCAATTTATATTGCGGCTTGGCCTCTACTTTCTAAGAGACAAAGTCGCAGCAAGGACAATAATCTTTTGCTCATTAAAAAAGTTTGAAAAGCCACGATCATGATATTTTTATCTGAAACTGTTCTCTGTACAGGGAGGGAAATCAATCATGATCTCTTCCTCCTAATTTTAGCTTCGAAACAAAACATAAAAAGTGTACCACTGTTTGCTGCTATATATCAATAAGACCAATTATCGAAGGCTGCATATGCCCAAAACAAAAGCCTTGTAAATTGGAGCTGTGCGTGTTCCTTATGCAGGAAGTACTCATATTGCATACATACATTGATCACTAAAAATAGAAGTAATGCAGACAACTTATTGAAGAATTTCCTGTTAATTAAGTTGCTCTAGGAAATGAAGATTGGAGAAATCTTATAAATATACAGATGAACACAAATGACAGCTTTGTCTGTATACATAGTTGGCATACACTCGAAGCAGATTTCTTATGCAGTATTTAATTAATATATAACTAAGTTAAAATATGTTTGGCTTTATTGATCGGTGAGTCGGTGCAAACATCAAGAAAAGTTTTGCATCAAAAAAGAGAGTCATGCTCATGAGCTCATCTAAAGAACAGTTTTAAAAAACAAGTTTCACATTAAAGAAGAAAGTCATATTATGGTAAAGTAATATAAAGGGAAAAATTCACTAACGGTGTCTGGACACTTAGGGGACTTTCAGAATGATACCTGAACTTACAAAGTTATCAATGTGATACCTGGACTCATTTTTTCGTATCAATGTGATACCTACGGCCAATTTCCGTTACGGAGCTCCCTAAGTGTCCAGACACCGTTGGTGAATTTTTTCCTATTTTGCACGTGCAATGCACGTGAGTCACTTAATGAAGACAAAAGAACCGATTTACCCTCAAATTCTTTCTTTCTTTTCTTTTCTTTTTTTCTTTATTCTTCTTTCTTTCTTTCTTTCTTCTTCTTCTTTTCTGGTTTCTTCTTCCCCTGATTTGAATCATCAAGATTCAAATCATCTTGCTCGTCCGATTCCTACCGCCGATCGCCGATCAAACACCGTCGCTGCGTCTCAATCCACCTTCATGCACCATAGATGTTTCTGGTTCCCCCAACTTCAAATCCTATAGCAAATTGAAATTGTGCATTAAGGCTTCACCGCTCACTCCGAGTTCATCCTCGCCGTCGTCGCCAATGACTTGACCACAACAACCTCCACCACCGCACAACAACGTCGTCCTCCGCTGCTTCTCGATTGGGTTTGGGGATAAGGACTGCTTCTTCCTCCACCGCTAGCGAAATCGTGGAGGCTCAATGCCACATTCTAAGGGCCACCGACCGGAAGGACCACCACAGCAAGGTTTGCACCACCAAAGGCCCCAGGGACCGCAACATCAGGCTCGTCGCCCACACCGCCATTCAATTCTACGACATGCAGGACCGGCTTGGATACGACCAGCCTAGCAAGGTCGTCGATTGGCTAATCAAGAAAGCCAAGGCCGCAATCAACGAGCTTGACTAGCTGCCACCGTGGAACCCAAACTAAATTTATGTTCATACAACATTTTCTCCGACGATGCCGATATCCGCCGCGCAGGACACGCAGAACGTGAGCCTCAATTTCTCGATGGTGGAGGCTCCGAGTTCTTTGTCTACTAATCGGCGAGGCACAATGGTGGGTAGCAGCGGAGTGGCGAAGCTGGTGAATAAGAACAGCTCGAATTTTCTGCAGGTGAGGATGGCGTGGAGGCCGAAGTTGTTAATCTTTGTCTGCCTAAAATTGCCTCTGATTGAAGTTGGGCTAAACCGATGAAGTTGCAGGTGAGGATGGTGTGGAGGTGGTGTTGCATGTCGGGAACAAAGGAGAGGATGGAGGGGTGGGATTGGAGGTGTGATTTGAGAGTGGAGGGCTGGCGGAGTCTGAGTTTCTGATCAATGGTGTATAAAAGGGGGTCGGAGGAGAGAACGAGAGTGGTGGTGGTTAAGTCATTGGCGGCGGCGGCGGGGATGAACTCGGAGTGAGCGGTGAAGCCTCAATGCACAATTTCAATTTGCTATAGGATTTGAAGTTGGGGGAACTAGAAACATCTGTGGTGCATGAAGGTGGGTTGAGACGCAGCGGCGGTGTTTGATCAGCGATCGGCGGTGGGAATCGGACGAGCAAGATGATTTGAATCTTGATGATTCAAATCAGGGGAAGAAGAAACCAGAAAAGAAGAAGACGAAAGAAAGAAAGAAAGAAAGAAGAATAAAGAAAAAAAAGAAAAGAAAAGAAAGAAAGAATTTGAGGGTAAATCGGTCATTTTGTCTTCATTAAGTGACTCACGTGCATCGCACATGCAAAATAGGGAAAAATTCACCAACGGTGTCTAGACACTTAGGGACTTTCAGAATGATACCTGAACTTACAAAGTTATCAATGTGACACCTGGACTCATTTTTTCGTATCAATGTGATACCTACGGCCAATTTCCGTAACGGCTCCGTGACGGAAATTGGCCGTAAGTATCACATTGATACGAAAAAATGAGTCCAGGTATCACATTGATAACTTTGTAAGTTCAGGTATCATTCTGAAAGTCCCCTAAGTGTCCAGACACCGTTGGTGAATTTTTCACTAATATAAATACAACACTTAAAATCAAATTGGTAATGCAAAATCCTTATAAACTCTTAAACAAAGTTCATTTATCCAAAGATCATGGTCAAGTACTGTTGCAAGACACACAAAAATTGAAAGGTGTAGCAATGCCAGGAACGATGTTCTCAGTAAACACTAGTACTGAGTAACGGATCGATAAACAAGTTTCCAGGACCACGAGTTTGGTTGTGGGACTACATCATTGTATGTGAAGCAATGGACATCCCCCTTGAATCATACATTGACAACGTTTAATTAGTCCTCTGATGTACGACGTTATTGGAAGCACCGAGGATCTCTGATTTCTGTAAAACAAACTAGAAGTTTAAGATATTTTACGACCGTCAACGTCACCGCTATGTACATAAGCAGCAGGCTTTAGGTCTTTCCTCCAGAGTCTGGTGCAAAAAGATCTTTAGCGAAAGTATCTCTCCTAAACAGTAATATAACTATACATACATGACATAGAAGATGTTTAGATCTTCTTTGAAGTTTCAAGAAAGTTCTAATCCTCAATCATTTCATTTTTGGCCACCATCGTGCATATAATGATCCGACATTCCGACCTTAACCCGACCCCGAGTCGACCTGGACTGATCTAACCATGTTTGTGGCACGTGAACTGAACATGCATGGATACAAGATAAGTTATATCTACAAGTTCTGTGGGTGCTTCTACAGTTCTATAAGCACATGTCCCATGTATGGAGGTGAGGGTCATGTTTCATGAGAGATATGGGTAAGATGGGGAAGTGCAATGTGCATGGTTCCTATGAATCTATGATGGCTTCTGTTGTGTTCCATGACAACCACAATAAAAGGGAAGAAACAAAAGGAAAATAAAGGACTTTTTGTCGATGGAGGAAAAGTAGAAGAACAAAAAAGAACCATTGGGAAAATGTTTTGGAACACATCCGAAACTGCTAGTTTACTTTAGTGTTAGGAGAGCCGGAGAGGTGGTGGCTTTTCGGGAGCCCCATTGCTGTTATATCGGACAAACAACTCCAAATCTAACCGCTAAAACCAAAATAGACTTTACTACTTTTCTTAGAAATGACCAAATGTCTAAGTGAAAAGCATGGGGCACTCATTCTACCTTTAATTGTAGTGGGAAAATTTTACAAAGAGTACCTGAACTAAGGCCCATTCTAAACTTTAGTACCTGATTATTCAAAACTATCACATTGGTACCCGATGTTTAAAGTCCGACCCAACAATCGTACACGCCGTTAGTAACGGTGTTAAGTAGCACATTTTGAGGGATATTTTAGTCACTTCATGTCTTAATCCAATTTTTTTTTTTATTCATTGCAACTTGGTTTCTCTCTCCTTGATTTTCTCCCCATTTATGAGACCAGTTGCATCATATGTAAAAAAAAAAAAACAAAAAAAATTGGTCTCATAAATTTTTTTAATTAAAAAAAAAATTGGATTAAGACATGAAATGACTAAAATATCCCTCAAAATGTGCTACTTAACACCGTTAGTAACGGCGTGTACGATTGTTGGGTCGGATTTCAAACATCGGGTACCAATGTGATAGTTTTGAATAGTCGGGTACTAAAGTTTAGAATGGGCCTTAATTCGGGTACTCTTTGTAAAATTTTCTCAATTGTAGTTGTGAATATATATATATATATATATATATATATATATATATATTTGTGAATATTAATACATAAATTTTAATTTTGATAATATTTCTAACTTCAATTAAATACTAATTTTCTGCTCACATGCTCTGCATGTGTAAAATTATTTTTTTACATAATTTTTAATTTTACTATTTATCATACTACCACTCAATTATTAAAAATTATCTAAAATTAATATAAGATTTAAGGATTTTATTGTCTTTTCACACCAACTTTGGCTAACAAAGCATTTTCTCTTAATGATAGTATAGATTAGTAATGTTAAAATTTTTAGTAATTTTGAAGTAATTTGAATCCTCGCATGAAATAGAAATATACTAATATAAAATTATAAGTGTAATCTTATTAATTTATTTACTTATCAAATAGATTAAATGTCACGCCTCAAATTTTGAATAAATGAATTCAAATCCGAAACGCGAGAACAAACCATCACAAGAAGACTCTTAGAAATTTTTTCAAATAAACTAAGCAACAAACAAACTGAACTCACAATGTCAATACCGACTCGTTGTTTAGAGTCACATATTACATTACAATAGTTTACAAATTAAACTGAATATCAATTCAACGTGTAACCACACTCACCAACTCACTACACAGCGGAAGACTACAAGTATAAGCGCCCTTCTACACCCACGTGACGGAAAGTCCACCTCAGCTTCGATAACGATCACCCGATATTCTAACCTGCACAATAAACCCTACACCATAGAATAGTGCACCGGGATTGAACAAAACAAACCCGGTAAGCTTTTCAGCCCGTATGAGTAAACTCAAATAAAGTGACTCACGTCACGCATGCTTATAATTTCTCAATTCGTGAGATGAATTAAAGCAACAATATTTAATTTCACAAAACACGACCAAACATCAAGTTCATATCATATCATATCATCTCAACGACAAATCACACTCACTTCCCCTCAACATAAAGCATTTGTCAAAACGATGACCACACAACTCATTCACAACTCACTACAAGTCTCAAACCACAACCGCACTTACAATTGAATTAAGTAAAATCAGTAATCCCAGCATTGAAACTTAGTTCAGGAGATCACATTAAAAACAAACAATAGAAATCATATAAATCCCTGCATAGAGTTTAGTTCAGGAATTTACATAAAAAAAAAACAATTCAAAAAGCAGTAATTCCTGCATATAACTTAGTTCAGGAGATTACATTAAAGCAAACAATACAAAAGGCAGTAATCCCTGCATATAACTTAGTTCAGGAGATTACATTAAAACAAACAACACAAAAGGCAGTAATCCCTGCATATAACTTAGTTCAGGAGATTACATTAAAACAAACAACACAAAATGTAGTAATCCCTGCTTAGAAATTTAGTTCAGGAGATTACTTAAAAATCAATCATAGAAGAGAAAAAGAAACCAAACAATAGAAATGAAAAAGGAAATTAATTAAAGAAACAACAACTCATGCTAAAACCAAGACTTCACCCTTCAACTCCGAATACACCATCTCAGCAAAATAACTCGTTTCAAAACTCGACATCGTTACCTCAATCGTAGCCCGTCACCGCCTAGGGTTATGGCATCCAATACACTCAATCAATCGTAGCCCGTCATCCGCCTAAGATTAGAG
The DNA here is from genome assembly GCF_958449725.1 of Rosa rugosa. Taxonomy (NCBI): domain Eukaryota; kingdom Viridiplantae; phylum Streptophyta; class Magnoliopsida; order Rosales; family Rosaceae; genus Rosa; species Rosa rugosa. The sequence goes on along the minus strand of NC_084820.1, from coordinate 47,618,644 downwards.
CATCCGATTCCCTCAACTAATCGTAGCCTATCATCCGCCTAAGATTAGAGCATTCTATTCCCTCATACCGGTCACTACGTCGACCCTAAATCCACAATTCGTAACATACAGGATAGCTTTCTCACCACATGTTCAACAATTCATTATTCAACATCTTACGTGCGGAAATAAAAGCTTGAATAATAATCAATCCATTCCAATCATCTCATCACTCGATAACACGCCAATCAATATATATATATTCCACATAATTCCACATATATATATATATATACCAACTATAGTCATTCACGCAGGAATGACCACTAATACCAACTATAGTTTTATAAATATTCCTCTCGAAAATCATTTTATATCAAAACATTGTTTTACTTACCCTTGAACCGTTGTCGATCAAGTTCATATATTTTAAAACAAATAATTTGTTTCGAAAATGATTTAACAATTAAACAAGTAATTCTGCGTAATAAATAAATCCATTCGTAAATGAACCACGTGAGATTTACTCACCTCTAATCCAGCTGCGTCTTCTATGCAGCTCAAAATCACAATCACAACCGTCCGCCCAAACAAAACCGACAATCACCTAAACAAATACGATCCTAACTTAGCAATTGATTCATAACACACTTAAACGATGATCCAACGGTCGGATCATCGCCCATGACCACACAAAGTCATTGGGACAGTCATACGATCAATAAATCAAAACTACAAGTCGATCGGACGGCCAAATCCTCACGGATCGAAAACCGAAACGAATTGAAAACCCTAAAACCCTAACATGCATCAACTTTCTCCAAAATAACCTTATAATATATCAAAACGGCCGTATCGATGCGTAGATGCATAAACTGAAAACAGAACATAAAAATATGGTCTGACGCGCCGCCACAAGCGACGGGTCAGCAGGCGGTCAACGTCGGGTCAACCACCTCCAATGGCAAAGTGACCAACTACAAACTTGTTCAAAATGAAGAGATGAGCCACCTTCATACCTGGAGCTAAGTGAGATTCGGTCTAGATCGTCCTAGATCAAGCTTGGAAGTTAGATTAATCTCGTGCGTCTGATCAGATTCTAGATCCAATCAGGACCATAGAAAAAGTCAAACCTTGATCTAGCGCTCTACACCCCAAATCGTGATGCAAGGCCTATATGGGGATGATCAGGAGGAGGAAGACAACCTAAAACCGGGGAGGATCGGCCCGTGCAACGCCGGCGTGGAGGAG